>NW_011494810.1:6172321-6177067 GCF_000754665.1 Bison bison bison | reverse complement strand
CAGAAGGGAATGACAGAGGATGAGATGGCTGGATGTCATCACTGACTCGATGGACATGAGTTTGAGTGAACTCCGAGAGTTGGTGATGGACAGGGAGGCCTGGTGTGCTGTGATTCATGGGGTTGCAAAGAGTTGGACACGACTGAGCAACGAGACTGAACTGAACTGAACTGAGGGGTATATTAAGTCCATCTTGTTCAATATGGGTTAGGTTGTCTGATGGAGTGTTTAAAAGACCAGTGAGACCAAGTAAAGATCTAAATGGTTGCTTCCCCAAACATTGAGTATACTCTGATCATGATCGTGAAACCTAACACGATGCTCAAAGCATAGCAGGCACTCAAAACATTTTTGCTGATTGAATAAACGAACACAAAATGAATAAATGGTTCGATCACTCCATTCACCACCTCTATCCCCTGTTAGGAGTTGCTTTGTAAGTTTCTACTCTTGATAGATGGAAAAGACAAATTAATTATCTATATGAAATCCAAAGCTTCATTACTATGTTTGCCATTTTATTTGCTAATATTCAGTTGTTAAATACACTGGCAAACTGCTTTGAACTTCCTTAATGCAAGGTGCTATACAGTCATATGGGGCTTCCCTGGTGGCTCAGAGGTTAAAGCGTCTGCCTGCAATGCGGGAGACCTGGGTTCTATCCCTGGGTCAGGAAGATCCCCTGGAGAAGGAAATGGCAACCCACTTCAGTATTCTTGCCCGGAGAATCCCATGGACGGAGGAGCCTGGTGGGCTACAGTCCATGGGGTCGCAGAGTCGGACACAACTGAGTGACTTCACTTCACTATATGGTCATACATTTTAATTATAAAACCATCTCTTTAACAAAATAGACTGTTAATTTTCTTACAATTTCTCTGAAACTCTCTATAAAACTCCACTAGAATTTTTCCTTCTGCATTCTATAAATGTTATAGAAATAATACAGTTAAAGAAATAAAAAAAATGAAAACCAAAATAAATAAATAAATAAATGATTCCTTCCCTAAAAATCAACTCACCAACTTAAATAATACAAAGGAGGCATTGGTTCATGTAACTGAAACTTCTAGGTAAAGTTTGTTTTGATTCTGGGCAGAAAAATTTTTGTAACCAAACAAGACCCTGTGAAGCTTTCCTAGGACAGACCCCCCCATGTCCTCTGCTTCCCTCTTGCTTGTAGGAAAACTCTAGCCTCCTAAACTGTCTTCAAGTTCCAAAGAATAAATGTAATCAGAGAAGTGAGGAAATGCAGAAGCAGAGCAAAACAGCTAAGCAAGTCAAAATAATGATAGTTAGCCATTAAACAAAATCAAGGATCTTGAGTTACCCCTGGAGGTCTAAAGGTAATATTCTTAGCTATGTCCTTTGAGCTGTGTTGCAGATATTGAAACCCTTGCCAAGTAGAAGAAGTTAATTGTATATTGCCCACAACCACATAGACCCCAGACCAGTAGAACCAGAAAGTTGATAATGTTGACTCCCAATAACCTTACCACCAATCAATCAGAAGAATGTCCATGAGCTGATCACACACCCTGCAACACCCTGTCTTCAAAAACCTTTCCCTGAAAGCCAGCAGAGAGTTTGGGCCTTTTAAAAACAAGCTACCTAGACTCCTTGCTTGTGCCTTGAAGTAATGCTGTTTTTTCCTCCCTCACAACCTTGTGTCAGTAGATTGGCTTTACTGTGAGAGGGTGAACGGACCCAAGTTTGGTTTGGTGAGAGTTCCTTTATCTCAATATCTCCGCTTTGTTTCCTTGATACTGACACCAGTGTGAGCAGTTCTCCCTTAGAGTTTTAAGATGTCGGCCAGCAGTTTCTAGGTTAAAACATTCTTCTCCACATCTGACAGGAAGGGAGTTTTGGCAGCAGCTCAGGAAAAGAAGGAGCTTTTCTTTTCCTGAAGCCTAGCAAGTATCTCCTGAAGCCCTTTGGGGCTCTTGTTGAGTCACATGTTTATCCCTGAAACAGTCACATGGCCAGGGAGATAGACTTAGCTGATTTCCTTGAGTTAGGGGTAGATTCCATCAGTTTGCTTGAGCTGTTGTAACAAAGTGCCACAAAGTGTGTGACTTAATATAAATTTATTCTCTTACAGTTTTGTAGGCAAGAAGTTCAAAATCAAGGTGTTGGTAGGACAACGATTTCTTGAAGGCTCTAGGGGAGAATTTGTAGCATGCCTTTCTCTTGACATCTGGTTTCTGCCAACAGTCCTTGGCATACCTTGGTTTGCAGCTGCACAACTCTTATCTCTGTCTCTGTTGCTACATGGAATTCTTCTTCATGTGTTTATGTCCAAATTTCCCTCTTTTATTAAAGATACCTGTTATATTAGATTTGTTGTTGTTTAGTTGCTAAGTTGTTTAGTTGCTAAGTTGTTTAGTTGCTAATCTGACTCTGTGACTCCATGGACTGTAGCCCACCTGGCTCCTTCTGTCCATGGGATTTTCAAGGCAAGAATACTGGAATGGGTTGCCATTTCCTTCTCCAAGGGATCTTCCTGACCTTTGAGCTTACCTGAATGATCTCATCTTACTTGATTCTATCCACAAAGGCTCTGTTTCCTAATAAAAAAGTTACACTCTCAGGTACCGGAGGTTAGGACTCTGTGTGTGTGTCCATAATTTAATCCATAACAGGATGAATTCATTTATCAAGACTTTTTTGGTTATTAGAAGGGGTAAATGGATGCTGCAGAGGCAACAGAAAAACACTAATACATTACTGTTAGAAATAGTCATAATTATAGCCATTCTGCTCTCTGATTTCCATTTCTTAGTTCAGGAGCCCTCTTTACATAAAATTCCCACTTCAATAATTCTCCTTACAGGACCTCCCATCCACTCACCCCACTGCCTCACTTCCCTATTTGGCTTGGATTGCAAGGTTTTCATTACAATCTCTCTCTTGCACATGCTCTCCATTTATAAGATCATTTCCATAAGCATATAATATACCATCATAGCTCCATTATTTGAAAAGTTCTCACCTGTCTTCATATTCCTCTGAAAGTTTTTGGTGACTTTCCAGCTTCCGCTGAGAACAAAACTTCATGAAAGAGCTAGACTCAGCTGGTTTCCACTGTCTGCTCCAACTGGACTCATCACCAAGACTCAATTTAAGCAGCTCTTGTAAAGTCCTTACCCACCTCTACCTTGTCAAACCCATCGGCCATTCTCAGTCTTTATCTTACCCTCTTGGCAGTTTTGATACAGTTGTTTACTTCCTTCTTTTGGAAACACCCCCTTCCACTTCGGGGAACCACACATCCTGAGAACTACGATTCACAGTTAGACCACATGCTTGGAAGCACTGGCCACCTCACTGGCCACTCCTCTCACTGCTTCTCTCTTCCTGACATCTAAATGTTGAAATGCCCCAGGGTGTGTTCCTCAGCCTTCCATTCTCTCCAACTATACTCCAAAGGTGATGTCAGTCACTCCATGGCTTTGTATGGCATTCAATGCTCATGACTCCTTTATTTATATCTCTGGTCCTTACCTCTACCCTGAACTCATATTTTTGGCTACCTATTTTTATTCTATTTAGATCTCTGCTAAGTATCAATAAAGGACAGAAATGGTATGGACCTAACAGAAGCAGAAGATATTAAGAAGAGATGGCAAGAATACACAGAACTGTACAAAAAAGATCTTCATGACCAAGATAATCATGATGGTGTGATCACTGACCTAGAGCCAGACATCCTGGAATGTGAAGTCAAGTGGGCCTTAGAAAGCATCACTACGAACAAAGCTAGTGGAGGTGATGGAATTCCAGTTGAGCTATTTCAAATCCTGAAAGATGATGCTGTGAAAGTGCTGCACTCAATATGCCAGCAAATTTGGAAAACTCAGCAGTGGCCACAGGACTGGAAAAGGTCAGTTTTCATTCCAATCCCAAAGATAGGCAATGCCAAAGAATGCTCAAACTACCGCATAATTGCACTCATCTCACATAGTAAAGAAATGCTCAAAATTCTCCAAGCCAGCCTTCAGCAATATGTGAATCATGAACTTCCACATGTTCCAGCTGGTTTTAGAAAAGGCAGTGGAACGAGAGATCAAATTGCCAACATCTGCTGGATCATGGAAAAAGCAAGAGAGTTCTAGAAAAACATCTATTTCTGCTGTATTGACTATGCCAAAGCCTTTGACTGTGCAGTCCACAATAAACTGTGGAGAATTCTGAAAGAGATGGGAATACCAGACCACCTGACCTGCCTCCTGAGAAACCTATATGCAGGTCAGGAAGCAACAGGTAGAACTGGACATGGAACAACAGACTGGTTCCAAATAGGAAAAGGAGTATGTCTAGGCTGTATATTGTCACCCTGCTTATTTAACTTCTATGCAGAGTACATCATGAGAAATGCTGGGCTGGAAGAAGCACAAGCTGGAATCAAGCCTGCCGGGAGAAATATCAATAACCTCAGATATGCAGATGACACCACCCTTATGGCAGAAAGTGAAGAGGAACTAAAAAGCCTCTTGATGATAGTGAAAGAGGAGAGGGGAAAAAGTTGGCTTAAAGCTCTACATTCAGAAAAGGAAGATCATGGCATCTGGTCCCATCACTTCATGGGAAATAGATGGGGAAACAGTGGAAACAGTGTCAGACTTTATTTTTTGGGGCTCCAAAATCACTGCAGATGGTGACTGCAGCCATGGAATTAAAAGACGCTTACTCCTTGGAAGGAAAGTTATGACCAACCTAGATAGCATATTCAAAAGCAGAGATGTT
>NW_011494810.1:6122371-6172221 GCF_000754665.1 Bison bison bison | reverse complement strand
GTCAAGGCTATGGTTTTTCCTGTGGTCATATATGGATGTGAGAGTTGGACTGTGAAGAAAGCTGAGCGCTGAAGAATTGATGCTTTTGAACTGTGGTGTTGGAGAAGACTCTTGAGAGTCCCTTGGACTGCAAGGAGATCAGCCCTGGGATTTCTTTGGAAGGAATGATGCTAAAGCGGAAACTCGAATACTTTAGCCACCTCATGTGAAGAGTTGACTTATTGGAAAAGTCTCTGGTGCTTGGAGGGATTGGGGGCAGGAGGAGAAGGGGACGACAGAAGATGAGATGGCTGGATGGCATCACCGACTCGATGGACATGAGTTTGGGTGAGCTCCGGGAGTTGGTGATGGACAGGGAGGCCTGGCGTGCTGCGATTCATGGGGTCGCAAAGAGTCGGACATGACTGAGTGACTGAACTGAACTGAAGTATCACAAATTATTATGACACAAATTATTATGTCTCAAACAGAACTCTTGATTTCTACTACCAATCCTTTTCCTTCCTCAGTCGGTCTCATCTCGTTATATGGCCACATAACACACTCTTTTGTTTGGAGTCATCCTTGCTTATTCCCATTCTGTTACACTTCACATTCAATCTACTGACAAAAATTTCCAGGTCTACTAGCAAAAGATAACCTGGAACAAAAAAGGTATCCTGAATCCCATCACTCTGACCGTATCCACTCTTAGCTGACCCCATTCCAGCCTACTACAATCTCTTTTCTGAGTAATTTCAATACTTACCAATCAGATTTCCTGTTTCCACTCTTTACTCCCTACAATCTATTTGTCTAGTAGCCAAAATGGTTTTTAGGTCATTAATTGGATCATATTTCCCCCTCATTATCAGTATTCCAATGAATAAAATATTGTCCAAAGTTCTTATCATGATTTAGCACCTGTTCTCCTTTCCAATCTCGTCTGTGTCTCTTACCACTATCCCTGGCTCACTCCATGAGCCTAACCTTTGTTTTTCTTTCATAGCACCTAACACTTCTTGAATGTATTTATTTTTCTATATTTCTTTTTCACTTCTATATCCGCAGTACCTAGAATAGAGAGTGATGACTGTAGGTAAGAGGTGCTCAATAAACATGGCTTGAATAATAATAATATTACCAACAATTCATACTCAAACTTATATGAGCCATGGACTTAGTGCTCCACATGAATTATTTAGTAATTATTTCAGCTCTATAATGTAGGTTTAATCATTATTCCATTTAAGGGATTAGCAAATTGAAACTGACACAATGTCACAGTTACTAAGTGGTAGAGACTGAAAACCCTGAAACCCTGAAAACCCTGGCTCTCAGGTTTTAGAACCTTGTTCTTGAACACTCTTCCTTTCCCAGTGCCATACCATCTTATCCTAAATGTTAAACCCTACCACAAACCCAGAGAAGTTCTCTACTCCCTCTTATAAGTGAAAGTGGAGCTGAAGTGTGCAAGTGTGCCTGCATACTCTTGGCACATTCCCCAGCTTCACGTCCCAAATCCAGTCTCCAGGTCCTTCTTGCTGCATTGCTTCCTAAAGACATTTTGCCTTTGCTTTCTGTCTTTTACATTTGCCTCCAGGTGCCTCTGGCACAGCCTATTAACTCTTTTAAGAGTTCTTGTCTCCTAGAATTGTCAGGTCAATTTTCACTCTTATCATATTGCCACAAAGATATGAATGCATACTTTCATGTATGAGTGAATGCATTTAGATTAAAGGAACTGAGTTCCCATAAATAATTCGACATTGAAAGTGGAGAGTGAAAAAGTTGGCTTAAAGTTCAACATTCAGAAAACAAAGATCATGGCATCTGGTCCCATCACTTCATGGGAAATAGATGGGGAAACAGTGGAAACAGTGTCAGACTTTATTTTTGGGGGCTCCAAAATCACTGCAGATGGTGACTGCAGCCATGAAATTAAAAGACGCTTACTCCTTGGAGGGAAAGTTATGTCCAAACTAGATAGCATATTCAAAAGCAGAGACATCACTTTGCCAACAGAGGTCCGTCTAGCAAGGCTATGGTTTTTCCTGTGGTCATATATGGATGTGAGAGTTGGACTGTGAAGAAGGCTGAGTGCCAAAGAATTGATGCTTTTGAACTGTGGTGTTGGAGAAGACTCTTGAGAGTCCCTTGGACTGCAAGGAGATCCAACCAGTTCATTCTGAAGGAGATGAGCCCTGGGATTTCTTTGGAAGGAATGATGCTAAAGCTGAAACTCCAGTACTTTGGCCACCTCATACGAAGAGTTGACTTACTGGAAAAGACTCTGATGTTGGGAGGGATTGGGGGCAGGAGGAGAAGCGGACGACAGAGGATGAGACGGCTGGATGGCATCACTGACTTGATGGACGTGAGTCTGAGTGAACTCCGGGAGCTGGTGGTGGACAGGGAGGCCTGGAGTGCTGCGATTCATGGCATCGCAAAGAGTTGGACACGACTGAGTGACTGAACTGAACTGAACTGAGAAATGGAAGAGTCAGGCAAATTATTTTAAGTGTTATTTATCATTACTTTACCACTGAATACCTGTCTCTTTAGAGCAGAGCCTGTATGATGCTGGCCTATGCTTCCCTCGGGTGTTTCACTTTATTCTACTTATCATTCTGCAGAATAGTCACTAGATTTTGCAGACAGAAAATAACCCTCTAGGCATTTTAAAAAATAACACGTTCACTTTTAATTTGAAGGCAGCTCACTTCCCTTGTTTATGCTGAAAGTCTCTTCTTTTAGAGAACTTTCTCTCTATTCCCTTTGGATAATTAAATAACTGGTCTTGTTCACTGCTTTTTTGGACCTTTTTTGGAGGCTTGCCCTGATTAGCAGCTGATATTGATGCAGATTTTAAGATAAATCCACTTGTTAAGGTAGATCTGCTTTCCAGTTTCCTTAGATAATGTATGTGAAGGATAATATATGTGGACTCCACTGGACAGATCAATTGTGAAATTAACTAAAAAACTAAAATGAGGGCTTCTCTTATTTGTCTTTGAAGAAAAAGCATTGACAATATTGTCTATAAAGGAAACCAGTGGCTGTCTCTTCTAAAGAAATGAGTTCCTTAATCTCTGAATACCAAGGCTAATTTTTTTTAGGATTGTCTATTCATTTCCCACTTAGCTTCTAAAAGTATGATGTTCTTGCGTTCTTGCAACACACAGAATCACAGTTTCATGCATGCCATCTCTGGCACACACATTTATGGACTCAGGAACACAGCTGTCCTGAAACTCTCTCTGGGCCAAAGTTGAGAATGATTTACTTGGAGTCAGTTTGCCAACCACAGGGACTACAAATCTGCTGATTCACTCAGTTCTTGAAGAAAAATCAATTGTGTCAAATCATCTTGCACTATGATAGGAAACATTGTGAGCAGAAGTCAGTTCAATATTAATTTAGTACTTTGTATTTGACACCACTTGACACTGAACTAAAGCTGACTCTCTGGCCACATAAAACAGCATGATGGGCTGCACTTCTATCATTTCACTGCTGCTGCTGCTGCTGCTAAGTCACTTCAGTCGTGTCCAACTCTGTGCGACCCCACAGACGGCAGCCCACCAGGCTCCCCTGTCCCTGGGATTCTCCAGGCAAGAACACTGGAGTGGGTTGCCATTTCCTTCTCCAATGCATGAAAGTGAAAGTGAAAGGGAAGTCGCTCAGTTGTGTCCGACCCTCAGCGACCCCATGGACTGCAGCCTTCCAGGATCCTCCGTCCATGGGATTTTCCAGGCAAGAGTACTGGAGTGGGCTGCCATCACCTTCTCTGATTTCACTGCTACCTACTACTGTTTATACCACCACTAGTACCTCCACTATAACAACTACTGCTGCTGCTTCTATGGCTACTGCATAAATTTTATAAGGCACCCAGTATGTGATAAGTACATTTTGGATCATTTCTACTTAATACAACAGCTCTTATCATGTAAGAACTATTAATATGTCTATTATAAATTTACAAGTCAAAGCACAAAGCAGTTAAGTAACTTGCTCAAAGTCACATAGCTAGTAGTGAAGAATGGGACAACGAGTTCTAATTCCAGACCTTTGCACTATCTGTACGCAGCATCTCATTAACAATATCAGATGGTAGATGCATCAAAAGGATATTTACTTTGTATATTTTAATGTATTAATAGTATAAGCCATATGAGTGATTTGTCAACATGAGTTGCATATAGATCGTATTTTTTTGTTCTTTTTTATCTTCAAGATGACTTTACTTTTTTTAATAAATTTTTTTTTTTTATTTTACATTGGAGCATAGTTGATTAACAATGTTGTGTTAATTTCAGGTGTACAGTCAAGTGATTCAGTTATGCATATAAATGTATCCTAGTTTTCAGATTCTCTTTCTGGTTCAGTTCTGTTCAGTTCATTCCAGTCACTCAGTCATCTCTGACTCTTTGTGACCCCATGGGCTATAGCACACCAGGCTTCCCTGTCCATCACCAACTCCTGGAGCTTACTCAAACTCATGTCCATCGAATTGGTGTTGCTATACAACCATCTCATCCTCTGTCGTCCCCTTCTCCTCTATAGAATATTGAGCAGAATTCCCTGTGTTATACCGTAGGTCCTTGTTGGGTATCTATCTTATACATAGTAGTGTGTACAGCGCAAACTGCCTGTCATGTTGTTTTATTTTTTCAATTAAATGTGTAAAATCATCCACTCTTGTCAGTGGGACTGTCTCATACCACTCACTCTCTCTAATTGTCCAAGAACCTAAGAAGTCTTCCCAGTCCCATTGCAGTGACTTATCTTTCAACTCTCCTGTTTGTGTTCCCCCTCAGTGCCACACGCTGTTGCTTTTCATGTCTAGTTCTGCATCAGATACAGAGCTCAGCTCATATGTTAGGTTGGCCAAAAGTTCATTTGAATTTTTTCATTAAGATATTGTAGGAGAATCTAAACAAACCTTCTGGCCAATCGTAATTGTATCTTCCCAGTTCATCCATTCAGCAACTGTTTTTAGTGACCACTTACTATGTGCTGGGCCCTGGGCTGTGCTACCAGCTGGACTACAAAAATGTCAAGAGAGACAAACTCCTTTCTTTAAGGAGATTACCCTAGTGAGAAAGTAAAGAAGTAAGCCCACACCTCTGTAAAATATCTACTGATCGTTATTAGTGCCGCAGAAAAGAAGCAGGAAGTGGGGTGTCGATCTATTAAAGGGCATTGGGAAGAATGTCTGTAAGGAGGGCCCATTTGAACTGAGACCTGCAGTTACAAAAATGTTCTGAAATTAGATTATGGTGATGGTTGTACAACTCTGAATATGCTAAAGAAACATGAATTGTATGATTTGGCCTGATGAATATTATGGTGTGTAAATTGTATATCAGTATAACTGTTATTAAAAAACCAGATATGGAAATCCAGCAGAGATATGACCAAAAGTAGACTGTCCTGTACTTTCATTTACCTTTGGAGGAATCTATTGTATGAATTGGGTAAATTCTCAGTGTTTCCCCAGTGTTCTGAGATTTGGCCTTCTTGAGTGGGTTATCTGTTTTCTCCCTGTGGTACAGCTTTCGTATTTCTACTGCTGTTTTCTCCCTGTTGTTCCCTATCCCTGTGAGCTTATGCCCTTAAAAAATTCCCTGTACTATGGTTTTGATGAGGTTCAGGGCAAAGCAAAATTAGTGGTGTGTATTCAATCTGTAACCTTACCTAAAAACTCCCACTGTATTTTCAATGTGATTACTACTTGTATGTATGAATGCTTTTGTTCTGTTGCCAACTACTTAATTTTCTTATCACTTCTAGTAGTTTTTCAATTTTCTTGGATATTCCAAGTATAGGATTATATCAAGTGCATATCATAATTATGCCTAAATTTTGCCAATATTTGTGTATTATATCTTATAGCTTGTAGTTTTAGAAAATATGAAATAGTAGTGATGATTGGATGTTTTTTATTTCTTCTCCCTAAAGGTTTATGGGAATTCCTTTAAGATTTCAGCAGAAAGCATGGTGGCTTGGTTTGAAATACATCTGTACAAAAACAAAACAAGCAGCAACAATAACGATAGCAAACTGAGATCTGGATAATGGAAGAAGCCAGCCACACAAAGAGGCAAGGGAAGAACATTTCATTTCGCAGTAAGTCAAGAAAAAGAAAGGAGACCAGTGTGGTAAAACTTGGTGACCCTGGGAAAGAGTGGATGGGCTGGAGTTGTAGGCGTGTCCCACCATATAGTGATCTCTAGAGCACAGGGGCAAGGTAAACATACAGAGGACAGTCCCTTGCCGTTTCTGCTTAACAGAATGGCTTTTGTGATGTATTGACATCTTCACTGGTCACCTCTGCTGCTAGCCATCAGGTCTGCCACCTCCATTGCCCGTTGCTCCCCACTCCGGTGGACTGGATTAGACCGTTCTGGAGGGTAGTGGTGGGGCTTGAGAAACGGAATGCTGCTGTTGTCACTGAGGCTGGCCTGTGGCTCTCATTTTATTGCTGGCTTGTGCAGTCTGCCCTGTGGTCTTCTGCTACAGGGTCACTGTGTCCTTCACTGAGTGGCTTCTCTTCCTTCCCACCCTCCCTACTGCCAGTCTGCTGGTGAGCTCACAGCCAGGATCTTCATCTATCCTCTTCATCCTCCTTGGAGTGTGTGGGGATATGCCTCTCTCTGCTTAACTATGTCATCCTGCAATTTCTACTTTGTTGTTGCCATTCTGTTTTGTTGTGAGCCTTTCTTAAGGCACAATATTTTTAATAAACTTTTCTTTGGAAAGTAAGATAGGGGCCCTCTGCTTGGGCAAGAATTTTCTGATCGTTTTTGACATTACCATTCTGAATTTTTCAACCTAGAATGTGGGAGTAGATATGGGAAGCCAAACAAGCACTTTGATCTTTACCTGTTTTCTCTTTCTCTTCTCTCCCCAATCCTAGAAAGACATTTTACTCACCTGTGAAGGTATTGCCCATTTTTTCTGCTCCCTGCTCCCTGCACTGTGGCTTTCAGTGAAACTTTGTGCTCAGACTTCCTTGCTTTTGATGCATGGAGTGAAACTTTGGGGATGTACTTTCCTTTCTCAACAAAGGCTGGCTATTTTATCAACAATAGTCTGAGTGGAAATACAAAGCTGAGTAATGATTTCTAAGTTCTAGGCTGGGTTCAGCTGTTTCTATGGAGGACTCATGTCCTTGAGTCAGTGGGTATCAGGAGTTGTGCAAACTGTTCAGTTCAGTCATTCAGTCATGTTCCTTTTTGCAACCCATGGACTGCAGCATGCTAGGCCTCCCTGTCCATCACCAACTCTCAGAGTTTGCTCAAGCTCATGTCCATCGAGTCAGTGATGCTATCCAACCATCTTATCCTCTGTCATCCCCTTCTCCTCCTGCCCTCAATCTTTCCCAGCATCAAGGTCTTTTCTGATGAGTCAGTTCTTCTCATCAGGTGGCCAAAGTATTGGAGTTGCAGCTTCTGCATCAGTCTTTCCAATGAATATTCAGGGCTGATTTCCTTTAGGATGGACTGGTTGGATCTCCTTTCAGTCCAAGGGACTCTCAAGAGTCTTCTCTAGCACCACAGTTCAAAAGCATCAATTCTTCAGCGCTCAGCTTTCTTTATAGTCCAACTCTCACATCCATATATGACTACTGGAAAAATCACAGCTTTGACTAGATGAACCTTTGTCAGCAAAGTAATGTCTCTGCTTTTTAATATGCTTTCTTGCCTGGAGAATCCCAGGGACGGGGAGCCTGGTGGGCTGCCATCTGTGGGGTCACACAGAGTTGGACACGACTGAAGCGACTTAGCAGCAGCAGCAGTCACCATCTGCAGTGATTTTGGAGCCCAAGAAAATAAAGTCTGTCACTGTTTCCATTGTTTCCACATCTGTTTGCCATGAAGTGTTGGGACCAGAGTTTTAAGTCAGCTTTTTCACTCTCCTCTTTCACTTTCATCAAGAGGCTCTTTAGTTCCCCTTCACTTTCTGCCATAAGGGTTGTGTCTTCTGCATATCTGAGGTTATTGATATTTCTCCCAGCAATCTTGATTCCAGCTTGTGCTCCATCCAGCCCAGCATTTCACATGATGTATTCTGCATGTAAGTTAAATAGTGACAATATACAGTCTTAACATACTCCTTTCCCAATTGGCAAACTGACTTACATGTGAAAACACACTTATCATAAGAAGACATTACCTGTTTAATGTCTTAACAGGATTATTCTTTCCTAATACATGGTGTGGAGAAGGTTTTGAGGCTGAGTCAGGTTAACTGGTCAGCATGATGAGTGATTGGTATAACAGGAGCACAGTGGGTTCTTGGTGCTGGTCTAACATAACCACAGTCCAGTAAAACCACAGGTATTAACATGTATTAGGTATCTGCCCTTTCCAAGCTAGCTCTTGTGACACAGGAGAAAATTGAGACCAGCCTTACTCCATGTCACACTTCAAGAATAGATATTAAGTACTTTTATTCAATCATGGTAATTCTATTTTAGTTGTGACATCTTTTCAATAATCTAACTTAAGCTGTCTGTGCATTTCCCCAGATGACTTTCACTAATAAAGGGTATTAGTGTGACCTAGCTTCAGTTCAGTTCAGTTCAGTTGCTCAGTCGTGTCCGACTCTTTGCAATCCCATGGACTGCAGCACGCCAGGCCTCCCTGTCCATCACCAACTCCCAGAGTTTACTCAAACTCAGGTTCATTGAGTCGGTGATTCCATCCAAACTCCTCATCCTCTGTTGTCCCTTTCTCCTCCTGCCCTCAATCCTTCCCAGCATCAGGGTCTTTTCCAATGAGTCAGTTCTTCACATCAGGTGGCCAAAGTATTGGAGTTTCAGCTTTAGCATCAGTCCTTCCAATGAATTTTCAGGACTGTTTTCCTTTAGGATAGACTGGTTGCATCTCCTTGCAAGTCTAAGGGATTCTCAAGAGTCTTCTCCAACACCACAGTTCAAAAGCATCAATTCTTCGGTGCTCAGGTTTCTTTATTGTCCAACTCTCACATCCATACATGACTACTGGAAAAACTCTACCTTAGTGGTACTGAAATATTGTTCTTTCATTTCATGCCTAGGAAAGAGTGTCCCCCACCTCTCTCCTTTTGGGTGTGCCAGAGAAGCCTGCAATCCCACTGCTTCTAACAGCCTTCTTGTGACTAAGGTAAGATAGTCTTTGGGGAGAAGCAGATCATAGATATGGCAGAAAAGGGAGAGAAAATGGGTCTTGGTAAACCAGACAGTTCTGAAGTCTCCTTTACTTCTCAACTTACTGTCATGTGAGAGAATATAGGTCCCAATTGCTTCAGCCAATTTGAGACAGGATTTTTTTTTTTAATTTTGTTTTTCCACCCACATCGTTTATCTGGCATAAATGTGTTTGAGAAAGTAGTAGGTTGGTGCCAGATAATTAACATCCCAACTAGAGATGCTAAAGCAATGAAATAAAAAGCCAAAAGTAATAGAGGATAATCTGGGCAGGAGGAGAAAGTGGGAGTGGATGGAAAAAGCCCCTTGTATCTCTAGCACTTTAATAACAGTTGATCTCTAAGTTGTGCTTCAAGTTGTGATGGGGAAAGGGTAGACATGTTACTCTTTGGGTTAGGGGTAATAAGGAATGAAAGTAACTAACATTTACTGAGAATTTACGTTGTTGGCGCTGATTTTCACTTTGGATACACTACCACATTTTTCGCTTCTCAGCAAAGAGATGGATGCCTAGAGATAGAAACTGTGACTCTGAGCTGCTAAGTAATGTTCCCATAATTACACAGCTAGTGTGATCTGATACCAGTTCAAGCTCATCTACCATCCACAGTGCTTTGTAAAACCTTCACCATCTACAGCATGATTTAATAATTTAGGAAGGCAGGGAAGTACAGAATGCATTTTTAAAAGGGTCCCATCAAATACTAATGTAGGAGGAAGTGTATCTCCCAGCTCTAAGGAACATTTGCTAATTCCAAATAGATTCAGAATAACTCGTTTCTTAAGGTTTTACAGCATTTGCACTAATTGTTTCAGTGTTTTAAGAGCAGAACACCTTGAACCTTTGAATATTTACTTATCACAAGACTGACAAACAAATCAGTCATCTGATAGATATCAGCTTGAAAGTCCATAAACCCTCATGCTTGGAGATCAGGGAAGTCCACTTCTCTTATGCTGCCCAATACTACAAAGTTGGGGAAGATAGATGGAGCCTCAGTGCTTGATGGACTCCTCCAAATTTTGCTGGAATTTTTGAAAAGATAATGAAGCAGGAGAATTTAAAGGAGATTAATTGTATAATATCCTTTCCCAATGCTGTCCATTCCTTCTGATCTTTGCTCTTAAAAATGAGTGAGAAAAGATTGACTCTATAAGGTTCTGGGAAAGAAGGGTTAGGATGATTTGGTTTGCATTTTCTATTTTTTTTTTTTCTTCCCAGAATCATTTTATTTTTTCCTCCTAAGAAGCTTTTTCTTTTATTAAGATGACATCTAATGAACTTAATTCTTTTTCCTCTCTTAGTTTAGCCCAAGAGGCCAGACCCACATTTTGGGGGAGAATCATACATTATGATTTGGAGGAATTCTGACATCTTATCCCTAAGGAACATGTTGAGTTCCCTAAAATGTGATTACACAAAGCTTATCTTTTAAATTTATATCTTAAATACGCAAGCTTCTTCCCTCAAGTAGCTTATCTTGAAGATCTGGATAGTTCTGGCACAAGACTTTATGTGAATCTTTTTTTCTTAATCATTTGTCCTGCCTCAATTATTCAGGAAGAAATCTTTTAGGTTAATATCATTATCAGGGACATTTGAAATATGAAATTCTGTTTTTAAATTATTTTTTTTTCTGGTTTTGTGTTTCAGAAGGTAATTATTAGGCAAGTCATATGAAGTTTCCATTTGTGTGGGTCAAATATAGTCAAATACTTGGGCTTTCATATGGTTCACCCTAATTCTAATCTCTCAGCATCCCAAGTGTTCACAAATTTTGTATGAAGTTCTCTTATAAATAGTTCTTTTTTTTCTCATAAATTTTCTGACTGGAGAAAGAACTTGAAAATGAATTTCTTTTTTTAAATTTCTGGGGACAATCATTCACATTGAATGTTTCCTTGCAAATGAATCAGCTGTTGTGATTTTTATCCTATTTTGAAGCACATTTTAACATGTTTTTTTTTTTTTTCTTCCCAAGAATTCATGGTGCAATTTCATGATGAACTCTCATTATAAAAGTAAAATATCTATTTTTGATGTTATTTGTAGGGAACATTAGTAGAATAAACTTTAAGTGCATTACAAAATAGCCCTAATTAATACAGAGGAAGTATCTTCTTGCCTGTTTGTGCAGTACCTCTTATTTTATTTAAAAGCATGTTCATAAATTCACTAAAAGTAAATCACGTGGCTTATTAAGAGGGAAAAGAATATTATTTAAAATAGAAACTAGATTTTAATTTTGATGTAAGTATGTTTACTTTATATGTCACTTACTGAGAATAGGTGCTTAAAAATCTTTAGCCCTCGGGGGGGGGGGGAAGATTTCATTGCCTACTAATTTTTATTTGGCACCCCATTCCAGTACACTTGCCTGGAAAATCCCATGGACAGAGGAGCCTGGTAGGCTGCAGTCCATGGGGTTGCTAAGAGTCGGGCACGACTGAGCGACTTCACTTTCACTTTTCACTTTCATACATTGGAGAAGGAAATGGCAACCCACTCTAGTGTTCTTGCCTGGAGAATCCCAGGGACAGCAGAGCCTGGTGGGCTGCTGTCTACAGGATCGCAGAGTCGGACACGACTGAAGCGACTTAGCAGCAGCAGCAAATGTAAAACATTTGAAATCTATGCGTTTTAATTTCAGTTTTGATTCTTTTTACATACTCAGGGTTTAAAATGTTACATTTCCAAAGATAAAAATAGTGTTCACAATCAATCTGATATTGTTTTGATGGGAATGGGTAGAGTGTTTCCTAGGTGATAAAAGTGAGGCAATAACAAGACATACCTGCTCCCAGAGGTTATGGAACCTTCCTAAACCTCCCCCCTCCACCCCTGCAGGGCTGCACTCTCCTCCATGTATTGATCTGTTAGAAGTCTGCGTTTCCACCCTCACTTCCCTCAGGTCTTAAGGACCCAATGGTTGTGATGTGTCTTTGTGAAGTTTTTCATCTTCCTCTCTGCTGTATTTTTTCCTTTCTCTTACTCACTTCATGTGAAGCTGCAAGTTTTGCTGAACTGGATGTGCTCACTGACTGATGCTGCATAGAGAATTTGGCCAACTTTTTCTGGTCTTTTCTTTTTTATTTGGTTTCTTATCTGAGGGTTTCCTGTTTTCTTCTACTTAGGAAAGGGGCAACTGGCCCTTCTACCCTGAGCTCTCACAGAATCCATTTCTCAGGGACCAATCAGCATCTTGGTTCTAAAGAAGACTATTCTTTCTTTCTCTTCTCCTAGACCTACTAGGATCTTGGTGTGTTTGTAGTTTGGTAAAGGAAGGCTCTAGACTGACTTCTCTTCCTGCTTTTTTCCCCCGAATCTATTTATTTTTCTTCCTCAAGTTTGAATTTCCCAAGGTCTTGGCTTTTGAAATTTAGAAGCAAAGAATAATCTAGCTGACTGAAAAGGGGGGTGGGGGTAAGCAAAGGCCAAGACATAACAGAAAATGAAGATTGAGACAAGTATTAGTTATTTAGAAAACACCTCTCCACATATCATTAATTATTTCCCTTCATTAACCAGTTGCATGATATGAACACTGTAGTATATTTTTGAAAATATTTGAATTTATATATATTGAATTCATTTTGCCATTTCTAGGGAAGGTTTAGAGAAACCTTTATTGGCTTCACACTTCCTGCAGAATGAACTCCAAACCTCTCAGAATAGCATTCATATTTATCTGAAATTGAATCCCAGTTATAACACTTGTTTCAGCTTTTCCTACATCCTACCTACCTGATAGTACACCAAGTCATTTCTTGAAAATGTCACTCATATTGCTACCTTTATATCTTTGCTCCTGCTAATCTCCTTATCTAAAATCATTTTGCTGCCTTTTGAAAACCTATTCATATTTATTATGTAAAGACCAGATTAAATGCTATCTTATCCAAGAAGATTTCTTGGCTTTCTTCAGACAAAAACTACTGTTTTTTTGTGGGACCACCTTTAACCACTGGCTTTTTTCCCCTTCTTTTTAAGTGTCCAAACATTAAAAAAAAAAAACCTATCTTGGTTAAAATTGTTTGTGCTAAACATCTCAATAGAAGGAAACAACTGTGTCTTATTCTGAAACTGAACAAGGATTTCTGACTTTTTTCTGTTTATTTTATATCGCTTCCCTTTTTAGCTGCTCTAACAAAGGCCAACTAGCAATACTCTTTCTGTTTTGTAACTCAGCCACCCTTAATTCAATTTCCATCTAATGGTCTCAGATCAGGGTGACCAAAAAATCCTGGAACAGGAGCAAATAAGAATGTCTTGGGAAACCAGTGATATAATATATACAGTCACCCTATATGAATTGACTGTTCTTTGTAAAGGAATGAAAAGTAGGGAGAGGTTGAAAGGAAGAAGATGACAGCTTCTCAGAGTTGTACTTGTCACTTTCCATCCTGAAAGGCAGAACGCACTTACAAGGGCATGCTTAACTGTGATGGCCGCTGAGAATGTGTAACTGGGTATCATGTGTGTGCTTAGTTGCTCAGTTGTGTTTGGCTGTTTGTGACCCTTTGGACTGTAACCCGCCAGGCTCCTCTGTCCATGTGATTTTTCAGGCAAGAATACTGGAATAGGTTGCTATTTCCTTCTCCAAGGGATCTTCCTGACCTGGGATTGAACCCATGTTTCCTGAATCTCCTGCATCGCAGGCAATTTCTTTACTCACTGAGCCATAGGGAAGCCCTAACTCTGGGTTATTAATAGGGGAAGGAGGGAAGGCTGGGTATTGAGGGACAGCTAGTAGTCTCTGCTACACATACTGAATTTGAACACACCCTTTTAAGTTAGATAATAAATAATTGAAATTTCTACAAATTTGTATGGAGGAGTGATTTCCTTTGGGAGACTGGGAAAATATATTGTTATTCACACTTCCATTTAATAAGTAGACCATCTCTTTTTCAAGACAAGGTATATAATAAAATTTCTGAGAAAAATGTGTTGAGAAAGCAGCCTAGGAAATAAAATATATATCTCTCGTATTTTCAGATAGGTTTTGTTATGGAGTTAACTGAAAGATGATATTCAGAAGGTTATACCGGTAAATATAGTTGAGAAGAGATTGATGAATAAAACTTAAAATTGAATGAGGGTTTTTACATCAAGGTTTTAGGACTTTTTCTTTGAGCTCTATGCTGGTGGGTTTGAGGTTTCATACTGACATTACATTCAGTAGGACTGTGTCTTCAAATCCCTTCACTAATTGGCCACACCACCCAGTAGGTGAAGCCAGGTTAGAGGAATTTAGCCATAGGTACCCATTGTGTGCCCGTAGCAGGAAGGGGTAGGCCAGCATGTCTCCAAGGGGTTTCCCTGAAGATTTCAGAGTAGGTGAAAGCCTTCCTTGTAGATACATCTTTTTAATCAATGGTGACCTCAATATGTCATGTCACATTTTTTTAAAGGAATCTGAAATACAACAGCTACTCCTTAAATTTGAATGTATACTTTCTCCTCTCTCTGCAATCCCCAATTTTGCTATCAGTCATGGTTGCTAATATCCCTGCTGTCTTGAGCCTAGCTGCCAGCTCTGTCAGTTACTGAAATATTGTTTATGCAGGAGCAATTTATTTTTTAGAGAGATGAAAAGCAGATTGCAAAAGCAGACTATTGCCAACTTGTTAGAATGTGTTCTAATTCAGAACACTTCAATATAATTTTTGAATTATTATTTATTATTTTATGTTAATTGGTAAAATACTTCTCCAATAACTCATAAAAAATTCTATGCTTGAAATAATTGCCAATGGTTTTTGTTTTGTGTTGTAAGACAATTAATTACATATTCTTGAAACTACTGGACATACGATGGATGGATTATGACTGCTTCAGTGTGATGTGTTTTTGTTATGTAATGTATATACTGTGTGTAATTATGTGTAGAGGCATATTTTAATGTATTTTCATCTTAATTGTAATAGTTTGTAATTTTTTTCTAAAGTACTTTTAATGTATTTTTGCTTTATAAAAATTTTATGAGAATGCAGGTAAGGCAGAATGATTTTTATTTTATACAGTGATCTCCCTTATGTCTTAGAAAAGACAAACAATAACAAACTTTTCTATTTAGAACATGCTGAGATTTGTGGGAAGAAACATCCTTCAGACTGAACTTGGGCCATTCATTTATTTTTCTTCCTTTTTTTCATTACATAAATATGATGTTTTGTTGCTTATCTTTCTCCCTTTCATCTCTCCTCCCTTTAAATTTTTTCTCTTTATACTTTCTGATTTTTTACCCCCATCTTCTCTCTATTTTAACTTCATGTAGAACTTGTGGAAATTCTAAATTACTTCAATTTTTGGCACTGATTGTCCCTGAAAGTTTTTGCTTTCTAACTACTATTCTATGCTTAGGATACTGAAGTGTTTGAGTTTTATCTCATGTGGCATAACTGAAAATAATTGGTGATGTTCTAGCCCTTTGTCTTTCTGTATTGCTCTTTTCTCTCTACTTTATAGTTTATAAACAGAATAACAACAAAGATCATTATAAACTTCCTTAAGAGAGAAGGAAAAAAACAGCCAGGACCTTCTATTTCATAAGAGCAGTTATTATTTCTCCATCCAGGCACAGTGATCATTGTTCAATTTGACCTCTATTAACTTGTTGAATAATTCTATTAAATAATTATATATATATATACTTATTTCTTGACTGAAAATGCAATGCTATTTGAGAATAAATTTCCATTTTTCATTGAGATTATTTCAAATGGGAAAATGTTTGTATGTATGTGTGTTAGTCTCTCAGTCATGTCTGACTCTTTGCGACCCCATGGAATGAACCAGGCTCCTCTATTCATGGAATTCTCTAGGCAAGAGTACTGGAGTGGGTAGCCATTCCCTTCTCCAGGGGATCGTCCCTACTCAGGGATCAAACCTGGGTCTCCTGCATTGCAGATTTTTCAGCATCTGAGCCACCAGGGAAGCCCACTTAGTGTATTGTGTTACCATATCGTGCATTTATTTGCCTCCTGACTCACCATTAATCTGACTGTGTGTGACACACACACACACACACACACGCACGCACATAAAGGTTATTTGTCAGCCAAAAATGTCTTTGAATACAGTGAAACTGGTTTGTCCACCACCAGATACATTGGGATCTCTCTTTTCTTCCTAGTCTCTGATAACCATCTGGCAGGTAGGGGCTAGCTTTCCCCTTACTATTACTCTCTGATATTGAGGCAGGTTGCCAACATTTTCTGAATTCCCCCTTTCAGTCAAAAGAGTGCAAAAGGAAAATATAGAGATTATTTCCTTATGGATATAAATTAGTTCATGCTGTATAGAAGGCAGTGGAAGCTACAGAAAACATTTAGTCTTTTTGTAATAAGCAAAAGTCGCTCAGTTTTGTCTGACTCTTTGAGACCCCATGGACTTTGAATTCTCCAGGCCAGAATACTGGAGTAGGTAGCCTTCCCCTTCTCCAGGGTATCTTCTCAACCCAGGGATCGAACTCAGGTCTCTCTCATTGTGGGTGGATTTTTTTTACCAGCTGAGCCACCAGGGAAGCCCCTTTTTGTAATAAAGCAATTAAAGAATGAATTATTAATAAACTAGAGATTCATAAAATATTATATTGGCTAAGATACTCATGTCTTATCAGAAATCTATTCATTTTTGAATGCAATATGTGAAGGTTATATTGTTTGCACATTATCTTTAATGTTAATTCATCCCTTTATTTAATTTTATTCATTTATCACACAGTTATTACTTGCTTACTATGTGCCAAGAACTGTGCTGGGTACTGTCAGTGACTGAAATATGATCCTTGATCTCAGAGAGCTCATAGATATAGAAGGGAAAACCTTTTTCATCTCCCACCAGAGGACTGTAATATAATTCAAATAGATCTGATATTATTATAATTCAAATAGATCTTATTTTGAGAAATGTCGTATACTTTTTTCCCTACATAAGATCTAGTTTTGATGTATTTCTTGAAGAGGTAAAATGGAAACCTCAAATTCCCACTTTGAAAATAAGATTAAGAATAGCTAGCTACCAATAGACGATATAGTGGTTTCACTTTCATTGCCTGATGGCCAAGCTGTGTTCTATGGATCAGTGAAAATAACACCCTGAAATAGAGGGACTTCTACAGAAAAGAAGGATATTTAAACTCCTTTCTTACTTGATTATTTGTTACTAGCTTCATATTTCACATAGTACCAGAGGATATTACTGTGGTGACTTCAGTAAGTCTGAGGCAGCGATACAAATAATTAATAATTTATTCATAGACATCATGATAAAATACTGGGAAAACACAATGTGAGTATGGTAGTAATAGAAAAGAAAATGGCATGGTATGAAAACAGTGACGAATGAAGCATGATATATGCCTTTGTTTTTCCAATTTTGATTATTAAATGGGTGAATATCTTTAAAGTTGTTAATTGCATTTAGTTTTAAGGAAACATATTTTTGAAATTTTGTGTTCTTGGCCAAAAATGTTTAGGTTTTTGTTCATCAGATTCCAGAGAAGGGATGCTTTGTGGCTAGTCCTGCTTATTATACAAAGTTTCCAAACAGTGGATGAATTAGGATTTAGGAAGAAACCTTAAAAATTCTGCCCCTCACCCCCATCCTCTGAGTGATGTTTGCATTTTTCCATTTGGTCTATAAAGAGAAAAAAAAGTGTATGAATTTATTCTGACCACTGCATGAGTGATCCTAATCAATTTTTGGGAATCTTAGATCCAGCTTAATTCTCTGGCCATTTGGCAAGATTTTCAGGTCTGTTTTGATTCTTTATTTCTTATAAGGTATTAACCCCTTTATTAACTTCAGGAAGGATCAAGGGAAGAGTATGGTGGGAACAAGAGAGGATCTGGGGTGAGAAGAGGTTTGAACTGGGGTTATGGACATGATCTGGGGGCTTCAAGGGTTTTCTCAGTGCCAGTTTAATAAACACTCAAGAAGGACATTGTGCTGCTTTGGCATAAAGAGCAAGCGATGTCTTCCTGTGAATGCTTTGCTTTGTAAAAGGCCCTGATGGTCAATTAAAGGTATCTGGGTTACTGAAGAGACTGTTTGATTTGAAGCCAGCCTAGGCGTGGGGGTCGCTGGCAGTTGCCATCTTTTCTATATAGGCTGGGAAGAAACTTGGTTCCCAGGGTTCTGGAGTCTGAGTTGGTTTAAGGGAGTAAAACATTTCCTGAATGGATTCAAATGGTCCCTGTCAAAGAAATTGGGCCCTGTGGATCTGTTAATAGAAAATGGCATAGTTGCATAGTGATTTCAGTAGATGGATATATAAAGGGAAAAGCGAAGAATCTCAAGCACTTCTAAGAACAAGATGGTTATCCAGTCCCTTTGTTTCTGCAGTTGTGCCAGCTGAACATCAGGCTTCTTATTACTTCTGATGCTAAGAAGCCTCGAGAGAGGCTGTGTGGAACAATTTGTCCTGTGAATAGTTTCTCTTCTTTAAAAGAGAAAATTCCATCAAAAACTGTATAGAAGGATATATACCAAACTATTATTACTCATTACCTTGAGAGTGGGTGGCAGTGGGAATAGAAAGCATAGTGGTGGTGATGGTGACAGGGAGAGCTTAAGCTTCTCTATGCATTTTGTATCATTTGAGTACCAAAACAATAATTACAAATAAAGTAAATATTATAACAGATTTTTCTTCTAAGAACATTAGTTGTTGAGGTTGTATAATCCCAATAATAAACATAACACTTTAACCCCCCAAAAAAGTATGGACATAAAATCACAATTAAAAAAAGCAAACTAATGCTAACAGTCATCTCGCTCAATGAGTGGAACAGAGCCATCTCCACTGTTCTTACCTTCCATTGAGTTCTCAATGCTTTATAATCTTATCTTTTCAGTTTTTACTGTATTTTTGAGCAAAGAGAAAAGGAAAGATATACTTATTTCCATTTCAAGAGGGGGAAATTTTCAAGATGGAAAGTTGCCTACTGAGAATACTGGAATAAATTATAGCACATTCATATACTGCTTTAAAAGAGATGGATGTATTTTGTCTTGAGAAGTCTGGAGTGTGTTGTTAAGTGAAAAAAATAACAAAATAAAGCCAAAAGAATTGAAAAGATCACACAAAGTGCACACAAGCACACATGGAAACACTATTGTGATGAAAGGGATTATATCTGTGAGACTGTATTATAAATTATTTTTACTCTGTGATTTAATTTTTTATTGTAAAATTTAACCATAAAAGTATAATACACACTTGTATACATATATACAGGTTTCCCTGGTGGCTCAGTGGTAAGGAATCCACCTGACAATGCAGGAGATGCAAGTTTGATCCCTGGGTCGGGAAGATCCCCTGGAGAAGGGAATGTCACCCAACTCCAGTGTTCTTGCCTAGAGAATTCCATGGACAGAGGAGCCTGGTGGGCTACAGTCCATGGGGTTGCAAAGAAGTCAGGTGGGACTCAGCAACTGAACAACAACAACATATATATATGTATATATACCATTAGATAAAATTAAAAATGCATGAATTTACAAAAAGATTGTTTACCCATCCGAGCTACAGATATGTCCCTCTTCAAAGGCATCCAGTCTCATCCTGTCTCCTATTTTCCAGGTAACCACTGTCTATCTTTGCCTGACTCATTTCCTTCTTTTAAGAGATGATTTACTTTCTGTGTATTTTTATCTAAATGATATATTGCTTGGTCTGGAAAAGCTGAGTAGCCCACACAAATTTATTGCCTTTAGATGAAGGCTCCAGGAGAAGAAATCAACAGTTCCTGATTCACTGACTTCAGGCAGCTTTATGGTTTCCAAGAGTCCTTTCTCAGAAAAGTCAGTATATAGCTTCTGATTGAGTCCTGGGGAAAATAGGACTCACACACATAAAAGGGTATCTGCTGCTAAGTCGCTTCAGTTGTGTCCGACTCTGTGTGACCCCATAGACGGCAGCCCACCAGGCTCCCCTGTCCCTGGGATTCTCCAGGCAAGAACACTGGAGTGGGGTGCCATTTCCTTCTCCACTGCATGAAAGTGAAAAGTGAAAGTGAAGGTGCTCAGTCATGCTCAACTCTTAGCAACCCCATGGACTGCAGCCTATCAGGCTCCTCCATCCATGGGATTTTCCAGGCAAGAGTACTGAAGTGGGGTGCCATTGCTTTCTCCAAAAAGGGTATCTAGCAGGACTAATATTGAATAGCCAATAGGTAGTCAGAGGGAATAGACTGCTGTTTTCTTCTTTTAAGGTTACTGTAGCCTATTTCACAAGTCTCAGGTTTATCCAAAGACAGAACATTTCTCTCAGAAAAATGAGTGAACTTGCCTGCTTTGAGGTGCAACACATTTGGAGGAAAGCAGGGGCTTCTCCAGTGCATAATCAAGACAAATAGGGGATAGAGGTCATCAGTGCCAGCCTTATGGGTGTTATGTCATCAGGCAAATTGAACTAGAACCCTTGGATATCTATCTGTCTCTGGAGTGGTGCTCCTCTAGCCTGGACTGGTTGGCATGTGACTCTGTGCATGACTGACACCCTGGGATCTCTCTTCCCTGTCTTGAGTATTCCTTTTGCGTCTCTCTGCCTCTCTACTGGGTTAGGTCTCCTGTTTCCTGAAACAAATGTCTGTCTGTTTTTTTGTTCATGCTTTCTTGTTTTGTTAGCACACATCCCCTAGTGGATTTTTTAGAAAGGGTGGGAGGAATATACATTTTTAAAAGACAAGTATGAATGCCTTTATGTTTTTATCTTATCTCCATAATGATTGATAATTTGGCTGGGTATAGAATTCTATTTTGGAAATCAATATCCTTCTGAATTTTGATTTTATTTCTTCATTGTCTTATTTTCAGGGTTGCTATGGAGAGTCTAGACCAAAGTCATTTGATTCCTTACACTGTCTATATGGTGCAGTCTTCCCCATTCTACTTCACTCTGCAGAAACATGTGTAATTTTCTCTTTGCCATCAATGTTCTTAAAAGCCAAGTTACAGCTTGATACAAGTGTTTTTTGATCCAATGTTCTGGACACTCAGTGGCCCAGTTCAATCTGGCAATTCAGGTTGAGTCATTTTTTTGGTAATTTCTTTCCCTTTCCAAGTTTTTTTTTTTGTTCTCTCTTTTTGGAAAACCTATTATTTGGCTGTATCAGAGGAACAATTATTCCTGATTCTCTTAACTTTTCATAGCTATTTTCTATCTTTGGATCTTTTGCTCTACTTTCTGAAAGTCTCCTCTTCTTAACGGATTAATGCTTCTACTGGGTTTTTCTTTTCTGCTCTCATGTCTTTTATCTTTCATGAACTCTTTTTTATTCCCTAGAAACACTTTTTTTTTTAAAGCATCCAGTTTGCATTATAGTATCTTCTTTCATCTCTTTGAGAATACTAATGAAAATGGTTATTTAAGATTTCCCTTTCTTGTCATTGTCTCTCTTTCCTCAAAGTTGAGTTTATGTACTCTAACTTCTAGGTTAGAGGATTTTCTGATCAACTGGAACTATCTCTAATAATGAAAATACTCCCCTATGTGTGAGGCTTGTTGATATTATTGTTTATGTTGGGTGGCTTGGGTGAGTTCTTTGTGGGGGAGATTTTGAATGATGTTGTCTTTCAGTATTTATTCTTGTGCTGGACTGATTCTCTAGGAGAGAATTTTGCATTCTCTTACCCAAAATACAAACATATCTTTACTGGAATTCTAGAAGTAAAGTTGCAGTTTTTGCTTTCAGAATTGGTGATGAATATACATTCAGTTAAATTGCAGATGCTTTCAACTGTGCATAGCATCTTCTAGCCAGAGTGCCTCAAATGTTAAATTTTAAAATTTCTGCTAAGATCAGGGAATGGAAGTTGCCCAACAATGTAGATTAGAGGATCTAATTATTGGTTTTAAGTTTCCCCACAGTTTTAAAAATTACAGAACCCTTTCCCTAATTTTTCCCCAGTTCTAGATGTATCAAATGCTTCTAGATCCTGAGCTTGCAAGAATTCTGTGGCATAAATAAGGTTATTTCAAAATTTTCTCTATTATTAGGGAATTTAGCTTTCTTCCATCTACTGAATCAGTTATTGCATGGCCATCTCCCTTGTAGCATCCAGTATTTTATTGTTTTCTTCTCTTCTTCACTCTCTCCTTATGTATGGGTTTATGTCTCTAAGAACCTTTTTACTCTGGTTCAGTGGGGATGTAAGAAAAAACTAATTTCAATGAAGAAATTTGGCTGTCTTAAACTATTAATAGAATGGCCTTAAAAGTTCTGTAATATATGTGTTTAAGAATTAACATACTAAAGACATGTTCACTTTGACTCCTTAAAATGTCAAAATAAGTGTTATGATAATAAGTAAGGAAAAATGAGGTATTTTTGTCTGTCTTGAGAGTTGTACCAGCTTGTCAACAATGTTTTCTGAAAACAGTGAAATTGATAACTGTAAGACTGATGATTTCCATCAGTTTCTGTCTTGAGGCTGTTTGAATATTCCACAATGTATTTGTCTGTTTTACTGATTAGGGCCATTTGGGTGGTTTCCAGCTTAAAGTTATTATGAAAGTGTTGCTGTAACATTCTAGTACATGTGTTTGGTGAAGAAATGTATTCATTTCTGTTGGATGTATACTTAGTAGAATTGCTTGGTAATGAAGATATCCATGTTTTCAGGTTTAGTAGGTATTGCCAAAGATTTTTCTGAAATGCTTATACTGCTTGATGGATCAGAGGATTTGTGCAGAGGATGTTTAGATGGTTAGGAAATATTTCAGACCAACATTGTAAGTGAGGGAATTCCTTTCTTGACGACTCTTTCTCTATATAAATTAATTACTTTAAGTGATGCATGCATGCTAAGTCACTTCAATTGTGTCCAACTCTCTGCAACCCTTTGGACTGTAGCCCACCAGGCTCCTCTGTCCATGGGATTTTTCAAGCAAGAATAATGGAGTGGGTTGCCATCACCTCCTCCAGGAGATCTTCCTGACCCAGGGATTGAACCCATGTCTCCTGCATCTCCTGAACTGAGAGACAGGTTCTTTACCACTAGGTACTTAACTATAAATATTACCTGATGGAAGACACCAACCTGATTGGTTCTTGTTAATTCCTACACTGATTTACTTGATTATTAATATTTATGTGTCCAAATTATTTTCCCATTCTATTCTTTTTAGAAAATATTATAAGAAGAGAAAGCATCAGGTTACTATTCTCCCTTGCTATAGATTTCTTTCAGATTCTAGTCTGTCAACTCTTTCACAGTCTTCTGAATATTGCAGGTTTATGATGTTTTAAAGAACAACATCCCTCTCCCCACCACTACCATTAGCTATTCTGTAAATTCTTGTGAGAGAGAGGAAAACAAATCTTCCATAGAGCCATGAAATTTTTCTCTCTTTTTCAAAGAGAAGCATGATTAAGATGAAATTTGAAGTATACCTAATTCACTTTGGGAGCCTGAGGAAATTTGGGTAAGTATAAGAAAGTTTAGAAAATTAAACTTATAATACATGCTGATTGAATTTAAAGAAGGTGACTCATCTGGAATGTAAAAAAATCAATAAAAGACATGCCTAAGTTGAGAGCCAGTGTGGTTCTCAACCACAGGAGAAGGGAACAGGAGAGGGTACATGGGGTAAGGCAGCTCAGAGAAACAAGCTTTAAATGCTTATTAGAAAAACTCTTCCTTTTTCCCCCATCAGTGGGTATTCCTTTGAAATGTCCCAGAAATGTCCAGCTATCAAATGCAAATTATTGTAATTGATTAAATTTAATTAGTAACAATGCTGTGTGGGGGGCAGGCAGGTAAAGTAACAAGGAGACTGGCTCTCTTGTAAGCACTATTTTCCCTTTGCTGTTCCACTGCAATTTGTGTCAAGGCCTTGGCATGGCAAGCTGTTAACTCACAGGCCTTGGTTTGTTTGCTTAAACTTTTTTTTAAACTGTTTCTTATGCATATTTTCAAATATTCCCAGAAGTGGAGAGGAGGATGTAATGAATGTGATATACACATCACACAGCCTCA
This sequence comes from Bison bison bison, assembly GCF_000754665.1. Classification (NCBI taxonomy): domain Eukaryota; kingdom Metazoa; phylum Chordata; class Mammalia; order Artiodactyla; family Bovidae; genus Bison; species Bison bison. Next base: position 6,148,051 of record NW_011494810.1, on the reverse strand, counting down.
GCAATCATTGGAATTAGCCAGTCTTGTTTTATCTATATAGCCACTCACTTCATCCCACTTCCATGCAGATTATGATGAAGCAAAGCTTAGGCTCCATAACTATTTCATTGTGAAATATTTTAACATACCTTTAAAAGATAAGTTCTTCTCTTTAAAAATATAATTGCACTATCATTATCATGCCTAAAACAAAATCCTTGATTTGTGTCTAATCTTTTTCTGTTGTATTGATCAGGGAAAATTTGAACTCAAGACTTGGATGAAATAATCATGTCCTTTGCCTTAAAGTTCTCATTATGGTTTGTTGTGGATAAGCATGATATATTTTATGTTCAAACCTACTCAAGTTGATGATATAAATTTCTTTAATAACTACTGACACTTGCTTTATCTTCTTGTATTTCTCTTTCCTATATCAACATTTCTTCATCAAATGGCATTGCCTGATGGAGCAGGCAATTGCCTGATGGAGCCTGATAGTTTCTTTCCTTTACTGCCTAGGTGTTTTAATTGTAATATGGTGTCCTTTGGCTACAAACAATAAGCAATGAATTCAAATACAGCATTTTGCACAGTGCTTAAAAATTTCTCCTGCATAATGTCAGTAGACATTTTGCAAATATACATACAGTGGTGTTCTTGAGCTTGATTCCAGAGTTCTCTAGATTAGATCATCTGAGCCCAGAGAGATTCCTGTGACACCATCAGAAACATTCTGATATCACTAATCGTGGCACAGTCATTTAGTGCTTTGAAAAAATGAGAGGATGCTGCAGGTTAACTTCTGTCTCTGTTAAAAGTCAATGAGAGATGGATAAAGAATAATCAATGAAACCAGTATTGTTGGACTCTTGTTATCCAGGCATGTTCATGTTCTATTGTTGCTCAGTCACTCAGTCATGTCTGACTTTTTGTGACCCCATGGACTGCAGCATACCAGGCTTCCCTGTTCTTTACCATCTCGCAGAGCTTGCTCAAACTCATATCCATTGAATTAGTGATGCCAACCATCTCATCCTCTGTTGTCCTCTTCTCCAGGCTTCAATCTTTCCTAGCATCAGGGTTTTTTCTAATGAGTCAGCTTTTCACCTCAGGTAGCCAAAGTATTGGAGTTTGAGCTTCAGCATCAGTCCTTTAAATGAATATTCAGGATTGTTTTCTTATAAGATTGGCTGGTTTGTTCTCCTTTCAGTTTCAAGGGACTCTCAACAGTCTTCTGCAACACTCCAATTCAAAAGCGTCAGTTCTTCAGCACTGAGCCTTCTTTATGGTCCGACTCTCACATCCATACATGACAACTGGAAAGACCATAGCTTTGACTAGATGGACCTTTGTTGGCAAAGAGATATCTCTGCTTTTTAATATGCTGTCTAGGTTTGTCATGTTCTAAAGGAAATGAATCATCTCCAGTGTTATCCTCACTTGATTCAAAACCTGTGGATGCTTTTAACCATGTCATAAATGGATGGGTAAAATTTGCAATGAATACCAAATCGCATAATTTGGGTATTTTTAGGGAAAAGAAGAAGTTCAGAATTATATTAGAGTCTCTGCATTCTCATCTAAACAAACAATGGATTATCGTCTCACTTCTATAGGATTGAACTCAAGATATTATATTGCATCATGCAGCTGTTCTCTGCCAGATTTGAAGGTTGTAAGGCATTTCCCAATTACACTGGCATTACAATGACATGGATGGCTTTGAGTGGGGGCTGGACTATGCCTCTAAATTTTTAACTCTCCATTGCTAGTGGGCAGTGATTGCTGTTCTCTACCTCATTTCTTTTGTATGTTGCCAATTCCATCAGAAGAGACGAAGTTAAGCTACGATAATAAAACCCAAACATCTCAGAGGCTTATTTTTTACTCACATAAAATCTGCTGAAGGTCAAGGCATCTCTCTGAGAGCTACTGCCTTCCGTGTGTTGGAGGAGTTACAGTCAACCTTATTTCTTTGAATATTGCTAAAACTCTATACTTTATGTTCACTATTTTCATGAGGAGACAACAAAATGACACCATTCCCTCTTTCTGTTTCTCCACTTTCTTTTATCTAACAGCACCTCCACGTCAAAGTGTGCTTCCACAAACACTCAGGCAGTGAAAGAGAAAGCATGGAGAACGGTGCAACAGCTTCTCCGTGCCTTCACATAGAAGCAGTGGGTGTCCTTTTGTTACTGAATCAAGGCTTGCTGCTTGCAAAACCAATACTCACCAGCGGTAGATAGGAAGGTTGCCTTTAATCAGAATGCTGGCAATCTGGGCAAAAGGTGGACTCAGCATCCCCAGATTCCTCTTGGCCATGAGGATTTTAAGGGGAAGAAGGGAAGGAATCTCAGTTAATCCTTGAGATGGGGGCAGGGCGGGGCGGTGGTCAGACACCATCCTCCACTGCACGCAGGCTGGTGACTTCTTGTGATCTTCCTCTAGATGTTATCTCGTCCACACTGTTTTGTCACACAGTTTGTTCTGGAGATGAGGGACATACAAGCTAAGGAGGAGATCTGGTCATCTGTTCATTACTTATTCTTCATTTCTACTTCTTAGATATATAGAAAGGACTGATGAGTTAGCCAAGGTGTCATATGATTAAAAGATTTGAAAGGTGTGCTTGAGCCAGAGAAAAATAGAGCATAGGGGTGCCTGGTTTAAGGTTAGTGACAAGACAAAGAGGTGCCTCCTGCAAAGAGCTCTTTCCAGCAAAAGGCAAAAAGATTTTTCCTGCCAAAAGCTGCTTACACTTTTCCACTCACATTTTATTGGCCAAAGCAAGTCACCCAGCCGGATCACATCAGATCAGTCGCTCAGTCATGTCCGACTCTTTGCGCCCAGGCCCAAGTTTAAAGGGGCAAGGATAGGCATTCCTTCTGTATAATGAATGGAGAAGGCAATGGCACCCCACTCCAGTACTTTTGCCTGGAAAACTCCATGGACGGAGGAGCCTGGTAGGCTGCAGTCCATGGGGTTGCTAGAGTTGGACACGACTGAGTGACTTCACTTTCACTTTTCACTTTCTTGCACTGGAGAAGGAAATGGCAACCCACTCCAGTGTTCTTGCCTGGAGAATCCCAGGGACAGGAAAGCCTGGTGGGCTGCCGTCTATGGGGTCGCATAGAGTCGGACACGACTGAAGCGACTTAGCAGCAGCAGCGCAGCAGCTGTGTAATGAAAATAAGAGAGAATCAGAAGCCCTGGTGGGTCTCACAGGTGTCCGTTACACCAACTATATTCTGAATTATTTCTTTAAAAGTTGCTAAAACTCTACTTAATGTTCATCATGTTGGTGAGGAGACAAAGTAAGGACACTGCTTTTTTTTTTTTTTTAATTTCTCTTAATGAGGATGATTTTTTCCCTAAATATTGTGTATTACCACAAATATTTTGATGACTTTGGATCAGTCTTTCTCAAGCCTTAATGTGTATCCAAATCACCCAGCATCCAAGTGCAGATTTTCGTTTAGGAGGTCCGAGATGGGGCCCCAGATTCTGATTTTTAAAGCGCTTTCAGGTATTGCTTTGCTAGTGTGCAAGATGAGTGCAATTGTGCAGTAGTTTGAGCATCCTTTGGCATTGCCTTTCTTTGAGATTGGAATGGAAACTGACCTTTTCCAGTCCTGTGGCCACTGCTGAGTTTTCCAAATTTGCTGGCATATTAAGTGCAGCAATTTCACAGCATCATCCTGTAGGATTTGAAAAGCTCCACTGGAACTTCATCACCTCCACTAGCATTGTTCATAGTGATGCTTCCTAAGGCCCACTTGACTTCACATTCCAAGATGTCTGGCTCTAGGTGAGTGATCGCACCATCGTGGTTATCTAGGTCATGAAGATCTTTTTTGTATAGATCTTCTGTGTATTCTTGCCACCTCTTCCTAATATCTTCTGCTTCTGTTAGGTCCATATCGTTTCTGTCCTTTATTGTGCCCATCTTTGGATGAAATGTTCCCTTGGTATCTCTGATTTTCTTGAAGAGATCTCTAGTCTTTCCCATTCTATTGTTTTCCTCTATTTCTTTGCATTGATCACTGAGGAAGGCTTTCTTATCTCTCCTTGGTATTCTTTGGAACTCTGCATTCAAATGGGTATATCTTTCCTTTTCTCCTTTGCCTTTTGCATCTTTTCTTTTCTCAGCTATTTGTAAGGCCTCCTCAGACAACCATTTTGCCTTTTTGCATTTCTTTTTCTTGAGGATTGTCTTGATCCCTGCCTCCTGTACAATGTCACAAACTTCCATCCATAGTTCTTCAGACAGTCTGTCCATCAGATCTAATCCCTTGAATCTATTTGTCACTGAACGCCTGTCTCAGGGAAGCCTGGAGTGCTGCAGTCCATTGGATCGCAGTCAGACATGACTGAGCGACTGAACTGAACAGGTAACGCTACTGCTGGCCTGTGGAACATCCTTGGAATATCAGGGCTTTGGTCTGTCACTGTTTAGAGAGGGAGAACCATTATGATTTTCATTGAATTCAAAAAGAAACTTGGGCCATTAGTTTTTGTCCCTCCCCTACATCTGAATTAAGGGCAGTATCTCATGGTGATGGTTGTCAAACATGTAGGAAGACTGTCAGTGCAATTCAAAAACCTACTTCTGAAAGATAATTGGTTTTGTGTTCATTCATATTAAAACAGGACTGCAAGGAAGAAAGGAGACCTAATTGAACACTCAAAGCACCCCACTAAAAGCCAGCATCTAATTATGACAGGGCCCACACAGCAGGGACACTGAAGGGCAGAGGAGATACTGAAAACATCTTTATATGCTTTTCCTCTGAAGAGCCCTTCCTGAGATCAAATGCAATTTGAGCTAAGAAGGCAGCAATTCACAATCTCTACCCCCAGCAAGCATCTCAGAGACAGGCGCTCAGAGCATTTGTAATTATGCTTCGATTTTCCCTAATTATTAATAGAACACTCCCCCCCCACCCCCAATTCTTTACTAATTAAGATTTCTTGCATGCTTTAAAGCATTTCACTTAGCACTCAGGATTCCAGATGAGTTGCCATTTGGCTCCAAGATGCGGACTTGCTTTGAAGGACTGCTTTAGAATTGTGTGGACGTGCTCTTGGGTAGGAATGAGGCCTGACTGGATAAGAGCACTCATGGGCACTGCACATTTTGCTCAGAGTCTTTTTTTTTCCCTTTGCTCATTTGTAATGCCAGCCCTTGTTGGTGGAATGGGTGTATTGCTATAAATTATCAGCATGTCTCATACTTCTTATTCTGGAGGTGTAATTCAAAGAACTGTCGCAACGAATAGCAAAGCTATATATTCTTCTTTATAGCAATCGTCGTAAAAAAATTCCCAATTACTTTAAATTACCACAGAATGACTTCAAAATCAACCCCGGCCCTGCTGCCCTTGATTATCTTGCAATTAGTTCAAAGGGCAAGAGACAGAGCAGTAAGTTTTGCGGTATATTATATAGCAGTTACATTTTTCATGATCAAGGAACTTTTAGTTTACAGCTTCTTTCCTTTGAACTGATTCATTGAAGGGGACAATAATTCTAAGTCTGTCCCCTTATTCTGCTGACACTCAATTTCTGGGGCTTGAACATATTTCACTTCCCTTTTATCATCAGAATATTTAAAACTCTAATTTCAAATCTTTGCAAATGCTTGGTTTTTAATGTGATAAACTGTAACTCATTGGTATTAGCCCAAGGTATTCTGCAATGCCCAAATCCTGCCCTGGCAAAGCCACTGCTCTTCAGGATATCCTGATGATGAAGATAGATAAGGGGCAAGTATAAAGGCAAGTCCTCCTTCATGTACTTGTGTCCAGAGTCATAGTCTACGGAGTCCGCATGCTCAGTCTCCCAATACAGGAATATTTGTTAAACCAGCCTGTAACATATAAGAGCATTTTTTCTTATCTCTAAAATTAAACCTTAATTTTACCATCAACGTATGGGCATAGGAGGAACAACCAAATAATTCAGATCATTCACTCATGTGGATGATACATCAATGACTGCCCTGATGGGAAAGGCTCTGGTACACTTAGTCCCCACCTGGAAGTGAGTGGGTGGCCTGCAGGGGGTTAAGCCCCTTGAAAGGCTGAATTACTTTCTGTGCAATCCATCTTACCATTATAGAGATGTCAAGTTCTAGTACAAGTACAGAAAGTCTTAACATGAAGCCATCTGTTCTCTACTGATGCATTTGTCCATGCATCAGTCCATTCATCCAGCCTATCAAGGGAAATAGGTGAGAAGTGATGGTGTCTGTTTATTCTCCTTTGACTAGAATATCTCTTCTGGTGTCTGTCTCACTGTTTCCCCCCAAAGCAGTCATGTACAGCCCTTGCTTTAGAAATTACAGATAGTTTTTTCAAATATTGATATGTATTTTAATGAGAGGCAGGATGACTGGTGTGGTGTAAAGAGTACCGAGATTAAATAAATTTATCCAAAGGCGCAGTATCCCCCAACTCCAGATCACTCAATCCCCCTATATTTGGAGTGTTGGATATATGCATGGATCCAGTCTTTAATAGTTATTCTCATTCATTTTTACTCTTCCCCAACATTGGAGAAGGAAATGGCAACCCACTCCAGTGTTCTTGCCTGGAGAATTCCAGGGACGGGGGAGCCTGGTGGGCTGCCTTCTCTGGGGTCGCACAGAGTCGGACATGACTGAAGTGGCTTAGCAGCAGCAGCAGTAGCAGCATATGAAAAGCATATGGAAGTGGACAATAAATTTAAACTGTTTTCCTCCCTTAATAGAACAATTTTAGACAACTTCAAACAATGTTTCTGTTTAGATCTTACAAAATATATGATGCAAGTTTTTCCCCAGGATAGGTTGTTTTGGGCTATTTTCTATTGCCTTCTTGATCATTCTGTCCACCCTATATTTTGAGGTATCCCAAATATGCTAAAAACTCCTGCTGAGAGCATTTCTAACACTGTCATTACTCAGAGTTGACTTTCGTCAGGATACCTTCACATTTGATTATCTCTTATCTCTGTTATGTAGGCAGCCTCTTCATGTTAGCTAAATGCTTCTCTTTGGTCTATATCCAATCCCTTGACCCCTCCCTAATTCCCATGTAGCCACCATGCTATTTTTCTTTTCCACCAGACTATATATAATGTCTCCTTTTCCTCACTTAACACTTAAACAGTTATCCAATTTAATGTGACTCTGGTCCCATCACTTCTCTGAAATAGCTCTTTCAAAAGTCACTGAGTATTTTCATTGCTAAGGATGTTTTTCGGTTTTTATCACATGTAACTTTTGAATTGTATTCGATATGGTTGGTTCTTGCCTTCTTGAAACGATCTCTTAGCTTGCTTTCCATGATACTACTTGTACCTGCTCTTGTGTTTGAGTTCTCTTCCAACTCCTTCTCCGTGATGTTTCTCTATGGTTGTAGAGCTTCTTTAAGCTTGATCCTGCATCTGCTCACCATCTTACTCTCTGGTCTGTCCCTTAGCAATAGCATTTATACTTAGAGCTTCAATCTCTTCCTCCAAGTAAATGACTCACACATTTATTTATATCTGTAGGTAAGACCTCTTCTCTCGGCTTCAGATTACCTCTCTCCTTGCATTTCTTGGCATTTCTTGTGGATAAGTTACAGCCATCTCAGAAACAGTGAGATTAAAAATAAACCGATACACTCTTACCCAGAACCTGGTCTTCTCCGGGATTCTAGTTCTGCATAAACATCATCACTTATCTAAGATATGCTATCTAGACTCTTAGGAGTCATCCTTGACACCTCATTTTTCTCCTTTTATAAACTCATTCAACATTTACTCCACAAATAGGTATGAAGTGTTTTTATGTGCCAGGCAGCGATTTTAGTGCAAGATGTGCATGCTAAGTTGCTTCAGTTGTATCCGATTCTTTGTGACTCTATGAACTGTGGCCTGCCAAGCTCCTTTGTCCATGGGGTTCTCTAGGCAATAATGCTGGAGTGGGTTGCTATGCTCTCCTCTTAGTGCAAGATACACATTATAAAATAAGTCCATATCCAATTCATCATCTATTCCTTTCAGTTTTACTTCTTATAAATAACCTCTCCCCTCCATTTCACCCCTTCTACTCCAAGTTGTCACCACCTGTCACTCCACTGCAATTTCCTTCTTTCTGGTCTAGCTGCACAGTTGCTGGAACAGACTTTCCAAAGGCTGACAGTGTCATCCTAGCCCATCCCAACTTCCTGCTCTTGCTTAAGTCCCCCAGTGCTCTTGGAATTAAAAAAAGAAGTCACGAGTGTGACTTCCTAGGCCAGGACTGCTTCCACTTGCTTCTTCTGCTCCAGCTACTTTCCATCCCTTCTGCCACAGCTTCTTTGAATATTATTCCTTTCGTTTTTTTGCACAATCTCCTTTCATAGCTCAGCACAACCCTCACTTGTACAGAAACATGTCCCCTGCCTGGACTAAATCTAATGCTGTTACTATACACTCTTGTGGAGCAGGGCTGTGTCTTTATTTATTTATTTTCACAGAGTATGTCATGCTTAGTATAATGCTTGGGGCATATTTGGGATTCATTATTATTTATAAATGAACAAATGCTAGCTTCGTGTTTATGAAAATAAACTACCCAGGCTTTTCGCTCACTTACTCCTCATAATGAAATTCTTTGGATTGTTGGGGCCTTCGCTGACATTTTTCTTAGGCTCTGCCTAGACTATTTGTCCTGAAGTGACCTTTTAGCCAGTTACATGTAGACATTATCATATTTGATCATTTAAGATGCAACAGAGAACCTCAAACTATTTACACTAAACTAATCATTGGGGGATATATAAATTAACATTAAGTTCTTGCATTTATCAAAATTTTCCTTAAACTCATAGTTGAGCTATACACAGTTGCATAAATTATTTTAAAAAGTGATATTTGTAGGAGAAAACCTAGTAATTATGCTGGGTATGAAAAGATGACTGACAGAAAAGAAGATGAACTATTTATGCTGCTTAAAGTAATTTAGAAAAATGCCCACTTTGGTTATGGTCTTGTGACTCTGCCAAAATCAGATGCTATAACTTGGTATGTTTGAATTTATATTTTGTCTCCTTTTCCTTATCCCGACACTGCTTCCTGCAATGTCTGGAGAAATAAAGAGGAGAAAGAAGTGGGTCAAGCAAGAGTATGGAACCTGGATAAACCACCAAATTAAAAGTGAATTCAAAGATGAATAAAAGTTGAAAAAAGGACTCAAGTTGCTGCTATTATTCATAGAGGGCATGCATTGGTCACATGATCTTGAGAAGGCTTCTTTACTTCTTAATAAAATGAAATCAGTAATATATAGCCTATTCACAATAGCCAAGACATGGAAGCAACCCAAATGTCCATCCACAGATGAATGGATAAAGAAGATGTGACACATGTATTCAATGGAGTTACTCAGCTATAAAAAAGAATGAAATACTTTTTTATAAAAGTATTGAATGAAATGAAATTGCTCAGCTATAAAAAAGAATGAACTCATGCTATTTGCAGCAACATGGATAGACCTAGAGATTCTCATACTCTAAGTAAAGTAACTCAGACAGAGACAGACAGATATCATGACATAAAATACTTGTATTTGGGATCTAAAAAATTATTACAAATGAACTTATTTACAAAATAGACTCACAGACATAGAAAACAAACTTATGGTTACCAAAGGGCAAATGGAGGGGAGGGATAAATTAGAAGCTTGTGATGAACATATACCCACTATTATATTAATATAAAGTAGATATATATAATTGAATCACTTTCTGCACACCTGAAACATTGTAAATCAACTATTTGTCATTGTTGTTCAGTCCCTGATTGTGTCTGACTCTTCATGACCCCATGAACTGCAGCGTGCCAGGCTTCCCTGTCCTTCACCACCTCCCTGAGTTTGCTCAAACTCATGTCCATTGAGTCAGTGATGGCATCCAGACATTGTATCTTCTGTTGCTCCCTTCTCCTCCTGCCCTCAATCTTTCCCAGCATCAGGGTCTTTTCCAATTAGTTGGCTCTTTGCATGAGGTGGCCAAAGTATTGGAGCTTCAGCTTCAGCATCAGTCTTTCCAATGAATATTTAGGGATGATTTCCTTTATGATTGATACCTAAATTAAAAAAAAATATATGGCAGGAAGAATTAAACAAGGTAATATATGTGAATGCTCTGTGGAATGTTATACCACACAGTTAGCTCATATGAAGATTTTTTTTTTTTTAATTGTAAATAGCTTGGCCTCCTGATTTCTTTGGAAGGAATGATGCTAAAGCGGAAACTCCAGTACTTTGGCCACCTCATGCGAAGAGTTGACTCATTGGAAAAAGACTGATGCTGGGAGGGATTGGGGGCAGGAGGAGAAGGGGATGACAGAGGATGAGATGGCTGGATGGCATCACCGACTCGATGGACGTGAGTTTGAATGAACTCTGCGAGTTGGTGATGGACAGGGAGGCCTGGCGTGCTGCGATGCATGGGGTCGCAGAGTCAGACACGACTGAGTGACTGAACTGAACTGGTATCCTGACTTCTTGAGATTCCTTTAAAAGTCTAAGACTTTTTTAAAATGGCAAACACTTTTTAGTGAGTTCTGTGTGTAGCTACAATTCTAAATACCTTATGAATATTAATTCATTTAATCCTTGTGTCAACTTTATTATGAAATAAAGAATATTATCATCACCCTTATTTATAGATTAAGAAACGGAAGTAAAAGGAAGTTAAATGTCTTTCCAGAGGTTAAAATTCTCATAACTATGAAGTAGTGGTTTATACTGGGGAAGGAATGGCTTTGTTCTAGAAAATTCTACATCTTAACTAAAACTCCACCTCTCTAACTTACCCTTCACCCATAAGGCATGAAGTCCATATCTGAGATTTAGCTGCTACAAAGAAAGACTCTTTTCTCCACTTTCTGAGTGCCCCCAGCCTCACTTTGTGTCTCAGGTTGGTGCTGTGATACAGGCTCTTACTTCAAGATAGGATTTACTGTTCTACTTTATTTTCTTTTCAGGGTACCATGCCAGAGTGCTTTTGAAATTTTGTTATTCTCTGCATCAATGATTTGTCCTCTGAAACAGAGAAATAACATTTGTCATCCTGACATTTGGAGATCTGGACTATGCCATTTGTTCCTTTTTAGCTTTGTTTTAGGTAGTAAATCAGGCAAGATATGGGGCTACCTTACTTAGAGATGAGATGTTATCCATAATAAGAGTCTCTTGGTATCAGAATGTTGTACATAAGAATTTTTTTCCCCCAGAACTTTCCACCTCATACAGAAATGTTTTTCTTTTCATAGATTTTTGTTTTCTCTCTTTTCCTTTCTTACAAATGGCAAGGGGTTCTATTTAGTTGTTGAGGTCTTATCTTTTCTGACATAATAGCAAGAGTATCTATATTTATTAATCTCCATTATTTCCCTAAGGTGATTTTGGGGATACAAGTCTCAGAACCAATGATTTGATCTGACTTTTAGGAGGACAGGATTAAATTACTTCTGAATAAGCTTGGCTGTATAGACCAGGGAGTGTTTCATATATGTGTGTGTGTCCATTTCAAATTTAGCAAATGTTAAGAATTTCAAAATCTTAAGAATTTCCCAAGCCAAATTTGAGCATGTTTTGAATCTCAAAGCAAGATGCTGTAGATGTGATTAATAGAATGGTAAAGTAGTTTCAGCACTGATTTTGAACTATTGTAATAATTAAATGTTTAGCTATGTAGACAAGTGTTTAAACATGGAAAATATTCAACTTTGTCAAAATTTCCAATTCTCTTTTGTGCTTTAGATACTCTTGAAGTATGCCATATTTGACCCAATTAGGTTGAATGTAATAGAAAGTAATTCTTTCATGTTTTATACATAAAATCAATGAGAAGCAATGAGAGGTCAATAATATCTTCCTGTTTTGCTAATAGTAGTAGTGAAAGTCCTTTGGTCATGTCCAACTCTTTGCGACCCCATGGACTGTATAGTTCATGAAATTTTCCAGGCCAGAGTACTGGAGTGGGTAGCCTTTCCCTTCTCTAGGGGACCTTCCCAACCCAGGGATTGAACCCAGGTCTCCTGCATTACAAGCAGATTCTTTACCAGCTGAGCCACAAGGAGTTTTGGACTTTCTGAGGATGTAAATTGGCATTGTTGAAACAATATTAGACACCTAGTTACATATGAATTTCAGGTAAATAGTGAATATTTTGGGGATTGAGCTTCAGTCTCCTGCACTGCAGGCAGATTCTTTACCATCTGAGCCACCAAGGAAGGCCTTTAAAACACAAGTAGGTACCAAATACTACATGTTTATACTTTAAAAAAGTTTATTATATAGCAGGGTGCCCTATATTTTTATTTACTGAATTTGGCAACCCTATTCTAGTTCTCGGAGAAGGCAATGACAACCCACTCCAGTGCTTTTGCCTGGAAAATCCCATGGACGGAGGAGCCTGGTAGGCTGCAGTCCATGGGGTCGCTAGGAGTCAGACACGACTGAGCGACTTCACTTTCACTTTTCACTTTCATGCATTGGAGAAGGAAATGGCAACCCACTCCAGTGTTCTTGCCTGGAGAATTCCAGGGACGGGGAGCCTGGTGGGCTGCCATCTATGGGGTCGCACAGAGTCGGACACAACTGAAGTGACTTAGCAGCAGCAGCAGCATTCTAGTTCTGGTTAGTACTGCTCCTATTGGACACTGATTTTTCTCAGGCATTTTATTTAAAACTAAGAACTTTATCATTTCTAAATGTCAAATTGACCCCAAAATGGGATATAAAGGCATTGTGAACAAAATCAGATAAATAAATACAGAAAGGAGGGCCATGCAAAGATTGTAATTAATTCATTTTTGTTCATTTAAGGCCCATAAGGAAGAACAAAAAAATCACCCCTCTCCTCCATGCTAAATCTGTCCTGGAGACAGGGTTGTAGGCCAGGGGTTGGACAGAGGCCCCTAAGCCTTATCCTAGCAGCATGGCTACCCAACCTGGTCAGTTCTGCAGCTCGAAACTGGATCAGCCTTCTTTACTGATAGATGTGTTATACAGAATGTGAAAGCAGCCCAGACACCTTATTGCTGCTGGGAAATGCTATATTCAGTGCACTTCCCTCCGCTTGCTCACCTGCCTTGTTCCTGTCCTGCCTTTTGTCTGTCCTTGTCCTGTACAGGCTGATTCTTTGAGAGCCATCAAACACTGGGAGGGATAATCCACTTAAACTCATCCCCAATAATTAGTACAATGTTTTAGACCTACTAGATATTAAAAAAAATTGTTACACCAAACAAAATGCTATAATCCTATCACAGTGAAGGCTGAAAAAAAAGTGTTCAGATCCTATTGGGGATATTACATTAATATATATAAAACTGAGAAATGATGTTGACTTGGTTTATAATGGTATTCTCTGTAATAATATTGACTTTTATAATGGGAATGGGTCTTTGCTATGAACCCTGAATTGCCAAGCCAATCTATTCTAATTTATGTAAATAATAGTATTATTAAAATCATGATAAATATTCCCTTTCCCTCTTAAATACAGGTTAATGAGAGTGGAAGTGCCTTCATCAGGGACAAGAAATAAATAAAGTGAAGTCTATTTAATTTAACTTTTTGTTTGTTTGAATCAGATACTTTTGTAAATTTTCCAAGCTTTAACTTTTATTTCTCCAGTTTTAGCTTAATCTATTAAAAAAATAAACTAAAAATAGTGTTGATATAAAAAAAGAATAATTTCATTTGGTAGATCTTATTTTACTCACTTTTTTGGTGATTCATAAAGTATTTATCTTTCTGTGGCTAAAACAAAGTGTTGTTTTTCTGAGCTTTGATCCAGAAATGCAAATAAAGCACATAAAATGAGCACCAACACACACATATCTTCTTTTCTGTTACATATTATTACAAAATATTTAAGATTCTTTTCTATTATCAGTTATTACATGATACTGAATTTAGTTCCTGTGCTATAGGTCCCTGTTGTTTATTTATTTTAAATATAGTAGTGTATATATGTTAATCCCAGATTCCTAATTTATCCCAGGACCTCCTTTCCCCTCTCGTAACTATAAATTTGTTTTCTACGTCCATGAGTTTATTTCTGTTTCATAAACAAATTTATTTGTATCATTTTTTTTAGATCACATATATAAATGATAATGATATTTGTCTTTCTCAGTCCAACCAAATTTTGGCATTCTTAATTCCATCTTGGGACTTGGTTTCCAGGCAGGCTTTTTTACTTCCCATCAAGAATATCATCTACAACTCTTCACTGAAAAAGAAAACATTGTTGATGGAAGAAGAATCTTCTTAGGAAACTGAATCTCCTTTTTAGTTCCAGAAATGGCTAACCACTTACTGAGAAAACTTGAACTAAAGAAAATATATTGAGAACACTGACAGTTCAGTGAGGATTGTTATTCTAACAGAAAAATATTTGACCTCTAGGCAAGGGCTTTGACCCCGTGCCCTTTCCCCCAAACAGGCTGTCTGACTGTCAGGCACTCAGATAACTTTTCCATCCTGTGACAGCTTGTGCTCTGGAAGTGACAGTCTGTCTGCAGCGGGACAACATGTGGCTGCTTGGTGGAGTGTAGCAGGGGGGATGTCTTTGTTTTTCTAAGGCTCTCTACTATGTGACTAGTTCAGTTAATAGTGACAGTCATGTATATCCAGTCACTTCTCAGGGAACGGACTATTCACGAAACATGTTTCTGTTCAGATCAGCTGTGTTAATGGCAAGTGGAGTATTCTTCAATTTTAGTTATTCTCAAATTCCTTCTTCTCACAAGGTTACCTTGTGCAGGGCACTTGGGTGAGTAGCATTTCCATCTCCTTTCCTCACATGTTGAAGCCCTAAGAGGTCTTCTTAATCAAGCACAGGTGAGAAAAGTAAAGGGGAGTAGCTGAAAGAAAGATCCATTTTCATGGCCTGTAGTCTGTTGATTTCATTTTCAGACAGAAGTATACCACCATTCTCACGTCTTTGGATCCTTGACTTCTTCAGGAAATCATTTTGCCTGGAATCATTATCCTTCTCAATATAATTTAGTTGCGTGATTGTTTTGTGCAAACCACACTGTCAGTTCTATCCTGAATTTTTCAATTTTTACTGGCGCCATCCTCAGGAAGCTCACATTGCAGCTAGCCGGTCAGGCTGCCCTGCGATCGTGCGGTTCAGTTCAGTGCAGTGCAGTGCAGATTGTGCGGTACAGCACAGTAAAGGACAGAACGTTTGAGACCGGAAACTTCCTTCCTGGGGTGGTGCGGCCACATATTTCCTATTTATTCCTGAAGAAGATTAACTCTGAAATTCCTCAGCATTAACAAACAAGCTGCTGCTGCTACTGCTAAGTCACTTTAGTCGTGTCCGACTCTGTGCGACCCCATAGACGGCAGCCCACCAGGTTCCCCCGTCCCTGGGATTCTCCAGGCAAGAACACTGCAGTGGATTGCCATTTCCTTCTCCAATGCATGAAAGTGAAAAGTGAAAGTCAAGTCTCTCAGTTGTGTCTGACTCTTAGCGACCCCATGGACTGCAGCCTTCCAGACTCCTCCATCCATGGGATTTTCCAGGCAAGAGTACTGGAGTGGGGTGCCATTGCCTTCTCCGTAACATACAAGAGGAGCTACCAAATGGTCTCTAACAGGTCCTCCAAATCGACAGTTGACTGATGTCAGGTGACCTTTTTATCAGAGGGCTTCTTATGATCATGAGAGTATAGTGACCTTCCCTTTAGGCCCTGGTGTTGGGTTATTTCTTTGTATCTGATTTTGATTTTGCCTCATTCTATAGGGATTGTTTCTGGTCTGTACAACATTCTTCAAAGGACACATTCATAAAGGCCGTTTTCCAGTTGAGTCTAAAGACACTAACTTCCAGGCATGATACTTGTGACGCTCTATCAGGTTCCAATGTGTCATATTACTCAGAATGGTCCACTCATAAATAGGCTGGGTTCAAAACACAGACCCTTGTTTTTGTTTTTTTTTTTTTAATAAGCTAAGCCTCTCCGAGGTTTCAGGCTGTTTTCAAGTGTTTGTCCATTGACTCTATTTTTTTCTCCTAGAGAATGGACTTACTTTCCTAGTCTCTGCTTTGGATAGGAAAACAACAATAACAAATTGATGAGAATGCTTTGTTTGTAACAGGAAGGTGCGGGGCAGAGAGAAGGCAAAGGATGTGTGTGGGTGTGTTTGTGTGCACACGGGGAACTCCAGGGAGGAATAGCATTTGTGAGATGTTTTCCTGGAGGAGCAGTTTCGAATTTGTTTTGGTGTAAATTGAGCCAGAAGTTTGAAAATAAGAAGCGACTTCATAAACGTTTGCTCTGTGTCACCACCTTGTTAAATCCATGCAGCATTTGAACCAATTTTGTTTTTCTAATTCCATTGTACACTTGGGGAAGCAGAAGGTGTTTTGCAGAATCTGGCGTTATGCAGAATCTGGCGTTTGGTTATTTGGAGAAGGCTGCTTTACCCACTAGGTCACAGTAAATGACTACAGACGCTAAGGGTATGTTGAGGGTGTCAGGAGTGAAATCTTTGCCACACAGATTGTGAAAAATTGAAGGAGGGTGGGAAATAACTTACTCTGCTAACAATCTATTTCCCATCTGTAGTTTGTATCTGCTGAAGCTGGAAGTCCTTGCCTCCCCTCCTCAAAGTCTGTCTCTTTTCTTTGACAGACGTGCTATCCTTGAAGCTTTCAGTTCACATGTATGTTAATAACAGCAACCTTTAGAGTACATCGGGGATTAATTTAATTTTTTGGTATGTATTTTTACTATAGTTTCAAGATGCTGGAATGTAGATATAGTTCGTGTTAAAAAAAAAAAAAGAAGGTTTAGACAGGTTGATTCATTTAACTACCCAACGGGATATGATTATTTTTTCTAAAATTAAATTCCAAAGAAGAAAATCTAACAACTTCATCCACATACATAAGCACACACTATATAAATAAATGTATATATACATATATATATACACACACACACACACACACACACACACACGCACACACAATGCGGTAGTGACGTCTTGACCAGGGAAGAAATGTTTTCTTAAATGGAAATTGATTGGGGTTTAATTAATATATAAAAGCATGTCTTACTTTGGTCTGTTTTTCCTTTGGATCAACTATGATGCATTAAATATATTTAATGCATCATAGTTGTATTATGATATTTCCTTTTTGTT
The DNA here is from genome assembly GCF_000754665.1 of Bison bison bison. Lineage (NCBI taxonomy): Eukaryota > Metazoa > Chordata > Mammalia > Artiodactyla > Bovidae > Bison > Bison bison. Next base: position 6,130,878 of record NW_011494810.1, on the reverse strand, counting down.
TGTTTTGATGAGCTACTGCTATATTTAATTCATGAAAATAAATACATGACTTTGACACTTTTTAAACGTCCATCCACGTATCACCCAGATCCTTGTGTACCCCACTGGTCCACACATGGTGCTGGGAAAATTCCTGAGGCCTTCAGACTCAGCTGGAAACTTATCCTGGGCAGGAGCTTGGCTTGAAAGGAGGGAGCAGGAACCCTCCAGGTTGGCAATCATACCATTTATTCACACTTGGAGGTGAGACAGTGTTGATGGAGGAGGTGGGAGGACCTTCCCGGCGGACTCCCTCTGGGTTGGCACTGATACACCATGTGGCTATGACAGGACTGGCAATAGGGATGTGGAGGGTTGATCCTCCAATCCTTATCAGTGTGAAAAGTGGGGAGCAACTGGAGATGGTCAGAGGGGGGCACTGCCCACCCTTGCTCTCTGTCTTCAGCAGTGCTCCATAAATGCCTGGTGGTCTTCCCCAAGGCCAGCCTACCAGCCCCATCCTCTGAAATTCTGCCCCTGGTTGTGACCCCATGGGGTCACAGAAAATGTACAGAAAGGACCAAGAAACTCATTTCCAAGGGCGCTTTGCTTGCTGGGTGGCTCCGCCCTGTGGGGGTGGGGGGCATAGCTGGCACTGGAACACTGACTGAAGGAGTGCTGGGAGTCACCAGGGGTCTCTGGTCTCTGCCCTTGAAGGGGCAGGCCTGGGATCTTGAGGCCCATTTGTGCAGGGGATACTGGCGGGTGGTGACCTGTGCCAGGGACATTAAGATGGGTGAGGGAGTGGGAATGCTCCTGCCTCAGAGGGTGCGGGGTGTCTAACCCATTCACAGACAGCCTCCAGGAGCTGGCCACCACCCTGCACTCTGTCTTGGAGGGACCAGCTGGGTGAACGGCTCACACTGGAGTCTCCTTGGGGTGGGGTGAATGGCTGCCCCTAGGGATAACTGGGGTTGTCCAGAAGAGGGCATGGAGCTTTGCAGTGTCTCCCCTCACCATCCACTTGGCCTCCCAGCTGGTGCTCTCTGGTCATGAGCCGAAGAGAGACTCATGGCAGTAAGAAGGGGTCTGCCTGATCAGTCTGTATTTGTTCTTCCTTGGTGTGAGGGTTGGGGTGCTGCCACTGGAGGAGCTGTATTCACAGCTCCCCTTGGCCCTGATGCCTGTGACACCCTGTCCCCACTCCTCTGGTTCTGTTGGCCTTCTTCCTCCAGGATGTGTCTAAGTCTGGTGGTATGGGCCGGGTGCCTGCAGGGCTGCCAAACAAAGTCTCTTCCACATGTGACGGCCTAACCTTGATCTGGTAGCTGCCCGCGCAGCGGTGCTGAATGTGGAGGGCCTGCACCTGGCTGACGGCCAGCTCCACTGGGGTCTTCATGCCACCTGTGGTCCTGAGTGACACAGGGGTGCTCTGCCTGCCAGGTCCTGCCTAAAGGGCTCCCTCCTGCAAAGAGATCTACAAACATTGTCTCATTTCATCCTCTCAACAGTCCTGTGAGGTAGCTTCCGTTATGTCCATTCTACAGATGATAAAATTGAGGCTTCAAAGGGTGAAGTCACAAGTGTCAGTCACACCTGAGCATCTTGGCTCACTGACGTCAGTGCAACCCTCGGTGTCCCCTGCTCCCAGGCCTGGACTCCTTTGCAGGGGTGCTTGGGCACCGGTGGCACACGCTGTACATCCACATCCCCAGCTCTGAACTCGAGGAGCCTGTGACTCCCGGAAGTTCAGGCCACCCTCGGCCCCAGCTCCACGAGGACTGACTCAGCACTGGCATCTGGGCCCTAGTGACCTAAACAGATATTTCTATAACTTTGTTCTTACTGAGCCTTTATTTTTCAATGATTGGACCCTCCAGATTCGAATGGAAATTAAGAAGTTATTAATATGTTGAGAGTGTGCAGGTGTATTTTATTTTAGCTGTTGGTTTGTAGCTGCTACAGTTAGGAAACCTCTTTGTCTTTCTTTCTTTCTTCCTTTTTTTTTAGGCCTCATGGGAACTCCATTTCAATGCTGAATATGTAGGTAGAGTTATAAATTATATGTGTTGTAGATATGCTAATAACAAGTCAGTCTTTTCTTATGGCCTTTCCGAGAAATCGTTCTGGAGAAGAGGCAGCAGAAAGTCTGTCTTGCTGTTTTCGAGCTCACAGAGAGTGACTGATACTCAGGAAAAAATGAAAATGTTTAATTTTTATATTTCCACCTCAGTTTGAATGCAGATGAAAGTTGCATTTTTATTTATGGCTTGAAGGATAGCAAGGCCTGATAAGAAATCATAAAGAAAGATGGAAACCTCAATAGCAAATTTCATGCTGAAAATCTCATCATTTGTCACATATCAGTGACTAAAAAAAAAAAATAGAGAGGAACCTTGATTTGTGCCACACTCCAAACTTTAGACATAGCTGAAATTGCCCTGTGCCATAGGCCATTCAAAGAGCATATGCAAAGGCCTGTGTTCTCTGGTTGAGCCATTGTCCTGTGTACACCGTGGAAATCTAGAAGTCATTCTGTGGGAGAGTTAACTTTCCAAATAGCTTCCCTCTTTTTTCCTGACACATCGCAGTCTTAAAAGTGTCAGTGTTGTCACAATCTTTATAAGACATAGACAAGCAGAGACTTTGATCAGACTGTTGCAGTAGGGAGATTGGTCTCATCTTAGAAATCTGCAAGCATGTCAAAAATCATATAGAAAAAGGTATGAAAAAGGTACCTGTTGCAAAGATTTTTCCCTCATACCCTGTGCCTCTGGCCATATGAAGATCCATGCTTTTTACAGAAAGACAAGAGGTCAAAAAGATAGCTAAGGATATTGAATTAGTGCATTTGGTAGTGTGGAGGTTTAGAGGGCAAGAGGCCTCAAGATTTCTCATGGTCACCTAATTCCATTAATACCCTGTAAAATTAACTCAGTTTTGAGGAGCTAGACTCCATGAAGTAGGGACTTTTATACTATGCATTTCATTTTAATTGAGAGACAGTGTCTAAAATAGACATTGGAATCAGATGACCCAGGGTTTTTATCTCAGTCCTATCTTTTATTAGCTGGGAGATATTGAACAAATGGTCCAGTCTCTTTGAACCCTGCCTTCTTTGATTTATAAATCAGGAATGGTTATCAAAAGATCCTAATGAGATGGTGCAAGTCAATATAAACATGGAATTTGTGTAAAAATGTTAGATATAATTAATAATGAGTAGTTTCCAATCTTTTTTAGAAGCATCACTTACTTGCAAGTTAATTAAAAACCAATTAGCTATAATATGTTAGTGGAAAAAAAAGTGAACAGGGAGTGGCAAAGCAGACTTCTAAAAGATTGGGACAATTATGTAAATAGCCTGAATTTATTGATTTAATGCTAATTATTTTTAGCTTGAGTGAGTTTGTCAGACGTATAATGGTTATATTAATATATCTTTGCTAGTTGGATTGGCTTAATTTTCCATGTAATTTTCAAGGCAGCATTGAACAGACAATAGCTATCATATGGGTTATTAGAGAACATTGCAGTTACTTTACACTAAAGAGTTGTCATTTTGGGCAATGATTTCAGAGAGAAGTGTAGCAATAAAAGCACTGTTAGATTTATATTTATCCATTCCATTGGAAGAGCTTCAAAAAAAAAAAAAAAAAAGAAAATACACATCAACAACTCTAATGAAGTCAGTTTTATTTCAGTGATTTACACATAAAACTTTCATTCTTAAAATAGAATGATATAGGCTTATCCCATTGAAGAAGACTCTTGAAACTCCCTTGGTTAGAAATGGAAGATCCAGTCATTATCTATAAGGCTAGTGACCCAAATATTTTTGATCAGTATTCACAGGAACTAGTGATCAAAATTCATTACTCGAATATGTGAGTTTTTAATACAACCTCTGGAAATCCCTGGGTTTCAGGGAAGCATTTGTGACCCAGGAGAAATAAGAAGTTCAAGTGAACTATTTCTGTGACTATTTATAAGGGGAATTTTTAAAGAAGCCCACAGAAGGCTACAATTCAGCATGAGACACCAAGGAAGAGCACCCAGGAAATTGCTCTGATGACCTCCGAGATGCTGTGTTTACCTTTCTGCAGCTCCCACTTACATGCAATGGCGTGTGGCTGCATGCTGTCGGATGAGGCGAAAGGAACATTCCTTAAGCTCACAATCACAGAGTGCTAGAAATCTGAGGGCTTTTAACATCATTTGGTTTAAACTTCTCTTTTGGTGGAGGAGGTGAATGAGGTTGAAGTATTTTGAATTCCACAAATACTTATTGCCCTAAGGAAACAGATGAGGGTAATTAACAATTATTATGTACTTTGTATTTTTTTCAGTATATCCTATAACACAAGGCTATATTTAGGTATTATATCTATTTCACATATGAGAACACTGATGTTCAATAAGGGTAAGAAATTTATATAAAGTTCACCAGCTAATAATTTTGGGATTTGAACCCAGAATGACCTTACCTTTGCACTATGTGAGCCTGTCTCCTCAGGACCAGAATTCATTGTGATGAAGAAATCCACTTTGACTTTAAAGTATTGATTTCTTTTTCTTTTTATACTATGATTTGCTGTGAAAGCATTGAATCTGAGTAGATAAAGTGGAAGATATAGTCCAAAAAGGGAGACAGGAATAAAAAAATTCTATGATGCTGAAGTACTATCAGTGCTAGGATGAAGTAACTGGTAAGTGGATGAATGTAATAAAGCAGAGCAAGGAAAGTAAACTCACTGCTTTGGGAGCTATGTAAAGACCTGAGAGCCTAGAAAATTAAGCTATACCTTTTCTGGAAGACTCAGAAAACTGGAGTATGCAAAATTCTAAAGATGTGAGAAGCACATAGAACTGTAACTCAAGAGTTACTGATGGATAGTATCTTTCAGCTGTTCAGTTCAGTCTCTCAGTCGTGTCCGACTCTTTGCGACCCCATGAATTGCAGCACGCAAGGCCCCCCTGTCCATCACCACCTCCTGGAGATCACCCAAACTCATGTCCATTGAGTCAGTGATGCCATCCAGCCATCTCATCCTCTGTCATCCCCTTCTCCTCTTGCCCTCAATCTTTCCCAGCATCAGAGTCTTTTCAAATGAGTCAACTCTCTGCATCAGGTGGCCAAAGTATTGGAGTTTCAGCTTCAACATCAGTCCTTCCAATGAATACCCAGGCCTGATCTCCTTTAGGATGGACTGGTTGGATCTCCTTGCAGTCCAAGGGACTCTCAAGAGTCTTCTCCAACACCATAGTTCAAAAACATCAATTGTTTGGTGCTTCATCATTCTTTCAGCTGAGGACTCCAAAAAAGAGTTAATTGACACACCTACCCAGGTTGTGAACTGTTTCATGGAGATATAAATCTTAGATTCATTGGAACCACTAGTTGTTTAACTCCAGCTGAGTTTGAAGGAACAAAATAAAACATTTGTTTCCAAAACTGTGTTCCAAAGGAAACTTCAGTAAGAAGGGAAGAAAGACTTTGTGCTAAAATAAGCTTAGGCAATACCACAAATTAATTTTTTGCTCTTGGACAGTTTCAGAAAAGAAACCTGATAGACTTTGTTTAGCCCAGAATTTTCCAAAGAGATTTGACTATGGAACACTTTTTTTGGTAATGTGTATTACTGTATGGAACAAAGTGTATCAACATGCAGTTCTTGAATACCTAGTGATATTTTTTGGCCTGTCAACTTATTTGAAAAGAGAAAAAATTAAAGACCCAAAATCCTGAAATAAAATACTAGGACACAGAATCCAGCACATTAAAAGAATCATACACCATGATCAAGTGGAGTTTATTACAGGGATGCAAGTATTCTTCAATATACCCAAATCAATCAATGTGATATACCATATAAACAAATTGAAAGATACAGATCATATGATAATTTCGATGCAGAGAAAGGTTTTGACAAAATTTAATACCCATTTATGATAAAACCTGTCCAGAAAATGGGCACAGAAGGAACATACCTCAACATAATAAAGGCCATATATTGTAAGCGACAGTAAACATTATTCTCAATGGTGAAAAGCTGAAAGCATATCCTCTCAGATCAGGAATAACAAAGGTGTCACTCTTGCCATTACTACTCAGTATAGTTTTGGAAGTCCTAGCCACAGCAATCAGAGAAGAAAAAGAAATGGAATCCAGATAAGAAAAAAAGAAGTAAAACTCTCACTGTTTGCAGATGACATGATACTATACATAGAAAGCCCTAAAGATGCCACTGGAAAATGACTAGAGCTAATCAATGAATTTAGTAAGGTTGCAGGATATAGAATTAATATACAGAAATCCCTGGCATTCCTATACACTAACAAGAACGATCATAAAGAGAAATTAGGGAAATAATTCCATTCAGCATTGTAACAGAAAAAATAAAATACCCAGGAATAAACCTACCTAAGGAGACAAAAGACCTAAATACAGAAAACCATAAGACAGTGGTGAGAGAAAGATGACACAACAAATGTAGAGATATATCTTGTTCTTGGATTGGAAGAATCAAGATTGTGAAAATGACGAATGACAGTACTATCCCAAGCAACCTAGAAATTCAAAGCAATCTGTATAAAATTACCAATGGCATTTTCTACAGAACTGAAAAAAACAAACAAACAAACAAAAAAATCACAATTGGTATGAAAACACGAAAGGCCCCAAATAGCCAAAGCAATCTTGAGAAAGAAAAATGGAGCTGGAAGACTTCAGACTATATCACAAAGCTACAATTATCAAGACAGCATGGTTATGGCACAAAAACAGAAGTATATACAAATAGAACAATATAGAATACCAAGAGATAAACACATGAACCTATGGGGACCTTATCTTTGACAAATTAGACAAGAATTTTATGTTCTTGGTGAATGGAGAAAAGATAGCCTCTTCAATAAATGGTGCTGGGAAAACTGGACGCTATGTGTAAAAGAATGAAATTAAAACACTTCCTAACACTAAACACAAAAATAAACTCAGAATGGATGAAAGACCTAAATGTAAGGCCAGAAACTATAAAATTCTTGGATGAAAATGTAGGAAAACAATTTTTGACATAAATCACAGCAATATCCTTTTTTACCCACCTCCTAGAGTAATGGAAATAAAAATAAACAAGTGGGGCCTAATTAAAATTAAAAACTTTTGCACAGAAGGCTATAAGCAAGATGAAAAGACAACCCTTAGGATGGGAGAAATTATTCCAAATGGAACAACTGACAAAGGATTAGTCTCCAAAATATATAAGCAACTTATGTGGCTAAATATCAGAAAAACAGCTCAATCAAAAGTGGAAGGAAGACCTAAACAGACATTTCTTCAAAGAAGATATTTAGATGGCCAACAAACACATGACTCATTATTAGAGAAATTCAAATCAAAACTACAATGAGGCATCACCTCACATGAATCAGAATGGCCATAATAAAAAAAAATCTATAAATAAGTAATGCTGGAGAGATTGTGGAGAAAAGGGAACCCTCTTGCACTGTTGGTAGAAATGTAAATTGATGCAGCCACTATGGAGAACAGTGTGGAGATTCCTTAAAAACTAGGAATAAAACTACCATATGACCCAGAAATCCCACTACTAAGCATATACCTTGAGGAAACCATAACTGAAAAGACACATGTACCCCAATGTTCATAGCAGCACTATTTACAATAACTGGGACATGAAAGCAACCTGGATGTCTGTCGACAGATGAGTGGATAAGGAAGATGTGTGTATATATAATTTTACTTAGCAATAAAAAGGAACACTTTTGAGTCAGTTCTAGTGAGGTGGATGAATTTAGGGCCCGTTATACAGAATGGGGACTTCCCTGGTTGCTCAGCTGGTAAAGAATCTGCCTGCAATGCCAGAAATGCCAGTTTGATCCCTGGGTCAGAAAGATCCCCTGGAAAAGAGAGGGGTTACCCACTTGAGTATTCATGGGCTTCCCTGGTGGCTCAGGTGGTTAAGAACCCAGGTATTCCACCTATAGTGTGAGAGAAGTGGGTTCAATCCCTGGGTTGGAAAGATCCTCTGGAGGAAGGCATGGCAACCCACAGTATTCTTGCCTGGAGAATCCCCATGAACAGAGGAGTCTGGCTGGCTATAGTCCATGGGGTCACAAAGAGTCAGACAGGACTGAGTGGCTAAACACAGCACGGCATACAGAGTGAAGTAAGAAAGAGAAAAACAGATTTCATGTATTAACATATATATATGTGTATATATATGGAATCTAGAAAAATGATACTGATGACCCTATTTTCAGGGCAGGAATAGAGATGCAGACATAGAGAACAGACTTTGGACATAGTGGGTAAGGAAAGAGTGGGATGAATTGAGAGTAGCATTGGAACATATACGTTACCACATGTGAAAGAGATGGCTAATGGAAAGTTTCTGTATAATACAGGGAGCTCCACCCAGTGCTCTGACAACTTAGAGGGATAGGATGGAGTGGGGATAGTGGTGGAGAAATTTAAGAGGAAGAGGAGATATATATATATATATATA
>NW_011494810.1:6109712-6122271 GCF_000754665.1 Bison bison bison | reverse complement strand
TATATATGTATACTTGTAGCTGATGCACATTGTTGTATGGCAGAATCCAGGCACAATAATGTAAAATAATTATCCTCCAATTAGAAATAAATTCAAAAAAGGCATAATTTTGTTTATATATATTCCACTGTTTTTGAATAGAAGGTTAATTATTAGATTTTCAGAAATTTCAGTATTTTTTTTTTAACAGTCTCATAATGTGCTACGTGCACATAAATTGATCAGTTCATCTTGGGCTTAAGTATTTGTACATCATTTACTTATTGCTTAAAGTTGAGTTCAGGTTTTATTTTTACAGTTGTGCATTTGAGCTCCAATTCATGAAAAATTGATTAAAACGTTTTACAAAAGCATAAAAGCCATAATAAAATTATAAGTAAATATATCCTCTCAAAATCATGTGGATATAGAAATACATCTATATGTTCTCAAAAAATTAATCAAATGCAGTAAGTTCACATATACAGCCAAAAGAAGAAATTGCAGGTAACAGATATAGGTTTGGCTGAAATGTTCTTTCATGTTTTTTCCATAAGATGAGATGGAAAAACCTGAACAAACTTTTTGGTCAACCAAATACAATGAACATTTAGATGGATATGTGGGAATGTGATTTTATAGGATCTGCAACATACTTATTTCTATAATTCTATCAAATATTGACAAGATGCCAAATTATCATGATCCTGTCTTCAAAGTATTGGTAAATCAGTCAAACCAGATTCTTCTAGGACAAGAATAAAACTAAAATTATGTTTATTCAGAGAACTGCTGAGGTCTCCAAGGTGTCAGAGCACAATGATCACAATTTTGGAAGCAAGAAAAGGAAGCAAAAGGAAACTGATGAAACTGGAAACCTGAAACTCCAAGTTTGGGGGAGCTTCACAAAAGTTTACATAAGAAATTATTAACTCGTTATTCAGTTGAAGAAGATAGTAAATTTACTGTGCAATACTTTAATTGAAGTGTAGTTGCTTTACAATATTGTGCTAGTTCCAGATGTGTAATGTACTGATTCAGTATTTTGCAGATTGTTTTCCTATTACAGATTATTACAGGATAATGGGCATAATACCCTGTGTTACACAGTAAAGCCTTGTTGCTTCTCAGTTTTGTATATAATACTTTGTTAATTCCATACCCCTAATTTGTCCCTCCTCCTTCTTTCTCCCTTTTGGTAACCACAGGTTTGTTTTCTATGAGTCTGTTTCTGTTGTGTGTTTACACTCATTTGTATTATTTTTTTAGATTCTACATTTATATGTGGAATATGAGATCATATAATAGTATTTGTCTTACTCTGTCTGACATTTTACCAAGCTTAATATTCTCTAGGTCCATTCACATTGCTGGAAATGACAGTATTTCATTCTTTTTTTAAGGCTGAGTAATAATCCACTGTAACACATAGTGTATGTATGTGTGTGTCTGTGTGTGTGTGTATCATTTCTTTTTAATCCAGTCATATGTTGATGAGCACCTGGTTGCTTTCATGTCTTGGTTATTGTAAATAGTGTTGCTATGAATATTAGGTTGGGTATATATTTTTGAATTAGTTTCTTTTCTGCATATATACCCAGGAGTGGAATTGCTGGATCATATGGTAGGCTATTTTAAAAATTTTAATGAACCTCTACTGTGAGATTTTTTTGTTGTTGTTGTTACTGTATTGTTCTCCCTACCTAAAAAAAAAGGCTTGAGTCCTAATATTGGGGGTAAGATTATAAACCAGTATAAGCTGGATTTAGAAAATGCAGAGAAACCAGAGATCAAATTGCCAACATCTGTTAGATCATAGAAAAGGCAAGAAAGTTCCAGAAAAACATCTACTTCTATTTTATTGACTAAGCCAAAGCCTTTGACTATGTGGATCACAAACTGTGGAAAATTCTTAAAGAGATAGAAATATCATATCACCTTACCTGCCTCCTGAGAAATCTGTATGTAGGTCAAAGAAGCAACAGTTAGAACTGGACATGGAACAATGGACTGGTTCCAAATTGGGAAAGGAGTATGTCAAGGCTGTATATTGTCACCTGCCTATTTAATTTATATGCAGAGTATATCATGTGAAATGCCAGGCTGGTTGAAGCACAAACTGGAATCAAGATTGCTGGGAGAAATATCAGTAACCTCAGATAAGCAGATGACACCACCCTTATGGCAGAAAGAGAAGAACTAAAGAGCCTCTTGATGACAGTGAAAGAGGAGAGTGAAAAAGCTGACTTAAAACTCAACATGCAAAAAATGAAGATCATGGCATTCAGTCCCATCTTTTAATGGCAAATAGATGGGGTAACACTGGAAACAGGGACAGACTATTTTCTTGGGCTCCAAGATCACTGCAGATGGTGACTGCAGCCATGAAATAAAAAGATGTTTGCTCCTTGGAAGAAAAGCTATGACCAACCTAGAAAGCTTATTAAAAAGCAGAGACATTACTTGACCAACAAAGGTCCATCTAGTCAAAGCTATGGTTTTTCCAGTAGTCATGTATGGATGTGACAGTTGGACTATAAAGAAAGCTGAGTGCTGAAGAATTGATGCTTTTGAACTGTGGTGTTGGAGAAGACCCTTGAGAGTCCCTTGGACTACAAGGAGTTCCAAACAGTCAATCCTAAAAGAAATCAACTCTGAATATTCATTCATTGAATATTCACAGTCCTTCCAATGAATGTTCAGCTGAAGCTGAAGCTCCAATACTTTGGCCACCTGATGCGAAGAACTGACTCATTGGAAAAGACCCTGATGTTGGGAAAGATTGAAGGCAGGAGGACAAGGGTATGACAGAGGATGAGATGGTTGGATGGTGTCACCTATTCGATGGACGTGAGTTTGAACAAGCTCTGTGAATTGATGATGGACAGGGAAGCCTGGTGTGCTGCAGTCCATGGGATCACAAAGAGTCAGACATGACTGTGCAACTGAAATGAAATGCATGGATAATTCATGTTGAGAATGAAATTTTAAAATTTATAATTTTAAAATCAAATAACACTTGGATGTTGCTTAACACAAGGGTATGTGATTTAGAAAGGTTCTTATTATCATGTACTTACTAAATACAAAGCAATTTCAACTGTTACCCACCAGTGATGTGCTGAACAAGGATGCACATTTGGTAAATACACAGTGAGTTTTTGAGTGGAAAGTACTCAGTGACTCTGTTTTGGTCATCATTAAATATAATGCCACAGAAAGATTTTTTTAAATTGTATTAATACATGATTAAATATTTAAGCTATGCTGCAGAGTACTAAAAGTGTTCTGAGATTGGTGTGGCAGAGTTCGTCATTTATGTAGGAAGGAATTGCATTCATGGCTAGGTAGAAGATTGCCTTGAACACCACAGAACAAATAGCTTTATCCACAGTTAATGTCTGATTGGACACATTTTCTTTCTCTTCATTCAATAATATTAAATAGTGAGAATTATGTATATGGTGACATTATTATCAGTGTTCATATTTCTTTTCAGTGTGTTGAAGAAGAAATGGACAGTCTCTATAGGATTGGTTTTTCACTGGAGTATTCTGGGTGTCAATGGGAAACAGGTATTCTCACTAGTTTTTGAAATGAAGATGATATAAATTATTTCTTCTCGATATTGATCACACCGATAATTTCAACTGCTTCTTCAAATGATGGATCCTAGTGATATGTTTGAATCTTGAAATCTAAACTTTTTGCTTAAAAATGGAAATAGCATGATTTTATTTTTTAAATTAATGTATATCAAGATTTAAAATAAGACTAAATTATGGAATAAATGGCAGTTATTTTTTGGTATGTGGTGGTTTAGTTGTGTGTCCTGTGTTTGTTTTTGCCAATTCTGACAACCCTACTCCAAAGAGGAAAGGTGTTTAGATGCCAAGCAGCCCCCAAATGACAAATGTCCATTAAAATCAGTTAAATGTGAAGATTCTAGTAAGATCAATACACAAACTAGAATAGAGTACAGCATGCTGCTGCTGCTGCTGCTGCTAAGTCACTTCAGTCGTGTCCGACTCTGTCCGACCCCATAGATGGCAGCCCACCAGGCCCCACCGTCCCTGGGATTCTCCAGGCAAGAACACTGGAGTGGGTTGCCATTTCCTCCTCCAATGCATGAAAGTGAAAAGTAAAAGTGAAGTTGCCCAGTTGTGTCCGACTCTTATCGACCCCATGGACTGCAGCCTACCAGGCCCCTTCATCCATGGGATTTTGCAGGCAAGAGTACTGGAGTGGGGTGCCATTGCCTTCTCCAGAGAGTACGGCATACCTAGTGCTGTAATAGAACTGTTTGTAAAGATTTGTAAGGGAATATCTGAGATTTTTTTTCTGACTAAAAGAGAATTTTTTTTTCCTGACTAAAAGTTGGCTGGGCATTTGGCCAAAGTTGTAGATTGGGATGAATTTTGAGCTGAGTCTCAAAATGAGTACAAGTTTGCCAAGTAAGAAAATAGAGGGATAAGGATTCACCAGCAGAGAGAATGACAGGGATCAAGGCATACAGTCATAAAGTGACAGTCATGAGTGTGTTAGGGTTTGCATGAAAAGTTTACATGTGTAAGTAGTGACTGGAGACAGGTCTGAACAGGGAGCTAGGGATAAAGTTGAGAAGGGTTTTATGTACTAGAAGATACATTTAAATCAGCTGAGTTTTGAAAGCTTAACTATAGAACTACTATTCATGAATTTGATTATGGTTTTATGTTTTTAAATCATCTTAAGACTCAAATAGAAAAAAAAATACCTTAATTTGCTCAGTTATTATTCAAAGTGTGCTTGTTGGGTGGGAAGAGACTCCTGGTGTCTTGGTGGGGATTTGAAAGCCTGGCATGGAAGCCAGGATGAGTGGTAAACCTGGTTGTGAATTACAATGTTGGATGGTGAAAACATGGTGAAAACTAGCAGTGCCTTTGGTGCAGTGCACTGAGATGGCAATTAGGCTGGGTGAAAATGTATGTGAGACAAGAAAACCTCTGGGGTGACAAGCCAGTGAAGGCATTAGATGTGTTGCTACTTAGTGAGGCTACGGGTGGATGTGTAATGACTCTCAAGACTTTCCTTTCAACAGCATGTTTACCCACTTTCCTTAAGCAACAGAGACGAAAAGCTGAACCCTTGAAATTAAGTTATAGGTTTTATTCAAAAAGAAAGTATGTTGTAGAAGAAGGCATAGTAACTTTTACTACTTTGAGATTTTTTTATTCTGAGTACAGACTTCTCTGGACTTTTTTTTTCTTAATTTAAATAATTTATTTTAATTAGAGGCTAATTACTTTACAATATTGTATTGGTTTTTGCCATACATCAACATGAAGACTTCTCTGGACTTTGGTAAATATTTGTCTGGAGTTTTTTAGGGGAAATCATGAGGAGATTTTTGAATAGCTCCACAGGATGGGGTAGATTCACTTGTCACCCAGTTGGCTTGCAGTTTGAAGACTTTAATCAAATAGAAGTGTAATGTCAAATTTGTTTTTTCATGGTTTAAAATAATTTTCATTATAATAGTTTTTGCTTCATTCACTTGTCATTTCGTTGGTTTTTAGATGTATCTCAAGCACTTTGAGTCATATCAAGCCTGAAGAGTTTGATGCATCAAATTAAGCACTTTCCTAACCTCTTTAAAAATTGTTTTACATGTTTTAAGTCTTTGGTGTATATATTTAATTTTTACCTCTGAGTATGTACACTATTGGAGAAAGAGAAGCCAGAGACAAAACAATGAATAGCATAATGTTTTAAAAGGCTTTTTAAGAGAATTGCTCAGAAACTGTACTTGATTACTTATATATTTCATTATTTAGACATCTGCATCTGCCTCTCACATTAATGTGAGTAATGCAGAGTTTGTGTACAAAGCTTCTGAATAGGTCTTGTCATTACTCCTGTAATAGATTTTTGCCATTATGCTGTAGAAGATATATACACATATATTTACAAACATGCAATTCAAATATGCATTTTTGGAGTTCATATTTTATAAAGAACCAGTAATTAGTATTTGAGCACAAGTAATGATCCATAGGGTTGCAGTTTGATATGACTGAGGTGACTGAGCACACACACACAGTGGAAGAAAATACAAACTAGAACTAATTTTGCTAAAGAGTATGAATATGCATTGAGATAAGGGAGAATTCAGTTCAGTTCAGTTCAGTCGCTCAGTCATGTCCGACTCTTTGCGACCCCATGATTATCAGCACGCCAGGCCTCCCTGTCCATCACCAACTCCCGGAGTTTACCCAAACTCATGTCCATGGAGTCGTTGATGCCATCCAGCCATCTCATTCTCTGTCGTCCACTTCTCCTCCTGCCCCCAATCCCTCCCGGCATCAGGGTCTTTTCCAATGAGTCAACTCTTCGCATGAGGGAGAATTAAATAGAAGTAAATGAAAAACTGAATACAGAAAGAGGAAGTACTGAGAGTATTTGGTCAATTTGATTTAGCTAAGTTTCTGGGAACATAGATTTTTTTCTAAAGGAATAACTCTACAAATATAAATAACTAGGGGAATAGAGTCGGAGAAGGCAGTGGCACCCCACTCCAGTACTCTTGCCTGGAAAATCCCATGGAAAATGAAAATCCCATGAAAATCCCTGGTAGGCTGCAGTCCATGGGGTCGCTAAGGGTCGGACACGACTGAGCGACTTCACTTTCCCTTTTCACTTTCATGCATTGGAGAAGGAAATGGCAACCCACTCCAGTGTTCTTGCCTGGAGAATCCCAGGGACAGGGGAGCCTGGTGGGCTGCCATCTATGGGGTCGCACAGAGTCGGACACGACTGAAGTGACTTAGCAGCAGCAGCAGCAGGGGAATAGAGTACCACCATGAAGGTAATGGAGGAATGTCAGGAAATCGGTTTTGTCTTGGTGGGAAGAATAATAGCCATTATATGGCCATAAAATGACTCTATCTTCTTTGAAAACATGAGTTCTAGCACTTCTCTATCAGTGGACTTCCCACCCCTAATCTCAGATCAATGCCACTCCTCTGCTCTCTAACCCCTGCCCCAAGCCTTCTGTACTCACACACATAAATAATAGTTCAACATAAAATTTATTATTCTGGAGATTTCAGGGTGTTTATATGTGTGTTTTTTCAATCTCTAATTCTTTCAGGGTTGATCTTGACCAAGGGATCCAACAGTTTTACTATTGATTGACATTTTATTAGAACTGAAACTCTATTTTTTAGATTCATTATGTATTCTTTAGTTTTTCTCAATTGTAATTTGCATAGCTGTTTTCATGAGACTCAATCCAATATACTGGAATTATAACCAGTATATTTTGTGTTTTGCTTTACATAAGACACTTTAGATTACAGGTACAAATGGTCTTATTTTTTCCTTCTTTTTTTGGAGGCTTGTGTGCTGTCCTAAGTTGCTTTAGTTGTGTCCAGTCTTTGGGACCCCAGGGACTATAGCCCAGCAGGTTCCTCTGTCCATGGGATTCTCCAGGCAAGAATACTGGAATGGGTTGCCATTTCCTTCTCCAGGGGATCTTCCTGACCCAGGGATTAAACCAGCATCTCTTATGTCTCCTGCATTGACAGGCAGATTTTTTACCACTGTGCTACCTGGGAAGCCCCAGCCAGAGCATAACTGTCTTTTACTAACTGTTACATTTATACTGGGAAAATTGTTCAGCTACATGTAAAAGAATGAAACTAGAACATATTCTAATGCCATACGTGCATGTTCAGTTGCTCAGCTGTGTCCAACTCTCTGTAATCCTATGGGCTGTTGCCCGCCAGGCTTCTCTGTCCATGGGATTTCCCAGGCAAGAATACTGGAGTGGGTTTCCATGCCCTCCTCCAGGGGATCCTCTCAACCCAGGGATTAAACCCGAATCTCTTACGTCTCCTGCATTGGCAGGAGGGTTCTTTACCACTAGTGCCACCTGGGAAGCCCAAAGTGAAAGTGTCTCAGTTGCGACTCTGAGACCCCATGGACTATATATTCCATGGAATTCTTCAGGCCAGAATACTGGAGTGGGTAGCTGTTCCCTTCTCCAGGTGATCTTCCCAACCTAGGGATGGAACCCAGGTCTCCTGCATTGCAGGTGGATTCTTTACCAGCTGAGCTACTTGGGAAGCCCCTTTATAGGAGGGATAAGTGTTAAATTTTAATATAAACTTTTTTAGGGTTAAAGTTAAAATGTATTTCCTTGTAAATTTCTAAAATCACTACTCTTTATTTCAAATGTTGGAGAAATAAGCCAATTTGCAGCTAGGAATTCCTATCGACTCTCACTCCATTTGGAGAAATACTTATGGTCACTCAAAACCACTGGTATAGTTTAGATGCATAGCCCTTCTCAAGTCAGTTTTGCCCACCAGTTCTGTAACACATTCAGTAAATACTAGCATAGGCTTTTGCAATGTCACGACAATATTTAGGTGTTTGCACCCATTATATTATCAGTTTTCCATTTTTCATTATCTGGTACTTAACCCTATGGATCCTAAAATATGATTTTGTCTGCCCTTCAAGACACTTTTCTCTACATTGAACTCATTTTATCACCTTATCTCACAACTGATAATTTAAACCAGATTTTCTCTTATATATTAAGAGAAAATATTAAGCAAAATATTAAGTATATTAAGCAAATAGCACTACCATGGACTAAGTTATTATGAAGGAGTTTGGATTGCACATTCTTAAAATTCTTTAGGACAGAAAATATTTACTGAGAATATGCCATGTCTCAGACTTTGCCAAGGTAATAGAAGTTTTAATGATAAGTAAGTCCAAATATTCCTGCTTTCTGAAGACATATAGTTAGGAAATAGAGTTAATACCATATGAGATTCAAATTTCAACTTTGTTAACTTAGTACTACACAGGCATGAGAATTTTATCATCTGTGATATTCTCACTTTCTCTTTCCCTGTGGGCATATCAGTGTAATCAGCAGGAAGTGGCGTACATGGATTCAGAAGAAAGACTTTTCCAGGGGGTGTCCAGTGGGTGTGTATTACAACAGGAATTGTCCTATAATTTGCTCATTTCCCCCATTTTTTTTGAACATGAATGTGAGAATAATCACTGTAAACATCAAATCAAATCAGATCAGTCGCTCAGTCGTGTCCGACTCTTTGCGACCCCATGAATCACAGCATGCCAGGCCTCCCTGTCCATCACCAACTCCCGGAGTTCATTCAGATGGGACCGGATGCCATGATCTTTGTTTTCTGAATGTTGAGCTTTAAGCCAGCTTTTTCACTCTCCACTTTCATTTTCATCAAGAGGCTTTTGAGTTCCTCTTCACTTTCTGCCATAAGGGTGGTGTCATCTGCTTATCTGAGGTTATTGATATTTCTCCCGGCAATCTTGATTCCAGCTTGTGTTTCTTCCAGTCCAGCGTTTCTCATGATGTACTCTGCATATAAGTTAAATAAACAGGGTGACAATGTACAGCCTTGATGAACTCCTTACATCTCGATAAATTCTCTCAAAAGGAGAGACTCTTTCTTTAAGTGTCAAATCAGGTGACAACTGAGTCTTACTGGCTTTATTTTGCTTCCTTAGATAAATTTATATCTGAATTTGTTTTGATTTTTTTTTGTTACAAGTTTGTTTTAAACAGCAAGATGAACTCTCATTAGGACAGTCTCATTCCTATTTCCTAGATTTTTTGTTTGTTTGTTTTGTTTTGAGGTTAGTAACCTTACTGTACATAACAGATGATAAAATTTATTTCAATTATTTCAAAAGTGCTAGTAATTTTGCTCATCTTTGCATGAAATGTTCCCCTGATACCTCTAATTTTCTTGAAGAGATCTCTAGTCTTTCCCATTCTATTGTTTTCCTCTATTTCTTTGCATTGATCACTGAGGAAGGCTTTTTTATTTCAACTCGCTATTTGGAACTCTGCATTCAAATGGGTTTATCTTTCCTTTTGTCCTTTGCCTTTCACTTCTCTTTCTTTTCTCAGCTATTTGTAAGGCCTTCTCAGACAACTGTTTTGCCTTTTTGCCTTTCTTTTTCTTGGGGATGGTCTTGATCACTAACTCCTGTACAAAGTCACAAAACTCCATCCATAGTTCTTCAGGCACTCTATCAGATCTAATCCCTTGAATCTTTTTCTCACTTCCACTGTATAATCATAAATGGATTTGATTTAGCTCATACCTGAATGGTCTAGTGGTTTTCCCTGCTGCTGCTAAGTCGTTTCAGTCGTGTCCAACTCTGTGAGACCCCAGAGACGGCAGCCCACCAGGCTCCCCCGTCCCTGGGATTCTCCAGGCAAGAACACTGCAGTGGGTTGCCATTTCCTTCTCCAGTGCATGAAAGTGGAAAGTGAAAGTGAAGTTGCTCAGTCACGTCCGACTCCTAGCGACCCCATGAAGTGCAGCCTACCAGACTCTCCTATCCATGGGATTTTCCAGGCAAGAGTACTGGAGTGGGGTGCCATTGCCTTCTGCAGTATTTCCCCTACTTTGTTCAATTTAAGTCTGAATTTGGCATTAAGGAGTTCATGATCTGAGCCACAGTCAGCTCCTGGTCTTGTTTCTGCTGACTGTGTAGAGGTTCTCTGTCTTTGGCTGAAAAGACTATAATTAATCTTATTTGACAATCTGCTGATGTCCATGTGTGGAATCTTCTCTTGTGTTGTTGGAAGAGGGTGTTTGCTATGACCAGTGTGTTCTCTTGGCAAAACTCTGTTAGCCTTTGACCTACTTTGTTTTGTACTCCAAGGCCAAATTTGTCTGTTACTCCAGGTAGCTCTTGACTTCCCACTTTTGTATTCCAGTCTCCTGTAATGATGAGGACATGTTTTTTGGGTATGAGTTCTAGAAGGTCTTGTAGGTCTTCATAGAACTGTTCAACTTCAACTTCTTCAATATTACTGATTGGGGCATAGACTTGGATTACTGTGATATTGAATGGTTTGCCTTGGAAATGAAGAGAGATCATTCTGTCATTTTTGAGATTGTATCCAGGTACTGCATTTTGGACTCTTCTGTTGACTATGATGGCTATTCCATTCTTCTAAGGGATTCCTGCCCACAGTAGTAGATATAATGGTCATCTGAGTTAAATTCAAAGGACAGAAATGGTGTGGACCTAACAGAAGCAAAAAATATTAAGAAGAGATGGCAAGAATACACAGAAGACCTATACAAAGAAGATCTTCATGACCCATGTAACCACGATGGTGTGATCACTCACCTAGAGCCAGACATCCAGAAAGGTGAAGTCAAGTGGGCCTTAGGAAGCATCACAAGAAAAAAGCTAGAAGAGGTGATGGAATTCTAGTTGAGCTATTGCAAATCCTAAAAGATGATGCTGTGAAAGTGCTGCACTCAATAGGCCAGCAAATCTGGAAAACTCGGCAGTGGCCACAGGACTGGAAAAGATCAGTTTTTGCTCCAATCCCAAAGAAAGGCAATGCCAAACAATGTTCAGACTACTGCACAATTACACTCACCTCACATGCTAGCAAAGTAATGCTCAAAATTCTCCAAGCCAGTCTTCAACAGTACATGAACTGTGAACTTCCACATGTTCAAGCTGGATTTAGCAAAGGCAGAGAAACCAGTGATCAAATTGCCAACATCCACTGGATCATCAAAAAAGTAAGAAAATTCCAGAAAAACGTCAACTTTTGCTTTATTGACTACACCAAGGCCTTTGACTGTGTGGATAACAGTAAACTGTGGAAAATTCTTAGAGATAGGTATACCAGACTACCTGATCTGGCTCCTGAGAAATATATATGGAGGTCAAGAAGCAACAGGTAGAACTGGACATTGAACAACAGACTGGTTCCAAATTGGGAAAGGAGTACATCAAGGCTGTGTATTGTTACCCTCCTTATTTTACTTCTATGCAGAGTACATCATGAGAAATGCCAGGCTGGATGAAGCACAAGCTGTAATCAAGATTTCTGAGAGAAATATCAATAACCTCAGATACGCAGATGACACTACCCTTATGGCAGAAAGCAAGGAAGAACTAAAGAGCCTCTTGATGAAAGTGAAAGAGAAGAGTGAAAAAGTTGGCTTAAAACTCAACACTGCTGGGTATACACACTGAGGAAACCAGAAGGGAAAGAGACACGTGTATCCCAATGTTCATTGCAGCACTGTTTATAATAGCCAGGACATGGAAGCAACCTAGATGCCCATCAGCAGATGAATAGATAAGAAAGCTATGGTATGTATACACAATGGAGTATTACTAAGCCAGTAAAAAGAATACATTTGAATAAGTTCTAATGAGGTGGATGAAACTGGAACCTATTATACAGAGTGAAATAAGCCAGAAAGAAAAACACCAATACAGTATACTAATGCATATATATGGAATTTAGAAAGATGGTAACAATAACCCTGTGTACGAGACAGCAAAAGAGACACTGATGTATAGATCAGTCTTGTGGACTCTGTGGGAGAGGGAGAGGGTGGGGAGATTTGGGAGAATGGCATTGAAACATGTGTAATATCATGTATGAGATGAGTCGCCAGTCCAGGTTCGATGCAGGATGCTGGATGCTTGGGGCTGGTGCACTGGGATGGCCCAGAGGGAGGGTATGGGGAGGGAGGGAGGGGAGGGA
>NW_011494810.1:6103060-6109612 GCF_000754665.1 Bison bison bison | reverse complement strand
AAAAAAAAAAAAACAAACTCAACATTCAGAAAACCAAGATTGTGGCATCTGGTTCCATCACTTCATGGCGAATAGATGGGGAGACAATGGAAACAGTGGACAGACTTTGATTTTGGGGGCTCCAAAATCACTGCAAATGGTGACTGCAGTCATGATATTAAAAGACGCTTGCTTCTTGGAAGAAAAGCTGTGACTGACCTAGACAGCATATTAAAAAGCAGAGTCATTACTTTGCCAACAAAGGTCTGTCTAGTCAAAGCTATGGTTTTTCCAATAGTCATGTAGGGATGTGAGAGTTGGACTATAAAGAAAGCTGAGCACTGAAGAAATGATGCTTTGAACTGTGGTGTTGGTTGGAGAAGACTCTTGAGAGGCCCTTGGACTGCAAGGAGATCCAATCAGTCACTCCTAAAGGAAATCAATCCTGAATATTCTTTGGAAGGACTGATGCTGAAGCTGAAATTCCAATACTTTGGCCACCTGATGTGAAGAACTGACTCATTTGAAAAGATCTTGATGCTGGGAAAGATTGAAGGAGGGAGGAGAAGGGGACGACAGAAGATGAGATAGTTGGATGGCATCACCGATGTGATAGACATGAGTTTGAGTGAGCTCCCAGAGTGGTGATGGACAGGGAAGCCTGGCATGCTTCAGTCCATGGGGTCAAAAAAGTCAGACATGACTGTGCGACTGAACTGAACTGAGTAATTTGGCATTTAATTCACAATTAAATCTCTTTCAAATAGAA
The DNA here is from genome assembly GCF_000754665.1 of Bison bison bison. Taxonomy (NCBI): domain Eukaryota; kingdom Metazoa; phylum Chordata; class Mammalia; order Artiodactyla; family Bovidae; genus Bison; species Bison bison. The sequence goes on along the minus strand of NW_011494810.1, from coordinate 6,108,864 downwards.
TTATAATTTTACTTTATTTTATATTACTTTGGTATTTATAATTTATTTTTGTCTTTGATTTTAAGATAATCTGAGAGAGTGCTCTGTGTAGTGAAATTCAGGTATGACAGTCTTCTGGTAAATTATTTGCAAATGTGACATTTTAATATATGAATTGAAATTTTTTCCTTTTTATACATTCATTCCAGAAACTATACATATAGTGTATTGGGGTTTTTTTTTTATTGACGTATATTTGACTTACAATGTTGTGTTAGTTTCAGGTGTACAGCAAAGTGATTCAGTTATATTCTTTTTTAGGTTATTTTCCATTGTAGATAATTACAAGATATTGGGTAGAGTTTCCTGTGCTATACAATAGGCTCTTGTTGATTATCTATTTCATATACAGTAGTGTGTATATTTTGAGAAGGCAATGGCACCCCACTCCAGTACTCTTGCCTGGAAAATCCCATGGACGGAGGAGCCTGGTAGGCTGCAATCCATGGGGTCACTAAGAGTTGGACACAACTGAGCGACTTCACTTTCACTTTTCACTTTCATGCACTGGAGAAAGAAATGGCAACCCACTCCAGTGTCCTTGCCTGGAGAATCCCAGGGATGGGGGAGCCTTTTGAGCTGCTGTCTATGGGGTCACATAGAGTCGGACACAACTGAAGCGACTTAGCAGTAGCAGCAGCAGCATGTATATTTTAATCCTAAACTCCTCTTTCCCCTTTGCTAACCATAAGCTAGTTTTCTATGTCTATGTGGATATTTGGTATGGCCAGGCTCTTGATTATAGGCTTCTCTGTCCATGGAATTTTCCAGGCAAGAGTACTGGAGTGGGGTGCCATTTCCTTTTTCAGGGGATCTTCCTGACACAGGGATCGAACCCGGGTCTCCCGCATTGCAGGCAAACAGTTTACCATCTGAGCCACCAGGGAAGCCCAGATTATAGGACAGATATTATCTAATTTGTTGTCTGATTATCCTGGCTAGTATTAGAACATGGAAATAAATATTAACTTAAGAAAATTCACATTAACTAAGGCTTGGAGAACTGTAGTGAAAATCAGTCTTAGGAACATTCTGTCATTATTTCATTTTTTGTGCTCAGTCTTTATTTCATTGTTTTTTACCTTGACAGTGTTATAATAGTGTTTGTTAAGTTGCTGTAATTTTAGAAAAATAGGTGGACCAGAACACAAGGACAGAATATTGGACTGTGACCATAACATGTTATTTCTGTCATATTATCTGTTTTTATTTTGGTTAAAAATATGTTTGAACACCTTTGGTACAGAACAAATGATGTTTTATTTCACTCTGCTGAAATCAAGGGCTGAATTGTTCAGGAAGACAGAGTTGGTGGTATTGTCAGAGGCTTCTCAATGACTGAGTGGAAACCTGATTTATTAACTGAAATTAAATCCTAAGGAACACACAAATGTGGATATAGTGGAACCAGAATCTATCAAGATTTAATGGCTAAGCTCATGAGGTTCTGAAGTAACCTGTGAATAAAAATTTTAATTTTTTTTAAATTCACTTACTATGTACATTTAACTTTAGTAGTGGGTCAAAAGAAAAATTGGTTTTTCTCTGCATGAGTGAAATGGGTAAAAGCAAGTTATGGAATTTGGTATAATTGAAAATTTTATGAAAGAAATGAAATTGAGATTGGTGTCTCTCATTGGCATTTTCCAGAGAGTTTGTACAGAAGAGAAATAAAACAGAACAAAAGATACCAGTAGCTCTTTCTTTAGACAAGTCAGAATGGTGAAGAAGCAGAACAGTGTGGACAATGCTAGGAAGCTGCACAGATCTTCTGCATCTTTGTTTGCATGCTAATGCAACCTAGACTTTCAGAAACTCATTTTTTTTTTTTCCTATCTAGAGAAGGTAGGAGATGTTTCATTAGTAAACTGTGATCTTCTAGAAAATGTTTGGCTCTGTTGGGTCTTCATTGTGGTGGGCAAGCTTGTCACTGCGGTGGCTTCTCTTGCAGTAGAGCACGGGCCCTGGGGCACTCGGGCTTCAGTAGCTGCAGCACATGGGCTTATTAGGTGTGACTCACGGAGTCTAGAGCACAGGCTCTGTAGTTGTGACACACAGGCCTATTTGCTCTGCGGCATATGGGATCTTCTCTGACCAGGGATTGAACCAGTATTCCCTGCATTGGCAGGCAGATTCCCAACCCCTGGATCACCAGGGAATTCCCAACTGTGTTCTTTAAATCTGGTTTAAATATACTCTCTTGGACAAACTCCATAATCAGAACAGAAATTGATGTCGTGAAATGCAGAGGTGGCCTGGGAGAAAACCTATAACAAATTGCAGCGCTGTTTTTCAATCAGATACTCTAAGTATGGAGTGAATTCTAAAGTGGGCAAGATCAAGAGGGGGACCCAAAGAATGAACATCCTCCCCATTTGCCTTTATCTGCTTTATGTGAAAATGCTCGTGTTAACACTGAAATGACTATCTTGAGAAACATGCTGTGTGTGTGTGTGTCTGTGTGTGGTGTTAGATTGGTGAAAATAAAACTGAGTGAGGGAGAAAGAGCTTAAGTGTTTATTTTTTGGTAAATACCTGCCTATTTTCAGGAAGAATATGGAGTATGTCCCATTAAATGCTGGAGAGATTGAGGTTGTGTGACTAGGGTTTATACAGAGAGATTTATATGTGAAAGCTTTTCACTGTTAAAAGAATCTATAAGATTCTTCAATCAAAATAGCCCCTTAGTCACTTTGATTCCCACTTTTCTTACCTTCAGCCAATTAATTTCCTAGATTAAGTCGCTACGAAGAGCTGACACATTCTAAATGCATGGCTCTGTCTGTAGGCCCATCTTTTGTTAAAGTCAGATATGTCTTCTGTAAACCTGGGAGGAAGCCCCACCCCTCCCCTTGTACACACCTGCTTGTTTCTCTTGACATCTTCAAGTTCAGAGACTTCAAGAACAATTGCCAGATAGGGAAACTAGCCAAACCACCCAAACTCCATTTACTGTGGGAAACCCAAGGACAGAATACCCGTGAGAAACATCTGATAGCAAAGATGAATACCACTTGCTGTTGTTCAGTCACTCAGCCATGTCCAGCTCTTTGTGACGCCATGTACTGCAGCATACCAGGCCTCCCTGACCTTCACCATCTCCCAGAGGCTGCTCAGATTCATGCCCATTGAGTTGGTGATGCCATCCAACTATGGCACCGTCCTCTGCCTTCAATCTTCTCTTCCTGCCTTCAGTCTTTCCCAGCATCAGGGTCTTTTCTAATGAGTCGGCTATTCACATCAGGTGGCAAAAGTTTTGGAGCTTCAGCTTCAGCATCAGTCCTTCCAATGAATATTCAGGATTGATTTCCTTTAGGATTGACTGGTTTGACCTCCTTGCAGTCCAAGGGAATCTCAAGAGTCTTCTCTAACACCACAGTTTAAAAGCATCAAATCTTCATACTCAGCTTTATTTATAGTTCAACTCTTACATCCATACATGACTACTGAAAAAACCATAGCTTTTACTAGATGGATCTTTGTCAGCAAAGTAATGCTTTGCTTTTTAATATGCTGTCTAGGTTGGTTATAGCTTTTCTTCCAAGGAGCAAGTGTCTTTTAGTTTCATGGCGGCAGTCACCATCTGCAGTGACTTTGGACACCACTTATAGGTGTTTACAGTTCAGATGACACTGAGATTAGAAGAGGATAAGGAAAGCTATAGAGAAAAACCTCAGAGATTAGTGAGTATATTGGAAAGCAAGAGATGTCCAAGAATATGTTGATTTGGAGATGGAGAAAACTGTAATGGATTAAGCATGGAGGTAGGATCTGTGAGATGGTGGAGCCAATGCATGTGAAAGTGTATCATGTTGGAAAGGTGGAAGAAACTTGGTTTAGCAGTAGCAGGTTGGGGATTATGCAGGATATAGCCAAACTGCGAGAACCGGGTGAGTTCCTCCTCTCATCAGAAGTTTCCCAACACTCCCTACTGAATCAGAAGTATGGTGAAAATGGTTTGTGATGCTTTAGGATGTGACTGCTGAGCCACTGTTGCTTCCTTGTAAAAGTGCAGGTATAGGCCGAGAGTTATATAGATAGGAAACTCCCTTATAGCTTGGTTCTCTTACTCTTATATGTGATAGGACTTTTGGACCTAATTAAAATCCAATGAGCAGAAATGGTAGGTCCCATTCCTATAGAGCATTTAAACTTTGATCAGAAGGCTTTTTCATGTATTTTTAAAGACTTTATTGCAGTTTTGTGTTTTTAATACTGGATTTAAGACAAATTTAAGACAAATTCTTCCACATAAGCTGGCTGACATGAATCAATTTTTGTTATATTTACACGAATCCTCATTGAATATCCTCTAACCACATATAATGCCATTTTTTATCTAATTATTATCTGTCTCCTATTGTACTAAGTAAATAAGATGATGTGATCAAGTATTTCTTTTTGTATAAATGATAAGCTGCTGCTGCTGCTGCTTCTGCTGCTAAGTTGCTTCAGTCGTGGCCGACTCTGTGCGACCCCATAGATGGCAGCCCACCAGGTTCCTCCGTCCATGGGATTCTCCAGGCAGGAGTACTGGATTGGGGTGCCATTAGAGCTCCGAAGGTGGAACATGCACTTTTCTAATTTGTGAGGAAAGGGCGGCATATTCTGTGGAGTGACAGAAGGGGGCTTTCGGTCTCCTACCAGGTGATTTCCTTTACTTGTTGACCATTGCCAGCTCCCTGGGATACTCCTCAAGCTCTCAAATTCAAGTCCACACTCACTCTTAGACTTGAGTATACTTAGGGTGGAGGAGGTTATTTGAGAGCCATTTGCGTCCAGCAAATCAGCCAGCTTGATATTGATGGGCTTTCCTTACTCCCAAATATACCACTGCAATCATGTATGATTTCCCCCTCAAAGATATCACATCTTTTCCAGCAGAAAAACTTACACATCCTTTGATGTGTATGATGCTATTCAGTCACTCAGTCGTGTCTGACTCTTTGCGACCCCATGGACTGCAGCACTCCAGGCTTCCCTGTCCTTCACCATCTCCCAGAGCTTGCTAAAACTCATGTCCATTGACTCAGGATGCCACTCAATCATCTTGTCCTGTCATCCCCTTCTCCTGCCTTTAATCTTTCCCAGCAGCAGGGTCTTTTCCAGTGAGTCAGCTCTTCACATCAGGTGGCCAAAGTATTGGAGCTTCAACTTCAGCATCAGTATTTGGAATGAATATTCAGGATTGATTTCCTTTAGGATTGACTGGTTTGATCTCCTTGCAGTCCAAGGGACTCCCAAGAGTCTTCTCCAGCACCACAGTTCGAAAGCAACAATTCTTAGGCACTCAGCTTCTTTATGGCCCAACTCTCACATCCATCCATGACTACTGGAAAAACCATAGCTTTGACTGTATGAACCTTTGTCAGCAAAGCAATGTCTCTGCTTTTTAATATGCTGTCTAGGTTTGCCATAGCTTTTCTTGCAAGGAGCAAGTGTCTTTTAATTTCATGGCTGCAGTCACCATCCACAGTGATTTTGGAGCCCAAGAAAACAGTATTATGTGTCACCCGAACAATGAATCAATCACACTTTAGCTGAATATTTTGCTGTGTAACATGTGGATATTCAGTATCCACTTGATGATTGACCAAACAGTGCATGTGGATGACACAGAAAGTTCAAAGCAGCTTTTACATCATCCCTGTTCCATTTTTAACACTTCATCTGTGTTCATTTTAGCACAAAAAATCTAATAAATCTTACTGACTAGCCTTGGCAGACCTTGAAAATCAAATTGGAGAGCAAGCCTGGGAGATATC
>NW_011494810.1:6099924-6102960 GCF_000754665.1 Bison bison bison | reverse complement strand
GGGAGATATCAGTTTCAGGGTATGGGAGCTATGTAAAAATGATCAAAAGTGTTGCCTTTCCTTATTTCTAATATCCTAGTTCCCTCTTGAAATTTCTCTAATGCTTATTTCAGGATATGTGACCTCTTAACCGATAATCATTGGTTCTTCTGTATTAATCAATCTGTTTTGACAGTTGATATTGATAGTTCAATCAACTAGTAATGGATTTTTGATTGATAATCTGTGGGTTCAGTAAGAATAGTAGAGATGGCTGTACAGTTAGTAAAACATCATTTTGAGAACATGTTCACTTGATCATTCATGTGAATTGTGGGCTTCTCCTTAAACTCTAACTCTGATCCTAGCACACCTTGTCTCATGGGTACTTAAAAGTGAAAAATCACTCGATTCCTGAAGTAGATTTAATTTATACTGTATAGCACAAGTCTTTTTTCCCCCTCAGATGTTTAGAGATACAGCAGGAGAGATGGCATATTCGTAATAGCCTGCAAGTGCAGATCCTGGCTAAATATTATCAACAGAAAAAGAGTATTTCTTCTGGGCCATGTTTTACCATTTGTCTTGAATTGCTAAACATACAAGACAGCATGTGAAGTATATTTATGCAGCTGTAATTGGGATGGTGATTATTTTTTCCCCAAGTCCTGCTGGGCAATCAGTCTTTCTAGAAGAATTACAGTCATCTCCTGTTTTGGATCAGTATCCTGCATAATCTGATTTCAAGATAACAAAGAAGATATACTGACTCAGTTTAGCCACAATGGAATACAATCTTCTGGATTTAATGAAGATACTTTCAGAAGTTAAAAATAATCTGAAAATAAAGATAGAAACCATGATATATTTTAAAGCTAAGGAGATGTCTTCATAAAAGCTTGCCAATGATAGTTCAATTTTTGTCAGATTTAACCACATGCTATCATGATGTTAAATTAAAAAACAAGCGCAGTTAGGTTACACAGATAATTGAGAGAAAATAATAGGGTTTAGATGTACTTTTGCTTATGAGTTGTATTATCTGGGTAATTAAAAAATTTTCCCAAACAGACATCATGATGCATAAAAGTCTGGCTTGATTCGAAAAGTCGTATTTATTAGATTTAAGGCAGTTTGAAGACAAAGGGAATCTCTGAATTCCTGGCGGGCAATTTTTACCACAGCCTTCACATAAGTAGTAGCTCAACAAACTACAAAAATAAACACATACACACATCGAATCCTGCATTACCTCCCCTATCAAAAGAAATAAGAGCTGTTTGAATTGATTTATGTCATTATTGAACATCTTGTGGTATTGAGGAGTTTCTTCCCATGGAAACTGAGGTTATATGTTTCTTTTAATTTTGGCAAAATTAATTTTATTAGGCTGTGGGATTTAACAAATTTAGGGTTGCCTTTGTTGTTGTTCAGTCGCCCAGTCCTGCCTCACTCTGAGACCTAATGGATTGCAGCACTCCAGGCCCAGTGTTTGCTCTAACTCATGCCCATTGAGTTGGTGATGCCATCCAATCATCTCATCCTCTGTCATCCCCTTCTCGTCCTGCCTTCAATCTTTCCTAACGTCAGGGTCTTTGCCAATGTGTTAGCTCTTCCCATCAGGTGGCCAAAGTATTGGAGCTTCAGCTTCTTCATCAGCCCTTCCAATGAATATTCAGGTTGATTTCCTTTAGGATTGACTGATTTGATCTCCTTGCTGTACAAGGGACTTGAGTCTTCTCCAGCACCACAGTTCTAAGGCATCAATTCTTCAGCACTCAGCCTTTTTTATTGTCCAGCTCTCACATCCATAAATGACTACTGGAAAAACCATAGCTTTTACTATATGGTACCTTTGTAGGCAAAGTAATATCTTTGCTCTTTAATATGCTGTCTAGGTTTGTCATTGGTTTTCTTAATTTCATGGCTACAGTCACCGTTTACAGTGATTTTGGAGCCCAAGAATATAAAATCTGTCACTATTTCCATTGTTTCCCCATCTATTTGCCATGAAGTGATGGGACCATACGCCATGATCTTAGTTTTTTGAATGTTGTTTTAAGCCAGCTTTTTCACTCTCCTCTTTCACTGTCATCAAGAGGCTCTTTAGTTCCTCTTCACTTTCTGCCATAAGGGTGGTATCATCTGCATATCTAAGGTTATTGATATTTCTCCCTGCAATCTTAATTCCAGCTTGTGCTTCATCCAGCTCAGCATTTCACATAATGTACTCTGCATAGGCGTTAACTCAGCAGGATGACAATATACAGCCTTGACATACTCCTTTCCCAATTTGGAACCAGTTGTTGTTCCATGTCCAGTTCTACTGATGCTTCTTGACCAGCATACAGATTTTTCAGGAGGCAAGTCAGGTGGTCTGGTATTCCCATCTCTTTAGGAATTTCCAGAGTACATCATGAGAAACGCTGGGCTGGAAGAAGCACAAGCTGGAATCAAGATTGCGGGGAGAAATATCAATAACCTCAGATATGCAGATGTCACCACCCTTATGGCAGAAAGTGAAGAGGAACTAAAAAGCCTCTTGATGAAGGTGAAAGAGAAGAGTGAAAAAGTTGGCTTAAAGCTCAACATTCAGAAAATGAAGATCATGGCATCTGGTCCCATCACTTCATGGGAAATAGATAGGGAAACAGTGGAAACAGTGTCAGACTTTATTTTTTTGGGCTCCAAAATCACTGCAGATGGTGCCTGCAGCCATGAAATTAAAAGACGCTTACTCCTTGGAAGGAAAGTTATAACCAACCTAGATAGCATATTCAAAAGCAGAGACATTACTTTGCCAACCAAGGTCCGTCTAGTCAAGGCTATGGTTTTTCCAGTGGTCATGTATGGATGTGAGAGTTGGACTGCAAAGAAAGCTGAGCACTGAAGAATTGATGCTTTTGAACTATGGTGTTGAAGAAGACTCTTGAGAGTCCCTTGGACTGCAAGGAGATCCAACCAGTCCATTCTGAAGGAGATCAGCCGTAGGATTTCTTTGGAAGGAATGATGCTAAAGCTGAAACTCCAGTACTTTGGCCACCTCATGCGAAGAGT
>NW_011494810.1:6093783-6099824 GCF_000754665.1 Bison bison bison | reverse complement strand
CTCCAGTACTTTGGCCACCTCATGCGAAGAGCTGACTCATTGGAAAATACTCTGATGCTGGGAGGGATTGGGGGCAGGAGGAGAAGGGGACGACAGAGGATGAGAGGCTGGATGGCATCACTGACTCGATGGACGTGAGTTTGAGTGAACTCCGGGAGTTGGTGATGGACAGGAAGGCCTGGCGTGCTGCAATTCATGGGGTCACAAAGAGTCGGACACGACTGAGCAACTGAACTGAACAGAACTGAACACAGTCAAGGGCTTTAGTGTAGTCAGTGAAGCAGAAGTAGATGTTTTTTTGAATTCTCTAGTTTTTTCTATGATCCAACGAATGTTGACATTTTGGTCTCTGGTTCCTCTACCTTTTCTAAATCCAGCTTGTATATCTGGAAATTCTTGGTTCACATACTGTTGAAGCCTATCTTGGAGAATTTTGAGCATTACTTTGCTAGCATGTGAAACAAGTGCAGTTGTGTGGCGTTTAAACATTCTTTGGCAATGCCCTTCTTTGGGATTGGAATCAAAACTGACCTTTTCCAGTCCTGTGGCCACTGCTGAGTTTTCCAAATTTGCTGGCATATTGGATGAAGCAGTTTAACAGCATCATCTTTTAGAATTTAAAATAACTCAGCTGGAATTCCATCACCTCCACTAACTCTGTTTGTAGTGATGCTTTCTAAGGCCCACTTGCCTTCACAGTCAAGGATGTCTGGCTCTAGGTGAGTAACTACACCATCGTGATGATCGGGTCATTAAGATCTTTCTTTGTATAGTTCTTCTGTGCATTCTTTTCACCTCTTCTTAATATCTATTCTATTAGGCTATACCATTTCTGTCTTTTACTGTGCCTATCTTTGCATAAAATGTTCCCTTAGTATCTCTAATTATCTTGAAGAGATCTCTAGTTTTTCCTATTGTATAGTTTTCCTCTATTTCTTTGCATTGTTAACTTAAAAAGGGTTTCTTATCACTCCTTGTTTAAGGGTTGATTTAGAAGCAAGTATCCCCTGTTATACTTCAATTCCTATCAAAGAGTAGTATATATTAATATAATAGTCATAGTGTATTATGATAACTGTTATCTAGAACAGGTCAATCATTTGATTTATTTTCTATTTCTTTATCTGGAAAATGGGAGTAATAATACTTAGCTTATAGGGTTGTTGAGAGGATTATGAAAGTTAATTTTAATAAAGTGCTTAGCAGAATATGTTTGGTTAGTCTTATATCTGTGGTCTCAGTTGTCTACTTAGGGAAGCCCTTTCTATCATTTTTAGGCCCTTGGGTGACTATTGTATTGAACTCACAGTGAAGAGTGTGTTAAAAGAGGTCTCAGAGCTGCTTAGATACATTATTTTGTTTAATCCCAGATCCTATTACAGAGAACATGGGCAATATGAATACTGGGTCATGACTTAATTTGGTTGGGATAAAATACCAGAGAAAAGAGGTTAAAGATTTAATTTTTCTTTGAACTGGTCACCCAGGAGGGCACAATTAAATGTTATCAATCAATTATCTATTAATATTATATGCCAATCATTGCCTAAGGTATTTTGTTTTCATGAATTATCTCAGGAGAGCTTTGCCTTATGACTATTTTGCAAGGCAAGAATCTGAACCTCAAAATGTGAAGTAACATCTATAAAGTTAAAAAATAAGTAGTGAAGCCTACATTCAAACCTAGATCTTACTTCATTTGTAGCTTAGTCCCTTGACCGTATGAGACCAGACTAAATTTACAAATCCTGTACGCTGTCTTACAAATGCAAGTTATGTAGCACAAAGGGATGATGTGAAAGGATCTGAAGAGATATTTAGAGCTAACTGCAAATCTTAGACAAGAAAGTTCTATCAATCTCTGACTCTCTTTCTGTCTGTATCAGAGAATTCATTGTTGTGTTTGCTGGTAATAAATCATCTATCTTACAAGTCTCAAAATCTGAAATCCTAATTAAATCATTTAAATAATCCATTCAAATTGAAAAATCCTTAAGTTCTGTTTTGAAACAGATTTTATTCAAAGATGGGACAGTGTGTTCCTATATCACAAGTGTTTTGAATTCTTTAGTGAAAATGGCATTCCTTTAAATTAAATATAGAAGAAGAATGACCTTTAATGTAAATGAGTAAGAAATCTAAAGAGCCATATAGATCATATAAACTTAATTTTTTTCCCTACTTTTGTTCCTCATTTAAAAGTTAAAGGTCAACTCTACTATTCAATGAGCTTACAAATTTTATAGATCAAATTTTCCTCTGTCTTTAGACTGTGTCTCTCAATAGGGATTTCAGACCATATGCAAGGGTGTCAACATATTGAAGTAATCATCATGTAGTCTGAAGAAGATCCAGCCCAGATTCAGAGCTTTGTTTTAGTAGTGAGCATGAATTCTTTTCCTTCACTGTAATTTCATTCTGAAATGCTATCAAATACTGCATTTGACAAATACATGCAACCTCTCCTTGCTTAGTGGATTCCAAAGGAAGTGTGTTAAATACATTGTCTTGAGCTGGTATTGTCATTTTGGTAATCTAGTCCACCATCTGACTTTCTTATTCCACTTTATTTCTTGTGAAGAAATCTCTAAATTTTATGAGACTTGAGTGGTTGGGGGTATATATAGGTGAGAGTAGTACCTGAGCAATTGCTCAAAAGTTGAGTGATGTGGTGGTAGGATGCCTGTTAAAAGGAAAAGTTTGAAACCTTGAAAGAAATAAAAGATTAAAAATTATATTTAAATGAGGTTTTCCAGTTTTGTCTTTGATATCAAACTGATGAGGTAAATTGCTTTCAGAAGTTAAAATAGAGATCTAAAGTTTATAATAATATCAATGCAAAAATAGCCCAGAGAGGGAGAGTTCATTTGAATATGCAAATGATTTGTGGGAGTGCAACGGTTCTATTAATATTAACTATGCCATTATTCAGTGCTTTCCAATTTGAAAATTGCCAGTCTATATCTTAAACTGGCAGAGATGTTGAAATGTAAATAGAAGTTGACAGCCTTGCTTCTATGCACACAGGTTGTCCATGATTTTTAGCTTAAAACCATTCTAACTAACCTAACATTGAGAAAAGTCTAGGTTTGGTGAAAAACTTTGGAAATGGCAAATTCGTTACTCCCGAGTGTTGCTATTATGGTAGCTTGAGTTTGGCTTTCATCCAGATTTTGAGGTGCTAGATTTTGCGTACTCTCAGGTTCTGGTTCCATCACAGGTCTGTTTAAACTCCTTGGCAAGGCATAGAGGAAGAAAAAGACTGCTGTCTAGCCTCCGGAGGCGCTCTTGACAGCAAGGAGATAAGCGAAGGACAACTGCCTCTTTCTAACTGGCTGGGACATAGAGTATGGCTTGTATTGAAAACCATTGCTTAGATCAGAAGTTTTTCATAATTTTGGGAGGGGTGATCTTGGAGATAAAGTATTTTATGCCTAAAAAATGATCCCATCAGGAATAAGATAGTCTTTTAACTCTGCACATTGGTTTTTTTTTCTCTCAAAGCGATTGACATTTAACGAGGAAGGAAACAAGATTTTGAAGGTTATATTTATTTGTTTAATAGTGTAACTGTCCTAGTATTTGGAAGATAATGTTTTTATGTGTGGTTTAAAATGTTTGGTATCAATTTGAGTCCTAAACAGATCCATTTCATTAAATTCTCAAGACTTTGATTTTCACCCCATTAAGTTCCATTATCCAAATTACCAGGCACTATCTGAAATGCTTAAATGTTAGATCTCTAATAATTGCACAAGTCTCTTCCTCCTTTTTAAATGTAAAATGCTATTTTAAATGAATCATAGTGTGTGTTCAGCTGCCAATTTGAATCCCCACATCTGGGAATCATCCCAGGATTACACACTTCCTGTCTGGATGAGGTCGTATTCTCGGTCTGAGCCTCACCAGCATTGATTTGATGCAACAATAAAAAGAGGCACGCCAAGTGAGTCCATGTGATAAAATATGGGAAAGGGGGTATGGATGTCTTGGGTCCTCAACATATGATGATAATTAAACCTACAAACTCTACTTTTCCTCTTCTTTTTATAACTATGCTTACCCTAAAGGAAACAAAAGAGAAAGATTTGAAATATGGGCAGAGGGGTGTGGTGCCATATGGCAGCACAAACAAAATTACCTAAACACTTCAGAAACAAGCAGGGTGTGTTTCTTGGTTTCTCCCTGCTTTCAGTTAACCATATGTGAGCTCAACATGTGAGAAGCTCCCTTCAAGTTGATTCAAACAGACTCTGTCTTTTGGCTTCCAGCGTGTTTCCTGGAAACAAAAACCTGGGATCCTTGGAGAGGAGTTACAATGAGGTCCCTGCAGGGTCTGAATCCAATATTGCAAAGGTTGTAGATCTACTTTTTTAAGTGAAAGAATTTTCTGAATAAGAAAGGAAACATATAACAAAAGAAACGTTGTCATCAGCATGCAGCAAGCCTGCTTTGGGCGCTAAACTGTTCTTAGAGCTGTTTATAGAAAATTAAAGAGAACTATTCCTACCCTGTGGTGTTGGAGAAAATTCTTAAGAGTCCCTTGGACAGCAAGGAGATAAAAGCAGTCAATCCTAAAGGAAATCAAGCCTGAATATTCACTGTATGGACTGATGCTTTCTAATGATGGCCATTCTGACCAGTGTGAGATGGTACCTCATTTTAATTTTGATTTGCAATCCTTTAATAACTAGTGGTGATGAGTATCTTTTCATGTACCTCTGGGCTATCTGTAGGTCTTCTTTTGAGAAATATCTACTTAGGTCACCTGCCCATTTTTTGATTGCATTGTTTGCTTTTTTGTTTTTGAGTTATATGAACTGTTTGTATATTTTGGAAATTAAGTCCTTGTCAGTGACATCATTTACAAATATTTTCTCCCATTTTTTGGCTGTCTTTTCATTTTGCTTATGGTTTCCTTTGCTCTGCAAAAGCTTTTAAGTTTAGTTAGGTCCCATGTTATAGGTTGAATTGTTAAATGTACTCATACATACTGTATGGGGGGTGCTTCCCATATTCTGGAGCAGAGTGGTAAAGAATCCACCTGCCGATGCAGGAGATGCAGGTTCAATCCCTGGGTTGAGAAGATCCCCTGAGGAAGAAAATGACAACCCATTCCAGTATTCTTGCCTGGAAAATTACATGGACAGATGAGTCTGGTAAGCTACAGTCCAAGGGGTGGCAAAGAGTTGAACACTACTGATGACTGAGCATGCATACATACCACACAGCACACACACTTGGGTCTATATCCATTCACATGTTCATATATTTCCTTATTAATAGCTTGAAGACTGTTTAAAAATTAAGAACAAAGAGAGCTTTGAAATATCTGATGATCCTGAATATCAATCACTAAATGTCCATCTTCTTTTCTATATTTCTTCCATCATCTCTGACAAGCTTATGAATATCCTGGCTTCTGTAGCATAACCTAACATGCAACTTGCTGAAAACACAGAATTAAGTCATAGCTATTATCAGAGAAGCAAGTGTGACTCTGGCTCAATGAAGTGTAGCCTCTCATTCCAGAAGCTGGCCTTTCTTTCCTTGCCTGTTTATTTTTAAACTCCTGTTTTTGAAAATTAAAATTTGCACCTGCTAAAGCATTTCAACAGCTAACTAATTTATAGTTCATTATAGTCCATTGATTTTTTTTTAATGATTAAAATTTATTTAGCAATATGGAAATGCATTTATTATACAGTGTTATTTAATACAAATTATCTCTTTACTGTGATTACATCAGTGCTATGGAATAGACATAAGTAAATAAAAACAATTTGGGTATTAGAAAAATATGATTATGAATATTTCTTCTTTTTTGTTTCCTTTTATTTTTATTTTATTCTTATTTTTTAATTTTTATTTTATTTTATTTTTTAACTTTACAATATTGTATTGGTTTTGCCATATATCAAAATGAATCCGCCACAGGTTTCACATGTATATGTGTTCCCCATCCTGAACCCTCCTCCCACCTCCCTCCCCATACCCTCCCTCTGGGTCATCCCAGTGCACCAGCCCCAGGCATCCAGTAT
>NW_011494810.1:6085070-6093683 GCF_000754665.1 Bison bison bison | reverse complement strand
CATCAAACCTGGACTGGCAACTCGTTTCATATATGATATTATACATGTTTCAATGCCATTCTCCCAAATCATCCCACCCTCTCCCTCTCCCACAGAGTCCAAAAGACTGTTCTATACATCAGTGTCTCTTTTGCTGTCTCGTATACAGGGTTATTGTTACCATCTTTCTAAATTCCATATATATGTGTTAGTATACTGTATTGGTGTTTTTCTTTCTGGCTTACTTCACTCTGTATAATAGGCTCCAGTTTCATCCACCTCATTAGAACTGACTCAAATGCATTCTTTTTAATGGCTGAGTAATACTCCATTGTGTATATGTACCACAGCTTTCTTATCCATTCATCTGATGATGGACATCTAAGTTACTTCCATGTCCTGGCTATTTTAAACAGTGCTGCGATGAACACTGGGGTACGTGTATCTCTTTCAAAATTGATCTTTAAAGTTTACAAAAATACACTTTTCTAAGTGGCTAGCCCATATGTACATGTCGACACATATCAGTGTAGATCACACAAGTAACCCAGAGCTTTGAAGGAAAGCTCTGTATTGTCCATCGAAAAAGTTATTGGAGCAGACTTGACCTTTGGTAGAAACGCGTTGGAATGGAATAGCATCTCTCGTGCACTCAAATGATGTGAGTCGTGCTTTAAGAGGGCATCACAGCATCTTCTATTTTAAACAAATGGAGCAACAGATTCTAAATGCAAAACAAAGTTACTTTCTATGACTCCAGTGTTCTATATTGATGAAAGTTCTGTAGTTTGCTTCCCTTAAGATTGTTCACTAATACAACTTTCCATGTGACTTAAATTATGCAATTTTCATATCAATTTTTAGTTTGGAAAAAGCAATATAAAACATAAAAGCTCACTACATTCTCCAATTCTAAAGGGTCTGTAGCAATAAAGTAATATGCTAAATGCTATTTCTGAATCATTGACTTAAGGGACAACACGTTGAGGAATGATGATGATGATGTGTTCTAGATGACACATCGTAAGGATTATCTAAATTAATAAAGTAGTACAGCATGGGTGACATGCAGCTTAACTACAAGTTAAGATCTGTATCACTTAATCTTAAAATGTCTTACTTGAATTGCTAAGATGATCAAAGGAAATATCTGCATTTCTCAGGCATTAGCCATATGTTGAGAGCTTTGATTGTAAGTCAAGTTAACTATTGTAGGCTCCTCCTTTTTAAAGTTATGCTTAATTTTGCTATCCTTAGGTTTTTATCTTGGTTAGAATTTAAGGAAAATATATTTTATTGTATTTTAGTTACCCTATAAATGCATAAAAGTTAAAAATATCAGTCGAAAAAAAAGATAAGAATAAAGGTGTTAGAAATTATATATGATGAAAGATGGGAAATGTCATCAAGACCTCTTTATTTGTTATCTGCCATTGTTCCTCTGTGATTTATTGCTTTAATTCTGGATTTTAAGCCTATAGGTCTTTGTGACTGCTTTCTTGAAAGCAGTTTATTATGTACTTAATTGGCCTGACCCTAAGATTTGTACTTGTATATTTATACAGGTGGTGGACCACAACCTAGAAATCTCTATACATTAAGACTCTTAGACTTACTGTGAGTTTACCTTGAATTATTAAGATAAGTGAGTTTTCTGCCTTCCCCACCCTGCCCTCCACCCCCCCCCCCGGCCCGCACCGCCCCCTGCAAATAATCAACTTTTCTCAATGGAAGGGGAATGAGTACATTACCAGGGCTTGCATGCTAGTTTTCTCTGCCAACATACTTAAACAAGATGGTTATCAAGTCCCTTTGACCAGGATTGCTGAGTGGGGAATATAAAGGGGGAAAACTATGCTGTTTAATAGGTACTTAATGAAGCAGTGAGTGTCTTGGATGAAACTGCTACCTTTATTTCTAACCTTTTTGCTGTTGTGTGTGGGGGATGTGTTACAAAATTATTCAACATATATTAAGCTCTTGATATTTCTCCTTTGTATCTGGTCCTCCTCCTAGGGTCCTTGTTTACATAAATATAAATTCTTTTGACTCAACTGTCCAAGCCAGAAACATGGGAATTATCCTGGACTCTCCTAGCCTCAATATACATTTGAATCCACCTATTTATCTACACCTTCACCATACCCCTAATCCAAGCCACATCACACTCATTAAGATGATTTCATTAATTTTGTAACTGGTCCCTCCATCTTGCTCTTAATTCCTTCCAATTCATTTGGTATGAAGCAGCCAGGAAAGGAGGATAGTGTTTTTTTTGTTTGTTTGTTTTTAATATAAAGCCCCATTGATTTTCTCCTGTATTTGAAATAAACATAAAGTAGAATATCCTTAAGATAGTTTTTTAACAATCTGGTCCCTATCTAGTGTTCTGTGTTTATTTTGAGCCATTCTCTCCTTTGATTCATTGCTCTTTCAAATACACTGGCCTTAATTTAGTTTTCCAAAGGGGCAAACCTCTCTCCCATCTGAGAACTTTCAAATTTGATGCTCCCCCTGGTTGAAACACTTCTGCCACTACTTTTTACCTGCTTGTTCTTCAAGTCTCAGATTAAATGCTGTATCTTCATTGAGGAAATCCCTGAAGGGCCAATTTAAACTAGATATACCCTTTATTCTCTTCCATAGTGTGCCATAAAGGGTGAATTCAGCAAGCCAAGGTGCTAAAATCCTGCATATTCCAAAGAAAGGTCTGTTGTAGGACTATCTCATAAAAGATAAATACTAGACCTTTGGGGATACTCTGTCTAATAGGGAATTTTTGTATGTTTGAGGCCTTAGACTTACACAGTGCCATTTTGATTAGATAGTTTATCTTAACAATATGATTGATGATAAATTATTGCTTTTGCCATGGGGGCTAAAATCTGAGTACTTGAGGGTAGTCATGCAGGAATTACACATCTATGTGTAATCTCAATTAAAACCCTGAATGTCAAAGCTCAGTGAGTTTTCCTGGTTGGCAGTGCTTCAAATGTGTTGGCTCACACTGTAGCTGCAAGAGTTAAGTGCATCCCCATGCAACTATACTAAAGAGGGAACTCCTGGAAGCTTGCATCTGGGTTCTCCTAAATTTTGCCCCATCTGCCTTTTCCCTTTGCTGATTTTCTTGTGTTCTTTCTCTGTAATAAACTTTAACTGTGAGTTCTTCTAGAGAATCATCAATATTGGGACTATTAGGAACTTACTATCTTTTTTTTTCTTTAAAGCAGTTTTGCTAACAAAGGTCCGTCTAGTCAAGGCTATGGTTTTTCCAGTAGTCATGTGTGGATGTGAGAGCTGGACTATACAGAAAGCTGAATGCTGAAGAATTGGTGCTTTTGAACTGTGGTGTTGGAGAAGACTTTTGAGAGCCCCTTGGACTGCAAGGAGATCCAACCAGTCTGTCCTAAAGGAGATCAGTCCTGAGTGTTCATTGGAAGAACTGATGTTGAAGCTCAAACTCCCAATACTTTGGCCACTTGATGAGAAGAGCTGACTCATTAGAAAAGACCCTGATGTTGGGAAAGATTGAAGGCAGGAGAGGAAGGGGATGACAGAGGATGAGATGTTTTGATGGCATCACTGACTCAATGGACATGAATTTGGGTAAACTCCAGGAGTTTGTGACGGACAAGGGGGCCTGGTGTGCTATATAGTCCACGGGTTGCAAAAAGTCAGACATGACTGAGCAACTGAACTGAACTGACGTTTTTTTTCCTTTAAAGCAGTTATTTCCATTTATCATTATGTACACTTGTCTATTTAATTTTTTGCTTGATTTCTACATATTCTACTGGAAATTAAGAAGTACATTATTTTCTTCCGTTTCATTTACCTAGTCCCTGACATAGAATGGTAGGTACTCAATAAATATCTGTGGAATTAGATATAAATTTACAGTATTGACTGAAAATAAAATTTAATCCACTCCAAAGAAGTTTATTTTTGTGTGTGTGTGTGTGTGTAGTAAAGTTTTATTAAAGTATAAAGGAGATAGAGAAAGCTTCTGACATAGGCATCAGAAGGGGGCAGAAAGAGTACCCGCTTGGTAGTGTTAATAATGAGGTTATATAATCCAAAGAATGTCTGGAGGTTGTAAAGACCTCCTCCGACCTACTCCCATAATTTACATTTTAAGATAACAGAATTAGCCAGAAGGTTTAATACAAAGACTGTCCTTAATCCAGAGACTGTCCTCAGGCAGAATACATTATTGTTATATAATCCTAAGGAATGTGGAGAAAGAAAAAAAGTGTCCTTTCTTCCTCCTTGAGAATTCCAGACCCCTCAAATAAGATATGATAATATTGTCTTTCAAATTGACTTTAACCTTAAAATATTATGATTTAGATTTACTACCTCAATAATTAGCATATAATTGGAAATAAAAAGCCACCTAAAAGGTCACAACTAGAAAACAGAAATTTACAAAAGAAACAAATCTCATTGGTAAAGGCAAATACACTGTAAAGGTATTTGTAAATGCCTTTAAAACTATTTGTAAAACTAGTAGGAAGGTTAAAGACAAGGTTAAATGACAAAGTTTAAAGTAATAAATAATCTATATTCACATAATTAGTTAAGGGATACACAAATCAAAAAGATGCAAAATATGATGTCAGAAGAGTAAATATGGAGTTCAGTTCACTCAGTCATGTCTGATTTATTGTGTCCCCGTGGACTATAGCATGTCAGGCTTCCCTTACCATCACCAACTTATTGGAATTGCTCAAACTCATGTCCATCAACTTGGTGATGCCATCCAAACATCTCGTCCTCTGTTGTCCCCTTCTCCTCCTGCCTTCAATGTTTCCTAGAATCAGGGTCTTTTACAATGAGTCAGTTATTTGCATCAGGCAGCCAAAGTATAAGATCTTCAACATCAAGCCTTCCAAGGAATATTCAGGACTGATTTCCTTTAGGATTGACTGGTTTGAACTCCTTGCAGTCCAAAGGACTCTCAACAGTCTTCTCCAACACCACAGTTCAAAAGCATCAATTCTTCAGCGCTCAGCTTTCTGTATGGTCCAACTCTCACATCCATACATGACCACTGGAAAAACAATAGCTTTGACTAGATGGACCTTTGTTGGCAAAGTAATGTCTGCTTTTTAATATGCTGTCTAGGTTGTTAATAGCTTTTCTTTCAAGGAGCAAGCATCTTTTAATTTCATGGCTGGAGTCACTATTTGTAGTAATTTTGGAGCCCAAGAAAATCAAGTTTGTCACTGTTTCTATTGTTTCCCCATCTATTTTCCATGAAGTGATGGGGTCAGATGCCATGATCTTCATTTTTTGAATGTTGAGTTTTAAGCCAGCTTTTCACTCTCCACTTTCACTTTCATCAAGAGGCTCTTTCATTCCTCTTTGCTTTCTGCAATAAGGATGGTGTCATCTGCATATCTGAGGTTATCGATATTTCTCCTGGCAATCTTGATTCCAGCTTGTGCTTCACCCAACATGGCATTTCACATGATGTACTCTGCATATATGTTAAATAAGCAGAGTGACAATATACAGCCTTGGCGTATGTACTCCTTTCACAATTTGGAACTGTAAATTTGTGGCAGGGGCCAGGAAAAATGCACGGTTATTAAAAGGTATTTGAAATTAAGAGATCAGCAACTTGATTATGTATGTATGTGAGTATCTAATTACCTCATGGTAACGACAAACCAAACATTTATAATAGGTACACACAAAAAAAGAAAGGAATCCAAGTGTAACGTTAAAGACAGTCATGAAATCACAAGGGATGAGGACAATAGAAAGATAAAGGAACAAAAAAGAGCTACAAAAACATTCCCCAAACAATTAACAAAATGACAAGAAGTACATGCCTTTCAATTTCTTTAGCTGTAAATGCAGGAAATGCTTTAATCAAAAGACATGGAGTGGCTGAATGGATCTAAAAATAAGACGCATATATATGCTGCCTACAAGAGTCTCACTTCTAATCCAAAGACACTCACAGACTAAAAGTGAGGTTATAGAGAAGATATTCCATGTAAATTGAAACAAAAAAAGCTGGAGTAGTAATACATACATTAGACAGACTAAATAGGCTTTAGAACAAAGGTTACGATAAGAAATAAAGAAGGATATTATATAATAATCAAGGGATCAATCAAAGAAGATACAACCAATGTAAATATGTATGTCCCCAACATAGGAGCACCTACATATGTAAAGCAAATATTAACAAACATGAAGGGAGAAATTTACAGTAATACAATAGGGAACTTAACACCCTACTTATATCAGTGGACAGATCATTCAAACAGGAAATCAGTAAGGAAACAGTGGCCTTAAATGACACATTATGCCAGAGACACCTATTTGATATTTATAGAGTATTCCAAAAAACTCATACAACACATCAAAAGAAAAAAAGCTCGATTTAAATATGGGCGGAAGAACTGATAGACATTTTCCAAAGACATATAAATGGTCAATAGGCACATAAAAAGTTGCTCAGTATCACTAACGATCAGAAAAGTGTAAATCAAAACCACAAGAAGATGTCAACTCATGCATATCTGAATGATCATTATTAAAAAAAATAAAAAACCAGAAATGACAAGTTTCAGCAAGGATATGGAGATAAGGGAATCCTTGTGCACTGTTGGTGGGAATGTGAATTGGCCAGTCTTCATGGACTACAGTATGTAACTGAAAATTTGTACCTCATTTATTTTGTAACTGAAAATTTGTACCATCCTTTCTCCATTATGTGTTCTTGGCACCTGTTTCAAAGATTAGTTGGCTGTAGATGTATGGGTTTATTTCTGGGTTTTGTATTATGTTCCATTGTATAAAGATATGTGTGTGTGTGTGTGTGTCTGCTTTTGTGCTTGTACTGTGCTCTTTTGGTTTGTGAAATCAGGTACTTGATGCCTCCATCTTTGCTCTTCTTTCTCAAGTTTGCTTTGGCTCTTTAGGGTCTTTTATCGTTGTATATGGATTTTAGAATTTTTTTTTTCTATAAAAATTTGGGATTTTGATACAGATTACCTTGAAGAAACTAAATTCTGGAGATCTCCTATACAATAGTGTGGCTATAGTTAGCAATAATATATTGTATGCCTGATGTTTGTTTACAGGATAGATATTCTCATCACCATGACAACAAAAAGAGAATGATAAATATGTGAGGCCATAGATACGTTAATTAGCTTGATTGTGTTGATTACTTCACAATGCATACATATAATAAATCATCAAGTTGTACACCTTCAATATACAACATTTTAAATTGTCAATTATACCTCAGCAAAGCTGGAGTCGGGGAAAGAAAATAAAATGAGAGTAAGTGAGCTGAATTCTAAAGCTATGAAGAGGATAATTAGTTGAAAAACTTTGTAACTTATGCCTGATCCACATTTTAAATTGCAGAGTTAATAAACCAGGACTAGAAATCTCCAAAGAATAAAGTGGAATAGACACAGTTTGACTTATAAATGGGAAGAACAGGAGTAGTGAAAAACTATTTTAGAGGTTAAAAATAACATATATTGCAGTAACTGATAAGAAGTATCTACTATTTTTCTACATGTCCTTAAATTTATCTCTTTGTTCTGAGCAACTCGAAGCTATTTTTCCATTTTCCTGCCACGCTATAGGCTGCTGGTGGAAACTGACATGCAAGGAAGTAGAGGGTCAAGAAATTAGTTGACTCGGCCCCATCACTTCATGGCAAATAGAAGGGGAAAAGGTGGAAACATTGACAGATTTCTTCTTCTTGGTCTCTAAAATCACTGTGGATAGTGACTGCAGCCATGAAATCAGAAAATGATTGCTTCTTGGCAGGAAAGCTTATCACAAACCTAGACAGTGTGTTGAAAAGCAGAGATATCACTTTGCCAACAAAGGTCACATACAGTTGTGAGAGCTGGACAGTAAAAAAGGCAGAGTGCCAAAGAATTGATGCCTTTGATCTGTGGTGCTGGAGAAGACTCCTTAAAGTCTCTTGGACAGCAGGGAGATTAAAGCAGTCAATCTTATAGGAAAACAAAGCTGAATACTCATTGGAAGGACTGATGCTGAAGCTGGAGCTCCAATATTTTGGTCACCCCATGAATCGCAGCACACCAGACCTCCCTGTCCATCACCAACTCCCGGAGTTCACTCAGACTCACGTCCATCGAGTCAGTGATGCCATCCAGCCATCTCATCCTCTGTCTGTCCCCTTTTCCTCCTGCCCCCAACCCCTCCCAGCATCAGAGTCTTTTCCAATGAGTCAACTTTTTGCATGAGGTGGCCAAAGTACTGGAGTTTTAGCTTTAGCATCAGTCCTTCCAAAGAAATCCCAGGGCTGATCTCCTTCAGAATGGACTGGTTGGATCTCCTTGCAGTCCAAGGGACTCTCAAGAGTATTCTCCAACGCCATGGTTCAAAATATCAATTCTTTGGCGCTCAGCTTTCTTCATAGTCCAACTCTTAAATCCATACATGACTACTGGAAAAACCATAGCCTTGACTAGACGGACCTTTGTTGGCAAAGTAATGTTTCTGCTTTTCAATATGGTATCTAGGTTGGTCATAACTTTTCTTCCAAGGAGTAAGCGTCTTTTAATTTCATGGCTGCAGTCACCATCTGCAGTGATTTTGGAGCCCAAAAAGATAAAGTCTGAC
>NW_011494810.1:6075604-6084970 GCF_000754665.1 Bison bison bison | reverse complement strand
TCACTCTCCTCTTTCACTTTCATCAAGAGGCTTTTTAGTTCCTCTTCACTTTCTGCCATAAGGGTGGTGTCACCTGCATATCTGAGGTTATTGATATTTCTCCTGGCAATCTTGATTCCAGCTTGTGCTTCTTCCAGTCCAGCGTTTCTCATGATGTACTCTGCATAGAAGTTAAATAAGCAGGGTGACAATATACAGCCTTGACGTACTCCTTTTCCTATTTGAAACCAGTCTGTTGTTCCATGTCCAGTTCTACCTGTTGCTTCCTGACCTGCATATAGGTTTCTCAAGAGGCAAGTCAGGTGGTCTGGTATTCCCATCTCTTGAAGAATTTTCCACAGTTTATTGTGATCTATATAGTCAAAGGCTTTGGCATGTTTTTCTGGAACTCTCTTGCTTTATCCATGATCCAGCAGATGTTGACAATTTGATCTCTGGTTCCATTGCCTTTTCTAAATCCAGCTTGAACATCGGGAAGTTCACGGTTCGTGTATTGCTGAAGCCTGGGTGGGGAATTTTGCGCATTACTAATGTGTGAGATGAGTGCAATTGTGCGGTAATTTGAGCATTCTTTAGCATTGCCTTTCTTTGGGATTGGAATGAAAACTGACCTTTTCCAGTCCTGGGGCCACTGCTGAGTTTTCCAAATTTGCTGGCATATTGAGTGCAGCACTTTCACAGCATCATCTTTCAGGATTTGAAATAGCTCAACTGGAATTCCGTCACCTGCACTAGCTTTGTTCGTAGTGATGCTTTCTAAGGCCCACCTGACTTCACATTCCAGGATGTCTGGCTCTAGGTGAATGATCATACCATCATGATTATCTTGGTCATGAAGATCTTTTTTGTTCAGTTCTCTGTTATTGCTGCCATCTCTTCTTAATACCTACTGCTTCTGTTAGGTAAATCTGAAATAGAAATATCAACCAGGAGCTAGTTTCCCCGGCTACTAAGCCCTGATGAAACATTCACTAATTTTCTCCTATTTGTGATCTCAGAAGTGCCTTGGTTTTTCATTTTTCTGAGGCAAAATACTTGTGCTGAGTCTATATGCATGCATGCTAAGTCACTTTGGTCGTTTCCAACTCTTTGCAATCCTATGGACTGTAGCCTGCCAGGCTCCTCTGTTCATGGGATTCTCCAGGCAAGAACACTGGAGTGGGTTAACATGCTCTCCTCCACGGGATCTTCCCAACCCAGGGATCAAACCCACATCTCCCGTGCTCCTGCATTACAGGCAGATTCTTTACTACTGAGTCACTGGGGAAGCCCTGTGTTCTGTCTATGAGATACCAAATACAATCAAAGCTGGAGCCTCAAGGTTGAGGAGTATTAATCCCTTGCTGCCAGAAAGATATACCTAGTGAAGTGAGGTATGGCTTGGCAATGTGTTGTGGGCTATTTGGAGATGTAGTCAAGCAGATGTGTTCATAGGACTTTATAATGTCCCTTTTGGCAATAGTGCTTTTATTCTCGTCCATTAATACATGGTCTATTCTTGAAGTACACACTTCTTAGTGTACTTTTAACTGAAACATTGAATCTAGTTACTGTTACTCCACAGTAGAATGAATTCAGTCAAATTTGATTACTGACCTACTCTTTTAGAGTTTACTCTTTGTCATTCAATAAACATTCGCAGAGTATATGTTATATATAGAACACTGTGCTATGGTCTAATGGAGCTTAGCACATTTTAGCACATTTTGATACGAGCAAAATTAAGAGCTTTGCAAGGGAGAAACTTATAAGATTTGAGGAAAAATGTCATTTCAGACAGATAATGATCCATGAAGTTTTAAAGACTATTAAGAGATTGTGGTTCCATAAAACAACTGTCCTTATTAACAGTTCCCAAATATAGTATAGTATTTAACTTCATAAGATTTCAAAAGATTCTCTTATTAACCAACCTTAATTTTTCTCCTAAAATCCATTTCTGCCTTCTCTCCCATCATTGCATCTATAGTATAACTGATTTCGTATGATAATCCTTCATTTAGCTAATAGCTTTAATGAGAAATCCTTTATATATTTAACACAGTTACTAAGTCACTTTTCAGCCTTTTTCCTCTGCAGGCTAAATAATCTAATTTTGTCAACCTTTATATCATAATTAAAGATTACTTTAGAAGAGTTTAATTACGTTAGTGAAATATCCTCCAATCAAACCAGGTGTCTGGCGAGGAGAACTGTAGTTAGTAGACTTGTAAAGCTAAAGAGGTTTCCAATTATGTGCTATTCTGTGCTATAAACTTCCATCTGGCAGAGACCTGGAGGAAACAAGCAAAACAGTTGCAACTATTGGCTCTTAGTGGGGCTTGACACCTGAATGAACCACCAAAAACATCTGAATCGTGCCCCACTGATTAAAAAGTTTCCAAGTGCAGGATATTCAGTGGTTTTTGCACTAATATGCTAGAAAATCAGCTTTCAAATCAAGTTGAAATCTGGTATCTGCTCAGTGAAAGTGAAACTACCTTAAAATTCTGAGGCTAAGTGATTTCAAGATAATATCACATGTCTTCTGCCCTCTGCTGAGGACAGTAGGGGGTCGTGGTCCATTGCTGTATGACCTTGCCACTTTGCCATGAATCAAGGAACATCTTTGCCATCAGTGCATGGTCCCCCCTTATTCTCAGGGTGTACATTTCAAGTTCCCCACTTGGTGCCTGAAACTGTGCATGTTGTTGATGTTGCATTCAGTTGCCAAGTCATGTCCGACTCTGCGACTAAATGGACTGCAGCATTCTAGGCCTCCCTGTCTCTCACCATCTCACAGAGTTTGCCCAAGTTCATGTCCATTGAATCAGTGATGCCATCTAACCATCTCATCCTTTGTCACCCTCTTCTCCTTTTGCCTTCAATCTTTCCCATGCTTGCATGCTAAATTGCTTCAGTCCTGTCTGTCTTTGTAACCCTATGGACTGTAGCCTGCTAGGCTCTTCTATCCATGGGATTTGCTAGACAAGAACACTGGAGTGGGTTGCCATTCCATCCTCCAGGGATTTTCCCAACCCAGGGATCAAATTTGTGGCTTCTGCATTCAGTGGGTTTCTTTACTGCTGAGCCACAGAGGAAGCCCCATCTTTCCCATAGTCACCTATATCAGTTTAGTTAAGTTCAGTTCAGCTACATAGTCGTGTCAGATGGTTTGTGACTCCATGGACTACAGCATGCCAGGCTTCCCTGTCCATTCCGGGAGCTTACTCAAACTCATGTCCATTGAGTCAGTGATGCCATCCAACCATATCATCCTCTGTCATCCCCTTCTCCTTTAGCCTTCAATCTTTCCCAGCATCAGGGTCTTTTCAAATGAATCTGTTCTTCCAATCAGGTTGCCAAAGTATTGGAGTTTCAGCTTCAGCATCAGTCCTTCCAATGAATAATTAGGACTGATTTCCTTTAGGATAGACTGGTCAGATCTCCTTGCAGTCCAAGGGCCTCTCAAGAGTCTTCTCCATCGCCAAAGTTCAAAAGCATCAATTCTTCGGCACTCGACTTTCTTTATAGTCCAACTCTCACATCCATACATGACTACTGGAAAAACTTTGTTTTTCCAGTCAAAATAGCTTTGACTAGACAGACCTTTGTTGGCAAAATAATGGATCTGCTTTTTAATATGCTGTCTAGGTTGGTCATAACTTTTCTTCCAAGGAGGAAGCATCTTTTAGTTTCATGGTGGTGGTCACCATCTGCAGTAATTTTGGAGTTCCCCAAAATAAAGTCTGTCATTGTTTCCCTGTTTTCCCATCTATTTGCCGTGAAGTGATGGGACCAGATGCCATGATCTGAGTTTTCTGAATGTTGAGTTTTAAGCCAACTTTTTCACTCTCTGCTTTCACTTTCATGAAGAGGTTCTTTAGTTCTTCGCTTTCTGTCATAAGGGTGGTGTCATCTGCATATCTGAGGTTTCTGATATTTCTCCCAGCAATCTTGATTCCAGCTTGTGCTTCATCCAGTCTAGCCTTTCTCATGATGTACTCTGCATATAAGTTAAAAAAGCAGGTTGACAATATACTCCTTTCCCTATTTGGAACCAGTCTGATGTTCCATGTCCAGTTTTAACTGTTGCTTCTTGACCTGCATCCAGATTTCACAGGAGGCAAGTCAGGTGGTCTGGTATTCCCATCTCTTTAAGAATTTCCCACAGTTTGTTGTGATCCACACAGTCAAAGGCTTTGGCATATTCAATAAAGTAGAAGTACATGTTTTTTTCTGGAACTCGCTTGCTTTTTTGATGATCCAATGGATGTTGCTAGTTTGATCTCTGGTTCCTCTGCCTTTTCTAAATCCAGCTTCAACATCTGGAATTTCAGGGTTCACATACTGTTGAAGCCTGGCTTGGAGAATTTTAAGCATTACTTTGCTAGCATGTGAGATGAGTGCAATTGTGTGGTAGTTCAAACATTCTTTGGAATTGCCTTTCTTTGGGATTGGAATGAAAACTGACCTTTTCCAGTCCTGTGGCCATTGCTGAGTTTTCCAAATTTACTGGCATATTGAGTGCAGCAATTTCACAGCATCATCTTTTAGGATTTGAAATAGCTCAACTGGAATTCCATCACCTCCCCAAGCTTTGTTCATAGTAATGCTTCCTAAGGGCCACTTGACTTCACATTCCAGGATATCTGGTTCTGGGTGAGTGATCACACCACCATGGTTATCTGGGTCATTAAGATCTTTTTTGTATAGATCTTCTGTGTATTCTTGCCACCTCTTATTAATATCTTCTGCTTGTGTTAGGTCCGTCCATACCATTTCTCTCCTTTATTGTGCCCATCTTTGCATGAAATTTTCCCTTGGTATTTCTAATTTTCTTGAAGAGATCTCTAGTCTTTCCCATTCTATTGTTTTCTTTGCATTGATCACCCAGGAAGGCTTTCTTATCTCTCCTTGCTATTCTTTGGAACTCTCAATTTAAATGGGTATGTCTCTCCTTTTCTCCTTTGCCTTTTACTTCTCTTCTTTTCTCAGCTATTTGTAAAGCCTCCTCAGACAACCATTTTTCCGGTTTGCATTTCTTTTTCTTGGGGATGGTCTTGATCACAGCCTCCTGTACAATATCACAAACCTCCGTGCCTAGTTCTTCAGGCGCTCTTTCTATCAGATCTAATCCCTTGAATCTATTTGTCACTTCCACTGTATAATCATAAGGGATTTGATTTAGGTCATACTTCAATGGCCTAGTGGTTTTCTCCACTTTCTTCAATTTCAGTCTGAATTTGGCAATAAGGGGTTCATGATCTGAGCTACAGTCAGCTCCTAGTCTTGTTTTTGCTTACTGTGTGGAGCTTCTCCATCTTTGGCTGCAAAGAATATAATCAATCTGATTTCGGTGTCAACCATCTGGTTATGTCCATGTGTAGAGTCTTCTCTTGTGTTGTTGGAAGAGGGTGTTTGCTAGGACCAGTGCATTCTCTTGGCAAAACTCTATTAACTTTTGCCCTGCTTCATTCTATACTCCAAGGTCAAATTTGCCTGTTACTCCAGGTATTTCTTGAATTCCTACTTTTGCACTCCAGTCCCCTATAATGAAAAGGACATCTTCTTTGGGTTAGCTTTAGAAGGTCTTGTAGGTCTTCATAGAACCATTCAGCTTCAGCTTCTTCAGCATTACTGGTCAGTGCATAGTCTTGGATTACTGTGATATTGAATGGCTTGCCTGGAAACAAACAGAGATCATTTGTCGTTTTTGAGATTGCATCCAAGTACTGCATTTCAGACTCTTTTGTTGACTATGAAGCCTTCTCCATGTCTTCTAAGGGATTCTTGCCCACCCACAGTAGTAGATATAATGGTCATCTGAGTTAAATTCACCTATTCTAGTCCATTTTAGTTCTCAGATTCCTAAAATGTCGCTGTTTACTCTTGCCATCTCCTGTTTGATCACTTCCAATTTGCCTTGATTTATGGACCTAATATTCCAGGTTGCTATGCAATCTTGCTCTTTATAGCATCAGACTTTACTTTCATCACCAGTCGCATCCACAACTGGGTATTGTTTTTGCTTTGGCTCTGTCTCTTCATTCTTTCTGGAGTTACTTCTCCACTGATATCCAGTAGCATATTGGGTACCTACCAACCTGAAGAGTTCATCTTTCAGTGTCCTCTCTTTTGGGTTCTCCAGGCAAGAATACTGAAGTGGTTTGGCATTCCCTTATCCAATGGGCCACATTTTGTCAGAACTCTCCACCATGACCCATCTGTGTTGGGTAGCCCTACACAAAGATGAATGGGTCATGGTGAAAAGTCCCCTATATATACCATATTTTTTCCTAAAACCTTGAATATTACCCTGTATTAGGCTTCCCTGGTGGCTCAGTGATAAAGAATCTCCCAGCCAATGCAAGGGACACAGGTTTGATACCTGAGTCAGGAAGATCCCCTGGAGAAGGGAATGGCTACCCGCTTTAGTATTCTTGCCTGGGAAATGCCATGGACAGAGGAGACTTGTGGGTTACAGTCCATGGGGTCACAAAATAATCAGACAACACTTAGTGACTAAACAACAACAACAAATTACTCTGTGTATACCATGTTTTTTCCTGTACATGTTTTCCAGTGATAAAGTTTAATTTATAAATTAGATACAGTAAGATATTAGCAACAATTAATAATACAATAGAACCATTGTTATAATATACTATAATAAAAGTTATGTGAACGTGGTCTCTCTTTCTCTCTCTTACAAAATCTTATTCTACAAATTTAATGTCTTTTCTAACTTAACTAAGTACTTATCATGCACTATTGCAATAACTTACAGTTTAAGGTGTGATAGGAAAACTGGCACAAACTTCTTTTTCATAATTTCATGGATAGAATATTCATTCTTACTGTAGATCTCAGCATCCTCAAAAAATGATTTTTTCTCTTTGCTTATTAAATCAAGAACTCTCCATGAGGTTGCACAGAGTCGGACACAACTAAAGCGACGTAGCAACAGCATCAGCAGCAAGAAGAGTAATAAAAGTTACTCTGCAGACAAAATGAATATCCATGATATGTTAGGGAAAAGAGAAACCTGAGCCAGACATTGGCCAACAACCAGGCTGTTGTCAAGTTTATAACTGTCAAGTTGTATATATTCATTCGTATCTGTGATGTGATGCCTCTGGGTCTCATATACCTTCATTTGCTGTATTTTAATTTTTGCTTTTAATAATATCATGGCTTAAATTTACAAAAATATTACAGCTAATAAAGTATGATTGCTCTTGAAAAAATATATTAAATGTGTGTATACTATAAAAATTAATAAAATTAATTATGGGCATCAAAAAAAAAAAAAAGAACTTTCACCTTTCACTTAAAGGAAGTACTTACAGCTTCTCTTTGGTATATTCAAATTGCCAACATCACTACTCTTGCACTTAAAAGAGAGCCATTATTAAATAAAGAGTTACTTGAATATATGCACTATGATATGTCAATAGTCCATTTGATAACTGAGAGGGCTAATCAGTTACTAAGGAGCAAGAATACCCCAAACAAAGGGATAATTCATATCGTGGTGAGAGAGAGCCAGTCGGCTTGAGATGTCATCACTCTACTCAAAACAGTGTGAAACTTTAAAGTTATGAATTGTTTATTTCTGGAATTTTCCATGTAATATTTCAGGCTGAAGTTGACCATAGGTAACTGAGACCATGGATGGTGAAATCATGGATAAAGGGGGACTAGTGTTTCTTTGGCCATAATTGTTGCACACTTTTTAAAAACTAATCATTGGTTTAGTTGTTAAATTAAACCATGTCTGACTCACTCTTGTGACACCATGCACTGTAGCCTGCCAGGCTTCTCTGGCTATGGAATTTCCCAGGCAAGAATACTGGAGTGGTTGCCATTTACTCATTTCCTTCTCCAGGGGATCTTCCCAACCCAGAGATCAAAATCCTGCATTGCAGGCAGATTCTTTACCAACTGAGCCAAAAGGGAAGCCCCACTCATTTCTTTCCTTTAAAATAGCAGATAGATTT
This sequence comes from Bison bison bison, assembly GCF_000754665.1. NCBI lineage: Eukaryota > Metazoa > Chordata > Mammalia > Artiodactyla > Bovidae > Bison > Bison bison. Next base: position 6,076,988 of record NW_011494810.1, on the reverse strand, counting down.
TAACATATTCTCTACATATTTTAGACAAAATATATGTTCCAAGTAGCTTTATGCCCATCAGTCTGTTCAACCATCTTTATTACTTCCTCTTCCAACTGCTATCTGAATCTTACAATAGGAAATTATCCTGGTGGACCCCCACTTCCCTGAAGTGAACATGAGTGAAGTCGCTCATTCGTGCCCAACTCTTTGCGACCCCATGGATAGTAGCCTGCACCAAGCTCCTCTGTCCATGGGATTTTCAAGGCAAGAGTACTGGAGTGGGTTGCCATTTCATTCTCCAGGGAATCTTGCCAACCCAGGGATTGAACCTAGGTCTCTCACGTTGTAGACAGACGCTTTACCATCTGAGCCACCAGGGAAGTGAACATGAAACTGACCTGAAATTTGAAACAGAAGCTATGCGACTTCTCAGCTTCAGCTCTTCCTGGGGCTATTGTCCTAACGATGGGATGTCCTGTGGGCCAAGACTAAGATGGACCAAGAGCGATGTCCAAGATGCAGCATTGAAGGGGGTGCTGACTCACAGTTCTGCAAGTGCTAACTCTCAGTGCCTCCTGGCCTCCGTACCCCACTGGGACAAAGTGCAGACTTTGTCCCAGTGGGGTATGCTAGTGCCTCCTAGCCTCCATACCCCACTGGGACAAAGTCTGCACAAAGTCTGCACTTTGTCCCAGTATGCTGGTGGTGTACAGATATATTAACATGTGGTGAGGGGAGGAAATGATACTTTTGCTGCAGTTCTATGGCAATTTGACCCATGTATGAATGCAATACAAATTCTGTGGATTTAGGAGAGGGATCTTATGTATCAGCAAACTGTACATCAAGATCACTATTCTGGTCCCTCTGATTTTTCCTTCTCTTTTGTCTTGTTCTGATCCTATGTATTTTATTGTGTTCTCCCAAAATTCATATGTTGATATACTAACCTTCAATATAGCAGAATGTGACTGTGGACATAGTGCCTTTAAAGGAGTAATTAAGAGGAAATGAGGTCACATAGGTGGGCCCTAATTCAGTAGGACTAGTGTCCTTATTAGAAGAGGGAAAGACCACAGAAATATGTATGCCGAGAGGAAAGGCCACGTGAGGGCACAGGAAGAAGGTGACCATCTGCAAGCCAAGGAGATATGTCTCAAGAGAAACCAGACTTATCAACACCTTCATCTCAGATTTCCAGTCTCCAAACCATGAGAAAATAAATTTCTGTCATTCAGGCCACTTGTTGTTCAGTAGCTCAGTTGCATTGGACTCTTTGCAACCCCATGGACTGTAGCATGCCAGGCTTCCCTCTCAGGCCAGTAATCTGGTATTTTTTATGGCAGCCCTAAGCCAAAGAATACAGCTGATCACTTAGACAATGCTGTGCTGGAAAGGTCTT
>NW_011494810.1:6075119-6075456 GCF_000754665.1 Bison bison bison | reverse complement strand
CTAGCCCTGCCTACGACCATTCTGGGATATTCACACATGAACACGATATTCACACATGAACACTTAGTTTATCTTTTTATTTTTTTATTCTTAAGTTCAGAGAACCTATTCTTGAATTAAGAAATCCCTTTATGAGGTATAATTAGAATTTGAGGCGAAGCCAAGAAAAACCTCTGGAGGTTTCTATTTGCTCTAGGAATAAGACTATAAATTTTAATGGATCGGTTCAATATTCTTTAAGTTCGAGGCCTTGCCCAGTGTCTGCTGTTATTACCTACATGAGAAAAGCAAATGAAACAACCGACAAACAACTAATCTCAAAAATATACAAGCAACT
>NW_011494810.1:6072497-6075019 GCF_000754665.1 Bison bison bison | reverse complement strand
CAAGCAACTCCTACAGCTCAATTCCAGAAAAATAAATGACCCAATCAAAAAATGGGCCAAAGAACTAAATAGACATTTCTCCAAAGAAGACATACAGATGGCTAACAAACACATGAAAAGATGCTCAACATCACTCATTATCAGAGAAATGCAAATCAAAACCACTATGAGGTACCATTTCACACCAGTCAGAATGGCTGCCATCCAAAAGTCTACAAGCAATAAATGCTGGAGAGGGTGTGGAGAAAAGGAAACCCTCTTACACTGTTGGTGGGAATGCAAACTAGTACAGCCACTATGGAGAACAGTGTGGAGATTCCTTAAAAAACTGGAAATAGAACTGCCTTATGATCCAGCAATCCCACTGCTGGGCATACACACTGAGGAAACCAGAAGGGAAAGAGACACGTGTACCCCAATGTTCATCGCAGCACTGTTTACAATAGCCAGGACATGGAAGCAACCTAGATGTCCATCAGCAGATGAATGGATAAGAAAGCAGTGGTACATATACACAATGGAGTATTACTCAGCCATTAAAAAGAATACATTTGAATCAGTTCTAATGAGGTGGATGAAACTGGAGCCTATTATACAGAGTGAAGTAAGCCAGAAGGAAAAACATAAATACAGTATACTAACGCATATATATGGAATTTAGAAAGATGGTAACAATAACCCGGTGTACGAGATAGCAAAAGAGACACTGATGTATAGAACAGTCTTATGGACTCTGTGCAAGAGGGAGAGGGTGGGAAGATTTGGGAGAATGGCATTGAAACATGTAAAATATCATGTAAGAAATGAGTTGCCAGTCCAGGTTCGATGCACGATACTGGATGCTTGGGGCTAGCGCACTGGGACGACCCAGAGGGATGGTATGGGGAGGGAGGAGGGAGGAGGGTTCAGGATGGGGAACACATGTATACCTGTGGCAGATTCATTTTGATATTTGGCAAAACTAATACAATTATGTAAAGTTTAAAAATAAAATAAAATTAGGAAAAAAAAAAAAAGAAATTGACTCGATGTCATTCTTGAATGATGAACCATGCCTTTCTTAAAAACAGGAAGCTGGCTTCTTTCCATAATGTACATTTAATGATTGGAACCGCTTATTTGTCTTCTCAATTCTCTCAGTTAATTTAGGGTTAAACCACACCTATTCTCTTTCCTCTTAAACACACACACACACACACACACACACACATAAACACATATATATGTATATATATACAATATATGTAATATAAATCTATTGATTATATATATTTATAATATGTATGCATGCATACATGCTAAGTCATTTCAGTTCTGTCTGACTCTGTGTGACCCAATGGACAGTAGCACACCATGCTCCTCTGTCCATGGGATTCTCCAGGCAAGAATACTGGAGTGAGTTACTGTGTCCTCCTCCACGGGATCTTCCCAAACCAGGGATTGAACCATGTGTCTTATGTCTCCTGGATTGGCGGGTGGGGTCTTTACCACTAGTGCCACCTGGACAGCCCATATAATATGTATACACAATATATGTTATACATATACATATACATATATATATATACATATAGAGATATAAACTTCAATACCAATAAATCACAATATTAAAGAATGGACCAAAATAACATTTTTTTATGGGACAGGGAAAAATCTTAATAGTCTATCAGAAGTTTGGTGGAATTGAGAGCCAGTAATAATATGGCTAGATCATCTCTAATTCTGTCATGGAAGAATTCTATAACAACAGGTGAAAATATGATCTAGCCTAGCACACTCCTTTTATATAGATGGACACTTCAGTGCAGCCATGGAATCAACCCTACAACTGTAGTCAAAGAGGTTTTTTATATTATTACTGGTGGAAGCCATTGACTATGTGGATCACAACAAACTGTGGAAAATTCTTAAAGAGATGGGAATACCAGATCACTTGACTTGCCTCCTGAGAAATCTGGATGCATGTCAAGAAGCAATAGTTAGAACTGGACATGGAATGACAGACTGCTTCCAAATCGGGAAAGGAGTACGTCAAGGCTGTATATTGTCACCGTGCTTATTTAACTTATATGCAGAGTACATCATGAGAAATGCTGGGCTGGATGAAGTGCAAGCTGGAATCAAGATTGCTGGGAGAAATATCAAGGAGCTCGGATATGCAGATGATACCACCCTTATGGCAGAAAGTGAAGAGGAACTAAAGAGCCTCTTGATAAAAGTCAAAGAGGAGAGTGAAAAAGTTAGCTTAAAACTCAACATTCAAAAAACTAAGATCATGACATCTGGTCCCATTATTTCATGGCAAATAGATGGGAAAGCGACGGAAAACAGTGACAGGTTTTATTTTCTTGGGCTCCACAATCACTGCAGATGGTGACTACAGTCATGAAATTAAAAGACACTTGCTCCTTGGAAGAAAAGCTATGACTAACCTAGGCAGCATATTAAAAACCAGAGACATTACCTTGCCAACAAAGGTCCATCTAGTCAAAGCTATGGTTTTTCCAGTAGTCATGTATGGA
>NW_011494810.1:6044429-6072397 GCF_000754665.1 Bison bison bison | reverse complement strand
GGAAACAATGGAAACAGAGACTTTATTTTCTTGGGCTCCAAAATCACTGCAGATGGTGACTGCAGCCATGAAATTAAAAGACGCTTGCTTCTTGGAAGAAAAGTTATGACCAACCTAGACAGCATATTAAAAACCAGAGACATTACCTTGCCAACAAAGGTCCATCTAGTCAAAGCTATGGTTTTTCCAGTAGTCATGTATGGATGTGAGAGTTGGACTATAAAGAAAACTGAGCGCTGAAGAATTGGTGCTTTTGAACTGTGGCATTGGAGAAGACTCTTGAGAGTCTCTTGGACTGCAAAGAGATCCAACCATTCCATCCTAAATGAAATCAGTCCTGAATATTCATTGGAAGGACTGATGTTGAAGCTGAAACTCCAATTCTTTGGCCACTTTATGTGAAGAACAACTCATTGGAAGAGACCCTGACGCTGGGATAGATTGAAGGCAGGAGGAGAAGGGAATGGAAGAGGATGATGTGGTGGGATGGCATCACCGACTCTATGGAATGAGTTTGAGTAAGCTCTGGGAGTTGGTGATGGACTGGGAAGCCTGGCCTGCTACTGTCCATGTGGTTGCAAAGAGTCGGACATGAGTGTGTGACTGAACTGACCGATGCAAGCATTCTCTGGCACTGGATTCATGATGTCCACCTCTGTGCAAAGTCTGTGGCAGTGGTTTAAAAACTGTTCCCTCAGAGTCCAGCAGATCCTCGAGGCTTCTTCAGGACTATCTAAGGAGTCCTAATAAGACAGGGACTGTTATTATTATTTTGACTGGGCCTAAAATTTCATTTGAACAAAAGGTTGCTTCCATGAATACATGTGAAACGTTTGATATCATATTGATTATATAACAAGGACTACTTAACTGTTAGCTACTACTATTAGTAAAGAGTTTGTAAGACATATTCTGTAGGAATCTTGAGTTAATGTCCTAATTATTCTACCATGTTGTTCTGAAGAAAGGCTATTTTTCAATTTCATGAAACTCAAAAGCATTTTAAAGCATCTTTAAAATTTTTATGATATTCAGGAATAGCTATACCTTACTGTATAAGGCTTTAATGTGCAAATATCCAAAGAAAGCCTTTGCTATTTTGCAGCCTCACTTTTGCTATTTTTGCTTTTAGATTAAAACAAAATTTACAGTTTCATTTTTTATCTAGGTTACCCACAGCTGGGACTGACTTGGGGGATTTTACCTTTGGATCTGAGAGTACAAATACCTCCATCAATATTCTATTTCCCAAAATTATGCTAATTCTCATGAATAATCACTACCATCATGGCAAATTTTCAGAGATTATAACTGGATCATTCTCCTGCAATTGTTGTAAAGCAAGTCTTGCATTAGAAGCTACTTCACTTGATGATCCTGTCACATTCTGGCCCCTGACCTACCTTTCCAGTCTTGCACTCCAAGGATAAGGAACATTTCACTTCCTTCCTTTGCTTACAGCATTCTCTGTGCTCAGAATGCTTATTCTCTCCGTGCGATTGTCTAAATCTTTTCCACTTTTCAAAGGAGGTTTCACATTCTGCCTCTTCCAGGACGCTCTCTCATTCCTTCAGTATTATAATCGCCTTGCACCAGCCCAGGCATTTTCTTCCTTTGAGACCTCTTCCTTGTTTATTTTTGTCTCTTTGGAAGAACTCACCAAGTTCTTATTTGTGAATGCATACATTTTATAGTTTCCTACCAGATTTTCTACTTCATGAGGGTATGTATCAGTATCCATAGATAATCAACATTTCCTGAAGTAATATTGCACATGTAATTAAAGAAGGAATGAGCTTGTACCTTTGCTTTAAGATATTGACTCTTGGTCCCCTTTTCACTCTCAAGTGTGAAGCCCTTCTGTAGCCAGTGGTTGTAATAGCGCCTCACTTATTTTCTTTCAATCACATTTGAGCTCAAGTGATATATAAGGCAAGACATTTTCTCTTAATTTTGTAGATAACACCTTCTCTTGGCTCTGTAACATTCCATATTCTCAGTGATATCTTGAGTTCTTAGGTATCCTAGAATGTTCTGGAGACACATTTTGCGATTAGGGCAAATTTAGACTGGGAAGCTGTTATTTAATACTGCCAAAATTTCTCAAAGAAGGCTGTATAAAAGTTGAAATTCACTTTCCTTAGGCATAAGGGAGAACCATTATAGAATAACCTAAGCACAAAGCCACCTAAGTGGCTTTAAGACACTGACTCTCTGGTGTATGAGGGCTCACAGATGATAAGTGAACACCTGCATCTCAAAAGCCACATGAGGGTCATGAAGAACTGGCTCCTCTCTGTCCTACAAATCAGGTGCCCACACATTCCCCTTTATCTGGAAGAGAACCTGGTTATGCTCGTCGTTCCTGTGTAAAGATTAATACTGATCCCTTGCTCCTTCAAAAAGTGTCTCTGTTTAGATAATAAAGTAATGGTCCCTGTACTCATAAAGTCCCTCTATTTATTATGAACTGTCAGTTCAATAGTGGAGGCCTGTGAATCAAGAGGGAATCAGGAACTAAACTGGAATGAGGGGAAGACATACTCCTTAGAGCTGGAACCTCTTTTTTTCTGAGTTCAGTGCATTTAATAAGATCCTGCAATTTAGAGTGATTTCTTATCTTCTTAAGATGTCCCTCATGACCCCACAGGGCGATGGCAATGTGTGTTTGTGGAGGTTGGCTACGGTGTGGATGTAGAAGTGGATGCTCCTACTGGTAATATAGAGAGTCATTGATTTTCTTTCATAGTGGGATTGGCACAATTTAACAACTGTGTTATCCAGAGAAACCAAAGGCTTTGTCAGCCAGTCTTGGTGACAGTGGGATGTGACTGAACTGATTCTTGTGGTGGAAGGGGCATCTTTAGGAAACTTTTACCTCCTGCGAGATCCCTGAGTCAGGTGAATCTCTCATTGGCCTTGCTCAGATTACATTATTAACCACAGAATTTAAATACCTGTTTGTTTTTCTAAGCTCTATACTATAATATTTTAAGCTTGCTTATCCTTCCAATATCCTTGTGAGCTCATACCTAATCTTTGAGATTTAGAGATTATGCTCTTTCTCTTGGCTATTCAGTGACAGGTCTATGCAGACTGCATTGGAGACAAAACTCCAGGTGAGTTTGAAAAGAGACAGAGATTTATAATAAAAGAATAGGTGGCAAAAGACTTACTTTGAAGTTTGCCTGTAAAAGGTCCTAAGTCAAGAGACTTTGCTCAGATTTCTCAGTTTATTCTTAACTCCCATCTCTATTCCCAATTACACAGTGGATTCTCAACCATGTTATCTGAACACAAACCGATCTAATCAGTTGGCTCAGGAGCATGATAACCTGGATATGAATTGGGGGCTAAGGGAAACATTATGTAAAAATTAAAGTCATCAATAATATTTCCTGAGTTTTCTGAATAGATTCTGTGATGCAGTGGTTAAAAGCATAAGCCCTATAGCTAGGGTGGAGAGGGTCACATTCTTATCCCCCCACTTACTGGCTGTGATTCAGGCCAAGTTCCTGTTGTCTCTAAATCTCGGGTCCCCCATCTGTAAAATAAGGATGACGATGCTAATGGTAATGATGAAGAATTTACTTTGTAGGGTTGTTAGGAAGTATTTGTAAGACAATGCATGTTGAGAATTTAGCACTGTGTCTGGCATGTATGAATGACCAGGTCTTTGTGTTAATCCTCTGTTTCTGATGCTATGACATCCAGGGCCTTATTGATCCTGGAGAGGCTGCTCCTCCCAGGGCTAGCCAATAACTTGAGATAGTAAGTGACTCACTTGCAAGGGTGCCTTTCATATGTGCAAACTCATCAGTCCAGAACTCACACCTCCATCACCCCCTCCCTTGGGCATATATTCAGAGCCACTCTTTCCCTGCCTTAATCATCCCGTGACAAAGTATCAGACAGCTAGGGACAATCCTTATGCCCCAGAGTCCACTGAAATTTTTCAGGGTACCAATTCTAAGCTGCTTTTCCTGCCTCACTCATTCCTTCCCTTAGAAGCCACAGGAAGGGCTCTTGCCTGCATTTTCCACTTGCTCCTTCTGCCTCCTGCCTCACTGGTGCTTCTGTGATGGCCTCTGTGTAGTAGGAGCATGTCCCTTTCTTTTGGGAACGGTGAATAACTATCTTATCAGTAGCAATTTGAATTAGAAGACAGGAGATTTGAATTCTGATTTTAAAACTATCACATTTTACTTGAGCAAATTTCTCAGTTGAGGTCACAGATTCCTTGCTTTTAAAACAAGTAAATAAAATAATACAATCAGGTTGATAAAAACCATGATTATTAGAAGGATAAAATGAGAATGTATAGGCAAGGATATTGAAAATAAAAGTCAGGAAATATGTTACATAGGGACATCAGTGACCCAATTTGATGAATAAAGAGCCATCTTATTTCTAATAATAAAGAAATGTTGTATATCTCAATCATTTTATGCAGGAAAAATAATGAGGCTAAGCTAATATAGACACCACATCTAGGGAAATACATGCTAAACAATAAATGAACAATGCATGTGATGAATTATGCATGATTTTAAATTAGTTAATGAAATAGATTCATATTAAATGATAATGAAGGATTTCTGGGCCTACTTTGGAGTTTGATGTTAAAGTAAATCACTGTGCTAGAATTCCTCGTGACAGACATGGCAGTATAAATCTCTCCATGTGGCCTCTTCAATGCATCCTCCTTAATGAGGAAGGAGGAAGGTTGGAAGTATTACAATGCTGAAATATGGAAGTGAAGCTGTAGGTGGATAAGGGACTAAAATATGGACTAAAATATGCTTATGAATGAATGTTTTCAGCAAAGTCACCTACAGTTCAGTCTCCACTGTGGGGAGCTGGGGCTCTGTTTTCTCCCTGACCCCTACTATCCAATTTTGCCCGTTCTTTTTTTTTGAGGTTTCTTTTGTCATGTGGTGATTTGCCTTCCACGAGTCCTGTTTTCCATGCTTTTTAGCCAGTTAGCTCAGCTGGTGGTAATGAGGCCATCGATCAGTTCTGGAGGCAGCAAGGGTAGGGGGGTGGGTGGGTGACATTCATCGTTTGTTGATGTGTTTCCATGGCTGGAGCCAGCTGTCAGGCTTTCTTGCAAGAACAGTGGATATGTTGCTTGTCGGAACCTACTAAATATCAGGTGCTTCACATGCCTTCTTTAATTGAATACTCACAACTTCCCTTTTAGCTGGTGTTTACCCTTTACTAGTCAGCAAACATGGGCCACTGGAGGACAAATTTATGCGAAGGTCCCATTCTAGTAAGCAACCAACCTAGAAAGTAAGATCAGAGCTCTCCCTCCAAAGCTTGTGCTCTTATCCAGTGATTACTTCTCAAATGTTTACCTGGTCACAGAGAGATATGGGTAAGAGTAGAACTAAATGCATGCGGAGTATTTGTCACCACTTGGAAAAACTCCAAGTATTTTGTCTATGGCTTTATTTTTACATATGAAAGATGGCACATGCACATTTGGCTCCCAGTGTTTGTACCTGATTCTCGTTCTTGACCTTTACAGAGGTAGAAATAAGCAAATGACCAGGCAAACTACTAATCCTGGTAATTTATAAGCAATCTTTGTGAAATGAACGAATGCTTCAAATGCACTAGACTTTTTCTTACTCCTGTTCGACTATTATTTTCCTCTTCAGGGATGTATACTTCTCTCATTCACAAACTTGGAGACATATCATAGACTGGGGAACTGCTTAATTGTATTTTTGGATCTTTTGGCACCTGCTTTAAGATCAAGTTACATTCTTTTCTTTTGATTGAAATATAGTTGATTTATATTATTGCCTTAGTTTCAGGTGAATAGCGAAATAAATCAGTTATATCTATCTTTTCCTTTTCAGATTTTTTTTCCATTGTAAACTATTCCTAGAAATTGGATATAGTTCCCTGTATTATACAGTAGGTCCTTGTTTATTTTTTATACAGTAGTATGTATATGTTAATCTTGAACTCCTAATTTATCCCTCCCTATTTTTCCCCTTTGGTAACCATAAGTTTGTTTACTATGTCTCTGAGTCTATTTCTGTTTTGTAGACAAGTTTACATGTACCATCTTAGATACTCCATATAATACAGAGTAATCAGAAAGTACTTTTCTTTTGTGACTGGCTCATTTCACTTAGCAATTTCCCAAAGTTCATCCATGTCAGAATTTCCTTCCTTTTCAAGCCTGAAAAATATTCCACTGAATGTATATACCACAATTTTTTATCCATTCTTCAGTCAATGAACATTTGGGTTGCTTCCATCTTTGAGCAATTATTGTGAAGAGTGCTGCTATGAATACGGGTGTGCAAATAAATATCTGCTCAATATCCTGCTTTCAATTCTTTTGGATATATACCTAAAAGTACAAATGATGGATAATATGGCCATTCCACTGACTCAATGGACATGGGTTTTGGTGAACTCCGGCAGTTGGTGATGGACAGGGAGGCCTGATGTGCTGCAGTTCGTGGGGTTGCAAAGAGTTGGACATGACTGAGCTACTGAAGTGAACTGAACTGAACTGAACTGATGGTTATTCTATTTTTTATTTTTTGAGTAACCTAGAGATTTTCCCCTAATAGCTGAACCAATTTATAATCCCATCAGTAGTGCACAAGGATACCAATTTGCCTACCTCCTCACCAATACTGGCGATTCAAAAAAAAACTTTTTATTTTGTATTGGGGTGTAGCCAGTTAACAAACAGTGTTGTGATAGTCTCAGGTGAACAGTAAAGGGACTCAGCAATATATATACATATATCCATTTTCCTCCAAACTCCCCTCCCATCCAAGCTGGCACATAACATTGAACAGAATTCCACCCACAAAACATTGAACAGAGTTCCATGTGCTATACAGTAGGTCCTTGTTGGTTATCAATCATAAAATAGTAGTCTCTACACATTGTTCCCAAACTCTCTAACTGTCCCTTCCCTCTTCCTTTTCCCCAGCAACTCTAATCTCATTCTCAAAGGCTGTGAGTCTGTTTCTGTTTTGTATTTTTAGATTCCACGTATAAAGGAGTGTATGAAATAATGCCAAATGGCACCCCACTCCAGTACTCTTGCCTGGAAAATCCCATGGACGGAGGACCCTGGTGGGCTGCAGTCCATGGGGTCGCTAAGAGTCAGACACGACTGAGCGGCTTCACTTTCACTTTTCACTTTCATGCATTGGAGAAGGAAATGGCAACCCACTGCAGTGTTCTTGCCTGGAGAGTCCCAGGGGCAGGGAAGCCTCGTGGGCTGCCGTCTATGGGGTCGCACAGAGTCGGACACGACTGAAGCAACTTAGCAGCAGCAGCATGAATGGACATAGAGAGTTTCATGCTGAGTGAAGTAAGTCAAATAGAGAAGGAGAAATACCTATTTTTAAAGGAACCTCTATGCTGTTCTCTATGTACCTACTTATATTGCTACCAGCAGTGTAGGAAGGTTCCCTTTTCTCCACATCCTCTCCAGCATTGATTATTTTTAGACTTTTAATAATGGCTATTCTGACTGATAGTTAAATTTCTTCATGTAATCTCCTGACTTATGCAACCGTTCACAGGTGGGAATTCCTATGCATTAGTTTTCTTAACCACATACTTGGCGGTTAACATTTAAGGAAGGATATTGCTAGCTAACATTTCTGTCTGTACACCGTGTCCTGTGAATCATTTGTGAAAAAGGGCCACATCGTGTTCCTTTTGTCCCCAGCACTGTATATAATGCTTGGTACATGGGAGGTGCTGAGTAAATGCTGCTTATTTCTACCTTGGCTCCACTGGAGAGCTCTGAGGAGTTCTGTAAGTTCATCAGTTGGAGTATATCTAAGTACTAACTTGATTTGGATAACAAATTACAGGTTATGATAAATTTAAGATAACTCCATAGCAATATTGCATGAGTAATGGAAACTGTAGAAGCTGCCTGCATCTACTTGTGGCTCAGTGAACTACAAAATACTTTATTCTAGTTGAGGAAGCTGATCAGCATTGAAGGGAAGCATAAAGAAGAATCCTGGGTTTGAAGATTTCAGAATCACACGTGCTGAGCCCCTCTGTCTTCTCTGTCCCGGGATGCATTCGTTTCCATATTATGTTCTGTATATTAAGCCTCTTAGGGATTAAGCAAAGTGCATTTGTTTGCATGTATGTGGGAGTATGATAGTCTCAAAATCCACATGTAATGGATATCTCGTCCTCTTAGTTCTATAGTGTTTGTATGTACATTAAAACATAGCTTAGCTAAGAGTAATTATTTGCTTTTTCCACTTTCCCCCTGTAAGTATGAAGAAATCAGGCCCAGGCTTCTTGAAGATTATGCTAGCAGCCAAATCAAAGTCAAATGGCTATCATTAAAAATCACAATAATCCAAATTATAGTAATCAAATAATTGGGCGTTAGGTCAGTGAATTCAGGGAAAGATCAGCTTTAAATTGTTACCCTGTGATGGTTACATTTCCTCTCAAATTCAATATATAGAAGTAGATTAATTTTCACCAGGTCTTCTGAATGAAAGCTGGTGGGATTAGAAGCTAGTTTTTCCTCTCTGGTATGTTACTTATGTTGTTCTGAATGAAAGCTGGTGGGATTAGAAGCTAGTTTTTCCTCTCTGGTATGTTACTTATGTTGTTTGAGTATTTTTCCTCCCTCTCAATTCTTCATAAAGATTTAATTCCCCATTGTAACTGATTCCCCATTGTACTTTGGGAATGCATATAATTAAACTAATTTTTAAAAATTAATGGAACAGAAGCACTGACTATAGTTTTTTTTTTATTCCTTTTCATATCCTTCAGTTATAAATCTATTTCCCATGCATTGTCACCAGAATCACACATTGTGAAACGTTATGACTTCATTTTAGGATGATTTCTTTAAGATATTCTATTAGAAACTTGTGAAAACATACCTCTGAACATAATGTTTTCACACAGCATGTATACTATTAATTTTTTGAAAATGCACTTTCTAAAACCTATTACATTTGTCAAACTTTGATGGAAATATTTACTCTTGGAAATGGTGTTAAGGCCATAAAGACAAGCAGCCCCAGAGGCTGTGTCATTACCGTCACCTTATCTGTATGTACATTCTCTCTTGCCAAACACCAGCTTTCATCAAGTTCACAAGTACACGACAAGGCAATGGCAAAATCAGGCTTTTGAAAGTTCATTTTGGGAATTGGCGTTTTGTTTGAGCCCTTCCCTACCATATTAGTCATTTTGGGCTGCCTTACATTGACTGACTGTCTTCAACAACAGGAATCTATTCCTCATTGTTTTGGAGGCTGGGAAGGCTAAGACCAAGGCTCCAAGGTAATTTGGTTTCCTGGTGAAGACTATCTTTCTGTTTTGAAGAGGTTCATGTTTTTGCTGTGACTTTATATAGAGGAGAGAGAGGGAGAAAGACAGCCAGAGAGACATAATGTGAGAGCAAACACTCTTTTGTTTATTCTTATAAGGGTATTAATCTCATCTTGAGGGCCTCATCTAAGCTTAATTATCTCCCAAAGCCCCATCTCCAAATACCATCACATTAGGGGTCAAGGCTTCAACATGTGACTTTGTTGTATGTGTGGGTAGCGCAATTTAGTCTACAGTGCATACTCTAACTGTTAAAGCTATAATAGAGGACTCTTTTTATGTGTGTGTCTTCATTTAATCCTCAAAACGCACTGTCAGTGGCTTTATTAATATAATCACCCTACAGATTATAAAACTATAGCACAGAGGTTATTTGCCCAGGAACACACAAATAGTGTCATAGCTGAGATTCAAACCCAGAAATTCTTACACATGTTTATATTAATAACACCATATATACTCCCACTGTAAATGGGCAATATTGTCCATATTATTCTGATGTGACATATCAGACTTCATACTGGAATAGCTAAAGGCCTGTACATGAAGCAATTAAGTAGTCTACTTGCAGTATTCCATATTCTTCTGATGAAAATTTGTCTGAATATTAGTAAAGTTATTACCGTTGAGAAATGACTTTAAGGAGAGAATAAACATATATAAGAATACAAAGTTTATGTGGTTCGTATGCATAGTTGATATGTTTAGAGACATTCATAGCTTTCAAGGAATGGACATTTGGGAAAATACACATAATTGTACTGGTGACTTAGGCCTACTCTTCTGCAGGAAGGATAAGAACTGCCATATTAACAGGATTCTCTTGCCTCTTGTTGGGACACAACATAGCCTTCCATGGGGAAAATATTCAATTGACAAGCAACTGGAAGTTTCATTTCATGAATTTCGCTGAAACAGTCACAATATCAGCCCTGCCTTGTTCAAACAAAAGAGCTCTCTCCAGCTCTCAACCCAAACAAACAGATGGTGAGCTAGTACTTTCTATACACATTGCTACTCATGTATGTTTTCCAGCATCTTGGCTTCCAGGGGATGCCATTGCTAGTGTAAATATGTCATTGATAATTTGTCAGTTTGCCCTACTAATGACAGAAACTGTGACTATCAAAATGATTAAAAAATTGTCTAAGCAATAGCTGTCAACTCAGAAATTTTTAAGAGTATCATTGCAGTGGAACAAATATGAGGACAGCAAGTTGATCTGGATCTTAATAGGTACCCCTTTAACTACATAGAGGTCATATAATTCCCACTGATGGCTTATAAGAGAAGCCCTATGAGTTCAATGATTTTCTTATGTGGGTATATATGGGGGAAAAAAAGGCTTCCATCAACATTATAAAGTATTCTAGAAGTTCATATTTTCATTGCTATTATTTTCTGTTTTCTTCTTATTATGTGTATGCATGTCCCAAATCTAATATACAGAGAGAAACTATTCTTTAAAAAAAGAATTATTTTTATTTTGTTGAACCAAGATGGAATGTCACCTTTTAAAAGTAAGTAGACTCCATGCCATGTTTTATTTGTTTGCTTCATGTATAAAATGAATTCAGCTGTGTGCCTTGAACAAACCAAGAGATACATACAATCATCTCAAGAAATACACTGAGTTGAAAGATTTACAAACAGAAAACAACCCAAGGAAAAATAAATAGTTGATTATGCTGTTTCAGAAGCTGGATCAAGAAACAGGGAGTAAAATTAAAAGATATATATTTACAGTAGAAAAAAACAAAAAAAAAAAAAAAAAAAAAAAAGAGAGAGAAAAATCTCCATCTTGAAAGTCACTCCCATATTATAAAGAAATTGATAATAGTCTCTTGCAGTAATCTGGAGTTGTTTGAAAATACTTAAGTATATTCCTGAAAAATCACTAAAATTTGTTGTGCATATAATTCTATTTCAGCTCCTTCCCAACTGCCTAGATTTCTCCTTTTATTTATTAGTTTGATGATGCTGTTAACAAAAACCACAGCTATATCCCAAATAATGTCCTGGCCTAGAAACAAGATATATAAACTGCAAATAAATGTATTTAGAAAGATATTAGTATCTTGCATCAAAAGTACATGTTAAAATATTGTTGCAGTGGCCCTTTGAAAAGGAAGTTGGTTTTGTTACTTTATTTACCTATTAGCTTTTATTGTAGACTGTATTATATTTTGACAGTTCTGTAGTAAAACTGTACTCTGATGCCACTTAGGACCGCAGAATGGTGCTAAATTCTTAGATAATGGAATAAAATTGCTTGAAAAACATATGTTTATGTCAACTGTGGTTTGTCCAGTTTGGTTTAGAAGTGACTTTGCTTCACAGGGAAACAATGCAATTCCATAAAAGCGTAATGATTTTTTTTTAAAATGGGAAAAGTTGTTGAAAATGTCACTTTTACCTTCTAGAGAGTAAATGTGGCAGGCTATGAGAGAAATCTTAGCCTTGAGGGCAGTCATCTCCTACAGAAAATGTAGCGAGCTGAGTGCAGTGTGAGTTGGCTGCCCAGAAGTGCCTTCATTTTACTTTTATTTATTTATTTTTATCAAACAACAATGATCATGTAAATGTGATTTAAAATATGGTGTTAGTTTCAGGTATCTAGCAAAATGATTTGGATATCTGTCTATCTATCTATCTATGGCTTTCCTGGTGGCTCAGATGGGAAAAAATCTGCCTGCAATGCAGGGACCTAGGTTCAATCCCTGGTCAGGAAGATCCCCTGAAGAAGGGAATGGCATATATATATATATATATATATATACACACACACACACACACACTTTTTCTGATTCTTTTCCCTTATAGGTTATTATACAATATTTAGTAGAATTCCCTGTACTATACAATAGGACTTTGTTTACCATATATAATAGTGTAAATATATATAAATATGTATATATTAATCCCAAACTCCAAATTTATCCCTCCCTCTCCCGCCTTTCTCCTTTGGTAACCATAACTTTGTTTGCTGTATTTGTGGGTCTATTTCCATTTTGTATTTAAGTTCATTCATATCACTGTTTCAGATTCCACATATAAGTAATGTTATAGGATATTTGTGTTTCTCTGACTTCCTTTACTTATTCACCTATGATAATCTCTAGGTCCATGCATTTTGCTGCAAATAGCATTATTTCATTACTTTTTATGACTGAGTAATATTCCATTGTATGTATACACCACCTCTTCTTTATCTGTCCCTTTATCAATGGGCATTTAAGTTGTTTCCCTGTCTCGGCTGTTGTAAATGGTGCTGCAGTGAACACGGGCTGCATGTATCCTGCTTTTCTTGGGCCTCCTACTAGGCCTTGGGGAAAAGCTCCAGTCCATCAAAGGACCATGTTTCTTCATCTCAGATCCCAGATCTCCCATTAGCACTACAAACGGGGAGCATTTCCAAAGGGGCAGGAATTTTTGTGTAGCTTCTTCCTGGTCGTTAGTATCATAGCAGGCTGCTGAGGGGATTGAAAGTAGGGCCTTGGGTACTTGTATCACCACCTTCTGATCTCCTCTACGCTCCTACTTTTTTCTCATTAGGTTCTCATTAGGTTTATATTTGGACTCTTAGTCTTGGTCTTTGGGTCCTTCAAACCATGCAGAAATGACGTCATTCCCCTTGGTCCTTTGGTTTTCTCTCACTCTTCAAACCTGACCTACAAAGTGTGACTACGGAGCCCTAATCTTAATCCCATTATGAAGTGAAAGGTCATTTTTAGCATATAAAATCCTTATCCCTTACTCTAAAAAATTTTCTTAGTGTTAAACTCTTACTCTAAAATTTAACAACTGTGCAATTTTCATGAATTTGTGAAAGCCGTATACGTTATCACCTACTGACAAGCACTAAAGACTGTATGAGAATATGTTGAAATGTGTTTAGAAATAAATTTGGCAATGTGACATGAGTGAGTGAGTTTGCTAATAGTTATTATTGATTTATAGACAATAAAACTCTTTTGATAGACCTATTTCCCTTCTCAATAGGGATGGGAATGTTAAAGGGATCAGGAGATGAAATCCTAAAGTTTACTTGGGCAAGTTTCTATGTTTGAAACCATATCCAAATGATCTACGCTTTGAGAATTACCACATGAATTAAAGTAAATTGGCCTGTTTAAAACAGGAAAAAAGAGCCATCATCAATTTTAATTTTGTATATGGTTTGAAAATATGATTAATAGTTTATCTTCCAGACATACTTGACTTACTCTGCTCAGTGTCTTAGCCCCTGGAGTACTGATAAAGGAAGGAGTGATAAGAGTATTTTCAACTTGGAAAATATTTATAGTTTGCTTGTATTATAGTTATATTGGCCAAAACTTGTCTTTGGATACACAGTACTCCTGATTGTGGCCTTATTAATTTCTACTCTGGGTAGATGATCTTGAGATACATTTGGCAATGGAATGTGACATAGTTAGGTTAAGGCAAGGTTAAAATATCTAATTATAGTACATTCCATAATTATTAGTTATTGAGAAAGCAAAGGCACTGATATAGAACCATAGAGAAATTATTCCACATCTTGCTTTCTATTAAGTATAGATCTTAGTAGCAAGTAGAGATCTTCCATGAAGGGTTCGTGACAGAACAACACGTTGGTAAAAATGGGAGAGACATAACTTGTGCTTCCTTAGCACAGTTTGTTGAAGAGTTTGCTGTGCCCTCAGTTACTCAAGAAGAAAATAAATGGATGGGCAAAGCAAAAGAGAAATCCGGAAGATGGCATAAGAAATACAAAATTGCCATGTTGTACTGCTTCAGCCAGGCTTCCAAACTGACTCATATCAGGTACACAGATGAAGCACATCATGGAGTTTTGCAAAAAGAAGCTTTGTGAGTGTATAATGTTATGCACCGGGAAAACATGACCACCTTACCCTGTGAAATAGAAAATAGACTCTTCCATACTTTACCAAAATTCCATTGCCTCTAGTTGGTGAGTCCGATCTGTGGGGTCTCTCTCCTTTCTAACACTGACTTGGAGGATGGGTATAACTTTTGCCTCTGGATTCCTCTGTAGACCAATGAAGTAAGTAGAAAGTCAATGGGATTTAAAAGTTTCTGGAATTTTCAGAGTTCACAGGCTCCTGTGAGTCTATGGAAGTAGACTCCAGAGTTGTTAGAGCAAATACACACATGCTTAGTCTCCTTTTGGGTTCTCCTGAAGTCCTGGCTGTGAAACAGTCCACTGCGTGGATGCCCTGAGTCTATACCCACCCCTGGTCTCCTCTGCTACCCTGAGTATAAGCTGAGCAAATAAGATGTGTCCTCTGAGAAGAGTGAAGGCAGCCCCTCATAAGGGGAAGCTGCAACACCAGGAGATGCTGGACAAGCTGCCAGCAGGGACAGCAGGGGGTGATGGAGGAGGTAGATAGTAGCAGGTGGCAGGGAAGGAGGGATGAAATCATACTTGATAGTGGAAATGCAGTCAGAGGCATATCTTTGGAATTACAATTGCTTTAGAGAAGAAAGTGTGTACAGCTGTAAGATAGGAAGGAAAGATATCCAGGTTGAAGCATGTCAAGGCAAAATAGGATCGGAAAAGAATTTCTTGTCAAAATGAATTGCTTAAAGAGTGTCAGGTGGTCTGACAAGGAAATGTGACGGGCATAATACCACTAATACAGAGCACTGAGCACTAATAAGACAACTGACATGAGCTTGACCAATTTGTGAAAAAAATACTGGTAAAAAACAAAAGATGTAACACTGAATAAAATGCTCTGATAAAGGATTTTATTCAACTTTTTCCCCCAAGGAAAACACAGAAAATTATATTGAAATTAGATCACTCATAGCATATATAATTACTATTAACATTTTGATATATTTATTTCCTCTGTTTTTCTATGCATACCTTTGCTCTTTACTTGATATTCTACTATGCAAATGACTTTAAAATCCATCCTTTTCACTTGTTATTATCCTATGTTTTTTCACAACACTTAAATTATTAGTACATCATTTGGAATGTTGCATTATATTGCATTCTTTGACTATATAAAATTTACTTAGCTATTATCTTGTTTGTTGATGTTTATATTATTTTTAATTTATTATATGCTTTTATCATTAATGCTATGAAAGATACATTGTTCATGTAACAACTACGTCTTAAAAAATTTTTTTTGGTTCTAATTGCTAGATATAGAATATTAAGACAGAAATTTATTGTAAAGTCTCTTAATTTATCTGACATTTTTCATACCAGGGGTCTTCCTACATTGTTTACAAGAGGACCTATCTCTTTCCTTGCTTAATGATGTTGAATATTTAAATTTCAAAGTCTTTGTTACTTAAGAGAAGAAATACAGTATCTTCTTTGAAGTGTTTTCTTTGAATACCAGTAAGGGAGAACTTTTAAAGTATATTTTATTCATATATCCAGCATGTATTTATGAGAAAACACTGTGTCTCAGTAATTAAGCAGGAGCTAGGGACACAGAGGGGTTGAAAAAAAAAGTCCTTCATCTCATCTAGAGAGTGTAGATGACATAGAAAAATGAAGCAAGGTAATGAGAGAAAATATATTGGAGGTGCCTATTTTTGAAAGACAGGTCAAGAAAAACCACTCTGAAAAGATGATATTTCAACAAAATATAAATGCAGGGAATGGATATAAATGCAGGGAATCCGGGGGCAAAGCATGCCATGCAGAAGGACTAACTGGTCAGTGGCTTTGAGGTAGGCATATGTCTGCTGAAAGCAAAAATGTTAGCCGTTCAGTTGTGTCCGACCCTTTGTGACACCCCATGGACTGTAGCCTGCCAGGCTCCTCTGTCCATGGGATTCTCCAGGCAAGAATACTGCAGTGGGTTGCCATTTCCTTCTCAAAGGGATTTTCCTGACCTAGGGATTGAACCCTGGTCTCCTACATTTCAGGAAGTTTGTTTACAGTCTGAGCCACCATTTGAGCAATTGTGAGGAAGACGGCAGAGCGGGTAGAGAGTGAGAGGCATGGGTGACTGTAGGAAATGACTTTAAAGGAGTAGCTGGACATAAATTGTAGACCATAATAAGGAATCAGAATTTTATTGGAAAGTCTATTCTTTCCTACTGATCTGCAGCACTTCCTCCGTTGTGTATGGAGTCCGTGTATGTGAGTCTGTTTCAGTTCTACTTCTCTGTGTCTCTATTCTTGTGCTAATGCCATTGTCTCAAATGGTTTGGCTTTAAAATAAATCTAGGTATTTGGTATCATAGAGATTTCCATCTTGTTCTTTTTCACATTGCACTTTTATATACATTTTAAAACTTAACTTGTTAAGATCAGTAATATGACAATCACAATAAAAATCGGCTGAGATTTGGTTTGGAGTAAATCCAAGCGATAAATTGATTTGAAAGGGATGGAAATCTTTAAAATAGTGAGTCTTTCAATCCATAAATATGGTACCTCTCATAATTTATTAAGACCATCTTTAATGTTTCTCAGTAAACTTTTATAAGTTTTCTTGCAGAGGTTTTGTATGTGTTTTGTTGTATTTATTGCTAAATATATATTTTGTACTGTTATAAATGTTATCTCTTTACATTTCTTTTATATTAACTATATATAAATAAAATCAATTTTTTTAAACTTACTTTGAATCTAGCAATTTCCATAAACTCTTCTATTAAATAACAAATTTGTGTGTATATTTTGAAAATCCTATATATACAATCACATCATCCAAAAATAATGAGGCTGTTCTTCCTTTTATCTAGTCACATACTTTTTATTCCTTTTTATTCCATTGCCAAATGGGATAGAACCTCCAGTATGAGATCCTCATCTTATACATGAGAAATATTTTTACTATTTCATTATTAAGTATGATATATAGTTAAAAAACAGTTAGTTATATTTAGATGAAAGAATTGATTCTATGCTTAGTTTGATGAGATTTTTTATTCTTTTTAATAGCACATTCATCATAATTTTGAATTTTATCATTTTTATCACATCTATTGAAATAACATAATTTTCCATTTAATCAAATAACTATTCATTGATTTTCTAATATTTAAACACCTTGTCTTCCTGACACATCATCAGCTTGGTTATGACATATAATATTAAATTTTTTCTATAATGTTGAATTTTATTTATTTTTTGTTTTCAAGGTTCGTTACATGTCTGTTCATAAGTGAAGATGATAAGTACTTTCTCATTTTTTTCTTTATTGGATTTTGATTTCAAGGTTATGATAGTCTTGTAAAATGAGCTCAGATTATTCCTTCATTTTTTGTTTTCTTTTTTTTTAATTTTATTTTATTTTTAAACTTTACAATATTGTATTAGTTTTGCCCAATATCGAAATGAATCCGCCACAGGTATTCCCATGGAGGCAGGACATTTTTTTATCTATTAACTTTGGAAAATGTTCAGGAAAGCCATGTGAGACTAAAGGTTTGTTTGTAGAAGGGCCTTATTTTTTTAAATTACTGATTCCATTTCTTTAATGGTTATAGGATAATTCAGAATCTTTCTTCCCTTCTTTCTCCTCTCTCATTTTGGTAAGCTATCTTTTTAAACAAAATTTTCCATTTTACTTAAAATTCAAAATTTATTATTATCAGCTAAAAATATCCCACATCATTTTAGTATCTGTAGTATCAAGGATGAAAATCTCTTTTTTATTCCAAATATTGGTTTATTTATGTCTTTTGTCATAATCACTCCCTTCAATGTTTGCTTATAATTATTTTTAACTAACTAAACTTTCTTTGCTGTTCCCTCTTATTTTTAATTTGTTTTCTGTTTGTTTATTATCTTTTGTTATAGTCTTTAAGGATTTACCTTCTTGAGATAAATATTTAGCTCATTAATTTTCAAACTTTATTTCATCCCCAAATTCAATTCAAATTATTTTCTTTTTACTGTTTTAGTTTTTACTTATGACTTACTTATGAATAGTTTTCTTAATTTCCAAGAGATTTTTGGCTATCTGTGTGATTTTAGTCCTTTGGAATTTGCTGAATATTGGTTTATAACAATATTTTCAATTATCAATTTAAAAAACTGTTTCACATCTGCTTTTGTCATATATTAATTACATTGCAACTAATGTTTATTTTGCAAGTTTATGTATGTGTGTGTGTATATATATATATATATACATCTATCTATATATATATGTAGTAGGTAATTATGTTTGTTATCTTTGTTCCTTTTATATCCTTTTCCCTTCTCTTCCCTATGAGTTACTGAGAATTATGTGTTAAATTCCCCACTATGATTATGGATTTTTCTGTTTCTCTTTGTAGGTCTGTCAATTTAATTTCATATATCTTGAGGTTCTGTTGTTAAGAATAAGCAACATTTATAACATATCTTCCTGGTCAATTGAACATTTTATGATTATTTACACAGGCACACCTATTTTTTCATCCAGTTTATTAATTTTGTTATTTAACTGGAAGTTTTAGGCCGTTTATATTGACTATAATTACTGATGTATTTGGAGTTTAGCATTTTATTTTGTGTTCTTCAATTATGCATACATATATATCTTTTTCTCTTTCGTTGTTTTCCTGCTTATAGATTGATTATTCATTCACTTTTTTCTTACTAGTCTAGATGTTACATACTCAGTTTTTATTATTTTAGCAGTTATCCTAAATTTACAGCACAGGTTCTTAACATGAAAATCTAAGGTGAATCTATATCTTTATTCTCCTGAAAAATACAAGGAGCATTTTATCCAGTGTCCTGGCCTTTGGGGGTCCCAGCCTAAGGCAGACTGGTTATCCAGACCTCGGGCACCACCTTGGGCAGATTCTGGGTCATTATTTCTGCCCCTGGAACTTGATGAGTTTTCTTAAGTTCAGCACAAATTGGAAGATTTATGCAAATACCTTCAGGGCAAAAGCTGTTTTGGTTCTCAGAATTTTGCCTATCCCTCTGAGTTTGCACTTCCTCCCAAAATTTGGCCTGATAGTTCTTTGCTATCTGAGCAGCTGTCCAACGCTCTTTAAGTATATTTTTTAATACATTCTAAAATTTACCTTAGGAGAAAAGTTGGTACAGATAATGAATGCCATTAGAATGGAAAAGGAAGACTAAATTTTCAAATATATTATTTAGGTAATAAC
This sequence comes from Bison bison bison, assembly GCF_000754665.1. Lineage (NCBI taxonomy): Eukaryota > Metazoa > Chordata > Mammalia > Artiodactyla > Bovidae > Bison > Bison bison. The sequence continues at coordinate 6,052,927 of NW_011494810.1, read as the reverse complement.
CTTTTCTATGTTTGTGGCAGCTTTTTGAATTTTCATTTACCCTTTTCTTTGAGGATTCTGCCTTTCACAAGTGCTTAGATAGGTTATTCCACCCTGTGATTAGATATTTTTTCACATTTTCTTCTAATTTGTTAGCTTTTAATACTAAATTTTTAAAGTACAGATTTTATTTATTTTTGGCTATGAAGGGTCATTGTTGCTACGTGGGGTTTTCTCTAGTTGTGTGAGCAGGGGCTTATTGTGCAACCCTAGATGTGGTGGGTTGGCTTCTCACTGCAGTGATTTCTCTTGTTGCAGAGCATGAGCGCTGGGACACGAGAGCCTCACTAACTGCAGCATGCGGCTCAGTAGTTGCGGTTCCTGGACTCTAAAGCGCAGGCTCAATAGCAGTAGCACATTAATTGCTCTGCAGCATGTGGGGTCTTCCCATATCAGGGATTGAACACGTGTCTCCTTAATTGGCAGATTCTTTACCACTGAGCCACCAGGGAAGTCCAATGCTAAATTTTTAATCCACCTGTATTTTTTGGTATAAAGTTCATTCTGAAGAATTAAATGGATTCTTTTCTTTCATATAGCCCTAAAAGTGAAAGTGAAAGTCTTTCAGTTGTGTCCGACTCTTTGCAACCCCATGAACTATAGAGTCCATAAAATAATCCAGGCCAGAATTCTGGATTGGGTAGCTTTTCCCTTCTCTAGGGGATCTTCCCAACCCAGGGATCGAACCCAGGTCTCCCACATTGCAGGCAGATTCTTTACTAGCTGACCCACAAGAGAAGCCCATATCCCTAAAAGGTTACTGTAAAAGAATATTTGTTGAAATTATCTTCCAGCATTCTATCAACTTGTAATGCTTCACTAATTTTATGTATTTTCCTAATTGTCTTCCATTGATGTAATGGTCTATACTTGTATTAGTTCAGTTCAGTTCAGTTCAGTCACTCAGTTGTGTCCAGCTCTTTGCGACCCCATGGAGTGCAGCATGCCAAGTTTCCCTGTCCATCACTAACTCCTGGAGCTTGCTCAAACTCATGTCCATCGAGTCGGTGATGTAATCCAACCATCTCGTCCTCTGACATCCCCTTCTCCTCCTGCCTTCGATTTTTCCCAACATCAGGATCTTTTCCAATGCGTCAGTTCTTTGCATCAGGTGGCCAAAGTACTGGAGCTTCAGCTTCAGTATCAGTCCTTCCAATGAATATTCAGTACTGATTTCCTTTAGGATATTAGTGAAGTGAAAGTCACTCAGTTGTGTCCAACTTTTTGCAACCCCATAAACTATACAGTCCTTGGAATTCTCCAGGCCAGAATACCTGAGCGAGTAGCCTTTCCCTTCTTCAGGGGATCTTCCCAACCCTGGGGAGGATGAACCCAGGTTCAAACCCTGGATCAAATCCAGGTCTCCTGCATTGCAGGTGGATTCACCAGCTAAGCCACAAGGGATATTAGTATCACACTCTTAATGACTGCACTCATAGCATATTTTAATGCCTTTAAGGCCAATCTCCATTATTTATCATTCTTATAAAAACCAGTATGTGTATTTTAAAATTTGCAATTTCAAGATATTAATTTAATTAGAAATGATAGGAACATATTTATTTCATAATTATGATACAGTATAGTGCTTGTTGGCTCATGTATGCTTTCAGAAAGTGAAACATTAATTACTTTTCAATATCTGTAATTTAGGGTATATTATCAGCTTACCACTATAGATATTGTTAGCCTGAGGCAGACTGGAGGCACATATTGTAGTGCACACATTTGTGAAATGTATTCACTTTATTCATTTGTTCTGAGCTCCTAAGACAAAAGCATAAAGAAATAAAATCCAGAACATTTTCACTGTTTGGATATATAAAAATGGGAAAATATGAGTTATGTACTTACCAATACTGGTACAGAAGACTTTTGTCATCTAGTTTTCAGTTCAACAGTAGAATACAGTTCCTGGAAAATCTGATATACCATTCAGAGAACCTATTTATTTTGTAATGGTCAATAAAATAGTGTTGAGTGTAAATGGAGAATAAATGAGTGTTCTTCCTTCTTAGAGGAAGAACGTCTAATATAGAAATTTAAAAAGTCCATTGACTGCTTTTGACAGGAGGTTAATTAAGAGATCTTTTGGTGTTTATGTGATTAAAGAAGATACATTCTTTTCATTGAGGCTAATACTTCTAACAGAATAATAAATTATTTTTTCCAGATATATTAGAGCATAGTGTAGAAACTCTTCTTCACAAAAATCTTTAATTCAGGAGAAACATATTTCAGGTTCCTTTAGTTGATAAAAAAACATCTTAGGAAAAATTATGATGGATGTGTAGGTAAGCTTGCATCATCATCAGAAAAAAAAAAAAAAGTCCTCCATTAGGTTATTTGTCTGCCTTTAGTCTCATCTGCAATCAGTGTAGGTGCTGTATTAGGAAATCCTTTTCTTGATGTTAAATTTATGTTCAAAAATTGTAAGTGAATCATTTAAAGAAGGGCTTTTGCACTGGCCCTACAGTGAATACACTCTGGTTCCTGTAGAGAAATGAGACAGGTATCTGAGAAAGAATTTGTCTTCAAGGATCAGCATACTTATTATTTGTGACAATCAGATCTTCTAAGAAAATATGTTCTAAAATACAACATTTAGGCAAAGATTGTTTCTGAAAGAATAGGATATCTAAACTGTTGCCTTGTAGATCAGAAGGCATAGTTATTTTTATTGTGATGCTTAATGCTATTCAAGCCACTTAAAAAAAAACCAACTACCTGTTACTGTTTATTTTTCTATAAAGTGTGAAAGCAAAATAATAGTTTTGAGATGTCAGTCAAAAATTTTATGAAAATTTGTAAAAAAAGTTCTTGAGAAATGTTACTTACTTTTGATATCTCAGATAAAAATGCATTTTGAGGAAATATATAGTGTATCATGCAAGTGTATGTTTGAAGTACTCAAGGCTGAGGCAAATACAGGACAGAAGAAATTCTGTCATCAAGTGAAAAGTTAAGAGAATATATAACCACAATTCTAAATTATTCACTTTTTAATCATGCAGCATCTTTCTGACATCAGATTTGTTCTTTGTAACAATATTATCTTTGTTTTTCTGAAGTACCTTTTCCAGAAAACTTGTTAATTCAAATTTTAAGAGATCTCAATTACATAATTCACCTTAAGAAGGACAAAATCTATCCAAGAAGCATCCTCAGGTTCTCAGGACTTCAGGGAAGTAGTTTATAATGTAGAGAAGCATTTTATCCTCTACCCCTTCTGAAGATCCCTTTGAAATTTCCCCTTGGGTTGATTTTGTGGACACCTGGCTACCTTTCTATAGAGGGTGTCCAACTCTGAGAAAGATACAATGTAAGTGTGACTCAACTCCTGTAGATCATGAATGTCAATTTTGAAGCTGTGAAACCATGATGATGTTGAAGAAAATAGTATGAAGAACCATAAAATAATGAAGAAAAGTGGGGTTTGAGCCAAAGAACCTGTGTCTTTGCATTTATCAAATAGGGCCTTTTGGGAATTTACTGAAAAGAAAATTCCTGGCTTGGAGAGACATGGTCTGAGTTGTCATGATACAGAGTTATAAAAAGGGTACATACATTCACAGTACAGATTTTCAAATGGGAAATGAACTGCATGTGATAATACTTCACCAAAAAGTGTATTTAAAAATCTAATACCTTAATGTTAAAAGAGATAGAGTTTGTACATGAAAACCATTCATTAGAAATTTACAGTGTTCCATGCTATTTATCAGTATCCGGATAAACAGTAAAACAAAACAAAACAAAACAAAACAACTGCTCACATGCATTGAAAGGCCTGAACTTCCATGCACTACCACCTTCCCAGGTGGTGCTGGTGGTGAAGAATCAGCCTTCCAATGCAGGAGACCAAGGTTCAGTCCCTGGGTGGGGAAGATCCCCCGGAGAAGGGAATGGCTACCCACTCCAGTATTCTTGGCCTGGAGAATCCCATGGACAGAGGAGCCTGGTGAGCTACAGTCCATGGGATCGAAAAGAGTCGGACACAACTATAGTGACTAACACTACTACTACTCCATGCACTGCCCTGACACCTTTGAGCCTCATATACCCTCCAATGCCACATCAGGTCTGCCCCTCCCTGATGAGAAAGGCTCCCATCCAGCTAGTTCCCCTGTCACCTCGACCAGTTGCAACCCATTTGGACTTCAACCTAATAGAGTTCCCTTCCCTTCCTTGCCAGAGGAGCAAGACCCATCCCCCTGTGGGAATCAGGGTCACTTCAGCCTCCTGCCACTACAAAGCCTATTTCCCACAGGCCTTGTTGATTCACTGTGCTCTAGAGTGGCGCCCTGTGTGACCCTGCACGGCAGGTGGTATCCTCCCTGCAGGCTGTGAGTGTGTGACAAAGTGCCGATGTCATCTGCTCAGTGTGAGGTGTTGTGTATTTGGCCATCTCAAATCTGTTAGGGCCTGCAGTGCCTTCTTCTCTAAAAGAGTAAGTGGAGGTGGGGGCTGATGAGAATAGAATATAAACATAAAACTCCTGTGCTTCTCTGATCCTATCCTCCCAATTCAAACCAAGGTCAAATTAGGAGGTAGTCTCAAGAAGGTTTTGTTTAGTTGCCAATTTTCACAATGATTTGTGTTACTTCTCCCAGTACATTGCAATGGACTATTCTTTCTCTACCTGTGAAATATAGTTCATCAAGTTCTAATATGATAGTACAATAAAAAGGGAACAATAGAGATATCAGAGTAGAAGAAACCATAATGCTTTTTAAAATTATTCTTTGAATCCAGGCCACACTGGACAGGCTAGAAATCAGTTTCTAAGAAGAAACATTATTCTTTAAAAACAGAACTTTTACAAGCCCTTGTTAGTATGCATGGAACAGAATTTGTGACGTTATATGAAGAAAATAAATCATTCTAATATGTTTACCAAAGCTTATAGTTACCAGTGACAATGAGAATGGGAATTAAGTCCATAGACTAGAGGCTGCAAACTCAAATAGTTATAGGCACCAGGCAGGTAATTAGAATGGGTGAAGCAGAGTGGACATAATATCTTGGAAACTAATTAAAATGTTTTAAAATGCTGAGTAAGCCAAACAAAATACATCTGTGGACCTCATGTCCAGGGTGACCCTGAAACAACTTTTGAAATTCTCCTGATTCTTCAAGGTCTTCACTGTATGCCTGTTCTTCCAAGAACCCTATTAAAGCAGAGATAATGTGAAAGTCACTCAGTCGGGTCTGACTCTTTGTGACCCCGTAGACTATACAGTCCATGGAATTCTCCAGACCAGAATACTGGTTTGGGTAGCCATCTCCTTCTCCAGGGGATCTTCCCAATCCAGGGATCTAACCCAGACTTTCCACATTTCAGGCAGATTCTTTACCAGCTGAGCCACAAGGGAAGCCCATGAATATTGGAGTAGGTAGCCTATCCCTTCTCCAGCAGATCATTCTGACCCATGAATTGAACTGGGGTCTCCTGCACTGCAGGTGGATTCTTTACCAACTGAGCTATCAGGGAAGCCCTGATTAGAGTAGAGGAGGCCCAAGCTATTTTATATTAGAGCAGAGTAGGCCCAAGCTAATCCTGACCCTCTTACAGCTTTTATTGAACTATAGCTCCTTTGCTGTGTCACCATTTCCTCAGTGGGGGTTTTTACTTCTCATGAGACTGAAGGTCTCCGGGAAGAGAGACCATATGTTGTGTTACTTTCATTCTCCTTAAAGTGGCAGGTTTTATAAGTACTCAGTATACTATGATGATATTAATGATAAAATAATAGCTGATGATATTAATGATAAAAATAACACAACTGAGTGACTGAACTGAACGGAACATTTATAAAGTTCTTTCCATGCGTCTGACATTTCTATTAGCTTTTACATGTTAATTAATCTCAGAGCAATCTTGTAAGGGAGATTCTACCATCATCTCATTTTGTTGTTGCTCAGTCACTCAGTCGAGTCCGACTGTTTGTGACCCCGTGGACTGCAGCACACCAGGCTTCCCTGTCCTTCACCATTTCTTGGAGCTTGCTCAAATTCATGTCCATTGAGTCAGTGAGGCCATCCAAACATCTAGTCCTCTGTCATCCCCTTCTCTTCCTGCCTTCAATCTTCTCCCAGCATCAGGGACTTTTCTAATGAATTGACTCTTTGCATCAGGTGGCCACAGTATTGGAGCTTCAGCTTTAGCATCAGTCCTTGCAATGACTATTCAGGATTGATTTCCTTTAGGATTGATTGGTTTGATTTTCTTGCAGTCCAAGGGACTCTCTAGAGTCTTCTCCAGCACCTCAGTTCAAAAGCATCAATTCTTCGGCACTTAGCCTTCTTTATGGTTGAACTCTCACATCCATACTAGACTACTGGAAAAAACCAGGGCTTTGACTAGACAGACCTTTGTCAGCAAAGTAATGTCTGTGCTTTATAATATGCTGTCTATATTTGTCATAGCTTTTTTTCCAAGGAGCAAGCGTCTTTTAATTTCATGGCTGCAGTCACCATCTGCAGTGATTTTAGAGCCCAAGGAAAAAAAAAATCTGTCACTGTTTTCATTGTTTCCCCATCTATTTGCCATGAAGTGATGGGACCGGATGCCATGATCTTCGTTTTCTGAATGTTGTGTTTTAAGCCAACTGTTTTACTCTCCTCTTTCACTTTCATCAAGGGGCTCTTTAGTTCCTCTTTGCTTTCTGCCATAAGGGTGGTGTCACATGCATACCTGAGATTATTGATATTTCTCTCAGAAATCTTGATTCCCGCTTGTGCTTCATCCAGCCCTGCATTTCACACGATATACTCTGATTAAGTTAAAAAAAAGCAGGGTGACAATATACAGCCTTGACATATACCTTTCCCAATTTGGAACCCGTCTGTTGTCCCATGTCTGGTTCTAACTGTTGCTTCTTTATCTGCATAAAGGTTTTGTTGGAAGCACGTACAGTGGTCTGGTATTTATGAATTTTCTACATTTTAGTAATCAGAAAACCAAGGCATAGAGAACATAAGTGACTCGTCAAAGTCATAGCTGGTGAGGGATGAAGCCAGTAAGTTTAACCATTCTGATTTCATAGTATGTTTGCTTGGCCTCTATGTTACAGTTATTAATTAATTCAACAAGATTACTTCTAGCCAAGAGTTTAACCACTTTTTATGGTACCAAAAATATTTATTACAAAGTTTATGTCTTAAGATGGTGGGCTAAAGCACAATTCTGTTTTATTCCCGTTCCCTTTTTGTTTTTTTTGTTCATTGCTTGCAAGAAATGGACTAGTTAACTAACGCTTTTACCTACAAGGGGTCAAAATAACTAGATGATTTGGTCTCTCTTTTCAAAATTAAATATAACGTCAGTTAAATTGACCAGTCTTGGTCAATTTTGTGTGTGTAATTGGCAATTTAACAGCCAAGCAAGAACTACTCAATAGTTTTGTGAGAAGAATTTAGGGGAAAAGAGGAAAATCTGCAGTGGTAAGAAAATTGTTCTCTCTACAATTTGCTGCTCTGAATAAATTACTGATGGAATGAACAGAGTGACTGTGGGTATATCAACATTTGACCCCTGCCTCTTATTATTGTCTTCTCTATATCGAAAAGAACCTATTCATGTATTGAACCATTTCTTTGTGTATTCATGACTACAAAACTGTCTGATAATCATTTATGAAAGGATCTATGAGGTTGTGTTACAAATTTTTACTATTCTTTGCTTATGTTACAATAGAGCTCATATTGAAATACACAAACAATCACTGGAATGTTCCCTCTCTGAATTTAAAATGAAAATTTGCCTTTCACACCTAGTCACATATTTTCTGGTGTGTTCTGACACCACTTGAAAATTTGCTTGGTTCTGTGGCTACTGAGAACAATCAACAGTTTAACTTTGTTTTCTATATTTTCTAAATTAATTCCTATAAATTAATTGTTGTTGGAGTATAGTTGATTTACAAAGTTGTGTTATTTTCAGATGTACAGCAAAGTGAGTGAATCACTTTTACATATACGTATATCCACTCTTTTTTAAGATTCTTTTCCCATATCAGTCACTCAGTCATGTCTGACTCTCTGTGACCCCATCGACTGCAACATGCCAGGCTTCTCTGTCCATCACCAACTCTTGGAATTTATTCAGACTTATGTCCATTGAGTCGTGATGTCATCCAACCATATCATCCTTTGTCGTCCCCTTCTCCTCCTGCCTTCAATCTTTCCCAGCATCAGGACCTTTTCCAATGAGTCAGGTCTTCGCTTCAAGTGGCCAAAGTATTAGAGTTTCAGCTTCAGTATCAGTCTCTCCAATAAATATTCAGGATTGATTTCCTTTAGGATGGACTGGTTGGATCTCCTTGCAGTCCAAGGGACTCAAGAGTCTTCTCCAACACCACAGTTCAAAAGCATCAATTCTTTGGCACTCAGCTTTCTTTATAGTGCAACTCTCACATCCATACATGACTACTGGAAAAAACATAGCTTTGACTACA
>NW_011494810.1:6026726-6044329 GCF_000754665.1 Bison bison bison | reverse complement strand
GAGGACCTTTGTTGGCAAAGTAATGTCTCTGGTTTTTAATATGCTGTCTAGGTTGGTCATAACTTTTCTTCCAAGGAGGAAGCATCTTTTAATTTCATGGCTATAGTCACCATCTGCAGTAATTTTGGAGTCCCGAAAAATAAAGTCTGTCACTGTTTCCACTGTTTCCCCATCTATTTGCCATGAAGTTATGGGACCAGATGCCATGATCTTTGTTTTATGAATTTTGAGTTTTAAGCCAACTTTTTCACTCTCCTCTTTCACTTTCATTGAGGCTCTTTAGTTTTTCTTCACTTTCTGCCATAAGGGTGGTGTCATCTGCATATCTGAGCTCCTTAACATTTCTCCCAGCAACCTTGATTCTAGCTTGTGCTTCATCCAGTCTAGCATTTCTCATGATGTGCCCTGCATAGAAGTTAAATAAGCAGGGTGACAATATACAGCCAGGACGTACTCCTTTCCTGATTTGTAACCAGTCTGTTGTTCCATGTCCAGTTCTCACTGTTGCTTCTTGACCTGCATACAGATTTCTCCAGGAGGAAGGTCAGGTGGTCTGGTATTCCCATATCTTTCAGAATTTTCCAAAGTTTGCTGTGATCCACACAGTCAAAGGCTTTGGCATAGTAAGGCATAAGTAGATGTTTTTCTGGAACTCTCTTGCTTTTTCTCTGATCCAATGGATGTTGGAAATTTGATCTATGGTTCCTATGCCTTTTCTAAATCCAGCTTGAACATCTGGAAGTTCATGGTTCATGTACTGTTGAAGCCTGGCTTGGAGAACTTTGAGCATTACTTTACTAGCATGTGAAATTGAGTGTAATCGTGTGGTAGTGAGCATTCTTTGGCATTGCCTTTCTTTGGGATTGGAATGAAAACTGACCTTTTCCAGTCCTGTTGTTACTGCTGAGTTTTCCAAATGTCTGGCAAAATAGTCATTACAAAGTATTAAGTGGAGCTGTCTGTACTGTACACAACAGGTTCGTATTACTTCTCTATTTTATATATAGTAGTGTGTGTATGGAAATTCCAATATCTCAGTTTATACCTCCCCACTCCCCCTTTGGTAACCATAATTTTTTTTCTATGTCTGTGACTCTCTTTCTGTTTTGTAAATAGGTTAATATGTATCATTCTTTTAGATTCCACATATCATATGATATCATATGATATTTGTCTTTCTTTGTCTGACTTGCTTCACTTGGTATGACAACTTCTAGGTCCATTCATGTTGGTGCAAATGGTATTATTTCATTATTTTTTGAATAATTATGACTCAGTAATAATACTGCATATGTGTACCACATCTTATTTATCCATTCCTCCATCAGTCGACATTTAAGTTGCTTCCATGCTCTTAACAGTTTAATTTTCAGTGCTAGGATATATGCACTGCTGCTGCTAAGTCACTTCAGTTGTGTCCGACTCTGTGCGACCCCAGAGACGGCAGCCCACCAGGCTCCCTCGTCCCTGGGATTCTCCAGGCAAGAACACTGGAGTGGGTTGCCATTTCCTTCTCCAATGCATGAAAGTGAAAAGTGAAAGTGAAGTCACTCAGTCGTGTCCAACTCTTAGCGACCCCATGGACTGCAGCCCACCAGGCTCCTCTGCCCATGGGACCTTCCAGGCAAGAGTACTGGAGTGGGGTGCCAACTGCCTTCTCTGAGGATATATGCACTAGGAAACTCCAGAAAAGGAAAAACCCTACAATCCCTGATCCTATCTATTCTAATTCTTCTCGTGGCCAGATCTCTTTCAATATGTTTTTATAATGTCTATAGAGCTGCAGCCACATATGACACATGGCCTTGGACAGCCCTTTGACATGGTTGTGGATATGTTTTGGCTACTTTGATATGTATCCTTAGAACTTCTTACAGATGGTCAGACTGAAACGCACCCCTCCCACCATATACCTGCCCCTAACATTTCATCATCACAACCATGTGCTTCAACCCTTCTGCTGGCAATCAAAGTTTGTCTATCATAAGTGTCAGTCCCTTAGAACTGTGTCTTTTTAAAATGGTGATGTGTGATAATGGATTAATTTGATAGGCAAATCTCTGATAATGGTACTCTTACCAAGTGAATGTCAATTTTAGGCTAGTTGAAATGCACAGCACCTTTAGAAGGTCTTTAAAGAGTGACAGGAAAATTAGAAATTTCTAACAGACCAATCAAGGGGAGATATTTTTGTGAGTGAGTCCTTTTATACTCTACAACTTATGCCAGCTGTGTAGAGACTGGTTGCCTACAACTCCTGGGGTGCACACTGAGTCATGTAGCAGTGACCTGGCCACTGTGCCACACGTAGTGTGTGTGCACACACACCTCCACACACTTGCCAATCCTCTCACCTCTGCAAGGAGTATGGAGTATTAACATTAATACACTTGTGTAGAAGATTCTATCCAATTTAATTTGACATTTAAATTTTAATTTGGCTTAATGAGATGATACTAAAAATTTTTTGACAACTGAAATATTTCACTGTTGTGGAATGTATAGATGTATTATTGATATGCCCATCAATGAATGTTATATTATGCAGTTATTTAAATAGTCACAAAACAGTGTTAGAGCTTGTGTTTAAAGAACCTTGAAGTTTCTTGAAAAGAATTAATAATATATATTTGTGCAAATGTGTGCACACAACACACACATATATATATTTAAAGCCCTGTATATTCAACTGTAAGACAGGAAGTCTATAAAATGATAACTGTGAAATGTTACTGTGTCTCTGAGGATGCTTTTAATGTTCAGTTTTATATTTCTTTGAATTTTGGACAACTACCTTGTATTATTTTAAGAGTATTTGATAAATATGATGGTAATGAAAGAAATGAATCTGCATGTGCCACAACAACATGAGCCTTTGGTTTGCTGAGTGATAAAGAGGCAGGCAGGCCTCCGCTTGTACTTTTCCCCAACTATGAGGTGAACTATAGAGCTTCTCTGGTGGTTCAGTAGTAAAGAAACCACCTGCTAGTACAGGAGATACGAGTTCTCTCCCTGGGTCAGGAGGATCTCCTGGAGAAGGAAATGGCAACCCACTCCAGTATTCTTGCCTGGGAAATCCATGGACAGAGGAGCCTGGTGGGCTACAGTTGATGGGGTTGCAAAGAGTTGAATTTAGCGACTAAACAATGACAGCATAGCAACATGGCCTTAGCAAACAAGACTCACGGCTTCTGTATACTGATTGGGGGAAGAGAAAGGATGACTGGTGCCTCCTAAAGCAGGAAAAACCGGGATTGGTGATGAACTTCATTCAGGGCATGCAAAGCTACTCTCAGAAATGAAGGTGCAGGAGGATAGCTTGAGTACTGCCCAAATCTGGAAGATAGCATGCTGTGTAGAGCCAAGGCACTGCCTATATTAAATCCAGTATCAGGAACTTCCTACAGCTTTATTTCCTACAGGAAGATAAAGAGCGCCAAGAAATTAGAGCTGGATGGCCTCTAGGCTGAAAGGGCAATGACACACTGATGAGAATCACTCCAAAGTCACTGAGTTAAGATCGTTTGTAATGAGATAGCTGCAGACTTGACCCTCTCTGGAAATCCCAACAACTTCTAAGTCCAAGGAGCTTTTCTTTTGTCCTTCAGCATCTCTTCCAACCTGTCATATGAAGGCAAGTAAATAACAAAGTGCTTTTTAGCTTAAATTAAAAGTATGAGAATTCTGTTTATGTCCATAGTGAAACAACAGACTGGATTTGCCCATCCATTTTAAATGACCAAATCAAGAGAGAATAAGTCAAACCACGGATTGCAGAGATAGCACAGGATACTGATCCCTAAGCACAAGATCTTAATCCCTAAAAGAGAGGAGACAAGACAAGTACCAGTGATTGTCATGGGTTACTGCCTGGAGAGAGTTTTCATGCCACAGCACAAGACAAGGAAAACAGGTGGAGTACAGTAGTCTCCCTGAGTTGGAGTGGCAGACTTCAAAATTTCTTTAAGTCAAAAAGACTACAATTTGCATGGCAGAATTTTAGACAGGGGATTGCTGCACCAAAATAAATAAATAAAAGAGAGAGAGAGATGCAAAGAGAGCAAGCTCCAGAGATCTACTCAGGGCCTCTCAAGTCTTCAGCTGATACCGATCAAGTCCATGAATCTAAAGAAACCATTTGAAGCCCAGGAGAGAACTGCTAGTAAGGACAGATAAAACAATCCACATAACTTGCAGAGGGCCAGGAAGAATTCATGTTTTTCCAGACATGAATGAAGAAAGCTTGTAAAGCATGGGACATCAGACAGAGGATTCAGAAGAATGCTTGGTAGGGGGCCAAGCTGGACCTAGACTAAGAAGCTGCTCTGGTCCCAACAAACAAAGCTTGAAATATGCCCTTGATAGGATTAAACTGTTTAACAATAGTGTAACTTCACTTAAAAACAAAGCTCAAGAATATTTAAAGGAATATACATATATCCAACACTCAAAGTAAAATTTGAAAAGTCTGGCACCTCATCTAAAAGTACTAGTCATGCAAAACAGCAAGAAAATGCAATCTGTAATGAGGAGAAAATTAATCAATAGAAAGAAACAAAAACGACACAGATGGTAGAATTATAGACAAGAAAATTGAGTTATGAAGTACTATAGATTCCATATACTCAAGAAGGTAGAGGCCAGAATGGGCATATTAGGGAGATATATGAAAGATATGAAAAAGGTCCCTGTCAGACTTTTAGAGATAAAAGAATACAATGTCTGAGGTGAAAAATAAAACATGCAATATTAATAGAAGGTTAATTGCAGATTAAATATTGCAGAAGAAAATATAAGTAAATCAGAGGATGTAATAATACATATTGCTGCTGCTACTGTTGCTAAGTCGCTTCAGTCGTGTCCGACTGTGCGACCCCATAGACGGCAGCCCACCAGGCTCCCCCGTCCCTGGGATTCTCCAGGCAAGAACACTGGAGTGGGTTGCCATTTCCTTCTCCAATGCATGAAAATGAAAAGTGAAAGGGAAGTCGCTAAGTCGTGTCCGACTCTTTGCAACCCCATGGACTCCAGCCTACCAGGCTCCTCCGTCAATGGGATTTGCCAGGCAAGAGTACTGGAGTGGGGTGCCACTGCCTTCTCCAATAATACATACTAACCAAACTTAAACATAGAGAAAAACAGAAAAAATAAGAACTACAAGCTCTCAGATTACTTCACGTTTTCTAGTGTATGTGTAATCAACAGAAAGCTGGAATGGCTTGGGCTTAGCCAAGATATGTTAAAGTGGTTACCAAGTGCATGAACCAAAAGTGATTAAACAGCATTTCATAGAAAAAAGAAGTGATAAATACTTCATAAATTAGAGACTTTACTCTTCAAAAGATATTGCTATGGAAATGAAAATACAAGTCATTGACTGGGAGAAATATTTTCAAAATATATAGTTGACAAAGGACTTCTATTTAGACTATACAAAAAGCTAAATATTATATAATTTAATATTAATTAGACAAACAGCCCAATTTAATAGAGGCCAAAAGATTTGAACAGACACTTTACAAAAGAAGATACATGGATATCATATTGACATTTTACAAAATTCTCTGTTAGTAGTCCTTTATGGAAATGTAAATTAAAACTACAAATAGCTACTCACACAAAGCCTCTAGAGTCACTAACACTAAAACACCAATTATTTCAAGAGTAGGCAAGGACTTAGAAGAACTGGAACCCTCATACACCATGGTAGGAAAGTGAAATGGTAAACCGTTTTGGAAAGCAGTTGGCCAAATTGTTTGGAAAACAGTTTCTTCCAAAGGAAAATATACACCTGCCAAATGAGCCAGATAGTTTGCTCCTAAGCATTTATCTGAAAGAAATCAAGGCTTTTGTCAACAGAAAGACTTACATAAATGTTCAGGGCAGCTTTATTTGTAGTAGCTAAAAATTGAAAATAACTCAGGTATCTACTAAGAGATGAATAAATGCTTTGTGATATATACATATAAAGGAATACTGATCAACGAGAAAAAAGAGTAAACTTTTAACATAGCATCCCACTCTTTTCAACCCCATGGACTGTAGCCTACCAGGTTCTTCTGTTCAAGGGATTCTCCAGGCAAGAATGCTGGAGTGGATAGTCATTCCCTTCTCCAGGGGATTTTTCTGACCCAGGGATCTAACCCAGGTCTCCTGCATTGCAGGTAGATCCTTTACTAAGTCACCTGGGAAACCCTTTAACATACATAACAACCTAAATGAGTCTCAAAATAATTATGTTGCATGGAAGAAGTCAGACGCCTGCCTCCCTACAAAAATGGGCAATCAAAATTTATATGATTCCATTGATATAAAATATTAGAGAATGAAGATTAATCTATATGACATAAAAGAGATCAGTGGTTTCCTGGGAGGAGGGGAAGTTATGCAAGGGGAGAAGAGATGCATAACAAAAGGAAACAAAAAGGACTGTGGGGATAAGAGTTACATTTCTCATCTTAACTGTGGTGATGCTCTCACCAATGTGTACATATGTCAAAACTAATCCAGTTATAGTCTTTAAATATGTGCAGTTTTGTATATGTCAGTTATACCTCAATAAAGCTGTAACATTTTTGAAGATTCCAGATGAGATATTTGTCAAATGGGGAGGGCCTCTGAGAATATGGCTACCTGAAACAAAAGTGTAACTCTCTGGACTCTGGTTAGCCTTCGCAGTGGGTTGGGACTCCCAGGTTGATAACAAAGAGATGCCTAGTGAGAGAGTTTCTTTATGAATCCTCAGGGTTTCACTTTTTGGAACAATCTATTGTACTATTTAGTTTAATAAGCTCTACATCCCATTGTATTGCAATATAGATCAGTGGAAAGAGGAAGGCAGATTATATGTAGGTTAAATAGCAAGTAAGCGCATTATAGCTAGTAGGCACTCAGATCAGATCAGTCGCTCAGTCGTGTCCGATTCTTTGCAACCCCATGAATCGCAGCAGGCCAGGCCTCCCTGTCCAACACCAACTCCTGGAGTTCACCAAGACTCACGTCCATCGAGTCAGTGATGCCATCCAGCCATCTCATCCTCTGTCGTCCCCTTCTCCTCCTGCCTCCAATCCCTCCCAGCATCAGAGTCTTTTCCAATGAGTCAACTCTTCGCATGAGGTGGCCAAAGTATTGGAGTTTCAGCTTTAGCATCAGTCCTTCCAAAGAACACCCAGGACTGATCTCCTTTAGAATGGACTGGTTGGATCTCCTTGCAGTCCAAGGGACTCTCAAGAGTCTTCTCCAACACCACAGTTCAAAAGCATCAATTCTTCAGCACTCAGCTTTCTTCACAGTCCAACTCTCACATCCATACATGACAACAGGAAAAACCATAGCCTTGACTAGACAGACCTTTGTTGGCAAAGTAATATCCCTGCTTTTGAATATGCTATCTAGGTTGGTCATAACTTTCCTTCCAAGGAGTAAGCGTCTTTTAATTTCATGGCTGCAGTCATCATCTGCAGTGATTTGGGAGCCCAAAAAATAAAGTCAGCCAGTGTTTCCACTGTTTCCCCATCTATTTCCCATGAAGTGATGGGACCAGATGCCATGATCTTAGTTTTCTGAATGTTGAGCTTTAAGCCAACTGTTTCACTCTCCTCTTTCACTTTCATCAAGAGGCTTTTGAGTTCCTCTTCACTTTCTGCCATAAGGGTGGTGTCATCTGCATATCTGAGGTTATTGATATTTCTCCCTGCAATCTTGATTCCAGCTTGTGCTTCTTCCAGCCCAGCGTTTCTCATGATGTACTCTGCATATAAGTTAAATAAGCAGGGTGACAATATACAGCCTTGACGTACTCCTTTTCCTATTTGGAACCAGTCTGTAGTTCCAAGTCCAGTTCTAACTGTTGCTTCCTGACCTGCATACAGGTTTCTCAAGAGGCAGGTCAGGTAGTCTGGTATCCCCATCTCTTTCAGAATTTTCCAAAGAAAGGCAATGCCAAAGAATGCTCAAACTACCGCACAATTGCACTCATCTCACACGCTAGTAAAGTAATGCTCAAAATTCTCCAAGCCAGGCTTCAGCAATACATGAACCGTGAACTTTCAGATATTCAAGCTGGTTTTAGAAAAGGCAGAGGAACCAGAGACCAAATTGCCAACATCCGCTGGATCATGGAAAAAGGAAGAGAGTTCCAGAAAAACATCTATTTCTGCTTTATTGGCTATGCCAAAGCCTTTGACTGTGTGGATCACAATAAACTGTGGAAAACTTAAGGAGAGACAACCAAAATTCAGCAATTCAGACTTAAATATTACTGTTTGTTGTATCATTATCTATGTTACATTTTTTAGAGTCTTTGGAAACCTTTATTAATTCCTCCCAAAGAGGATTAGATAAAGGACCTCCAAGAAAATGGTGGAAAAAAATAAAACTGACAATTACGTATGACAACAAAAATTACTCTTGTTTGTGTTGCTATTAAAACATGAGCAAAGAAATGAATAAGTGTAGAACAGTCTTCAAGCCTGTAGGGAATATTTATAACTGCCCTAAGCATACTGTGTAATTATGAAATATGCTATGGGTTGATTTTTTCTAAGGCATTATAATAGTTGCAGTATTTCATGCCTCAGGAACAACAACAACAAAAATGTACTGTCTACAAACCTTAAATATTGTGGACATATTTCACCTTTGTATTAATATCATATATGTTATGCTATGGGCTGTAGATTTATGGCAACTGAAAGCAGACATTGCTTATAAAATACCACTCATTTATAAAGTTGATTCTACTAATTTTGATATGTGATGAAATATTTGTTTTTAATAGAGAAAAATAGATTCCGGTTGAATGAGGAAGACTCTCATTATGTAATTCCTATTTCGAAATTCTCTGTTAAATTGTATGGCATAGATCAATAAATATAAAAATTAATTAGTGATCATATTTTCTGTGAAAATCTATGCAGTGATTCTACATAGCTGAGGTCCACACAGTGGATGCACAAAAGATACAACCATGGGTCATCATTATAAAAATGTTGACCAATTGAAGTTATCTTTATCTAACCCATAAAAAGTTTATCCTAGGATTTAGGACAAAAATTTCTGAACTTTGTCATAGAAAATCCTTAAAATGAATTAGTAATTATGAAAATATATTAGAAAGAATAACGGTGAATTCATGGAAACACTGAAACTATAGCCCAGTTACATTTTAAGATACAAAATGTAATGAACTCGATGGGATAAAACTCTTTTCCTGCCCAGTATGATATTGAGTCCAATATTGTCTAAATATGCAGGTAAACACAGGCTTATTTTGATGCCACAAATTATATTTGGTGTCCTAATAATTTATCATTTCCTTGTATATCTTCAGGAATAATAAATGAACAAAGTACTGTTCGACAGCTAATTGGACAATATTTTCACACAGAATATTGAAGAAGATTTTAATGAGGGAGAAAAATGTCAACATTTCAATGGGTGATAGGTTTTTGTTCAGAGCTGCTGGAAGTTATGAATTGCCAATTAGGAAAACTTTAGTAATATAGGAATCTACATTGCTTTTCCAGGATTTATCTGAGTTTGGCAGCCATAAATTTGGAAATTCAATAATGACTTGGGGTTATTTCCTTATGTTGACTAATATATTTTTGTAAGATTTCCCATTTCATGTGTTACAGATTGAAGTAACATAAAACTTATCATTTAAAAGGTGAATCTTTATCATTTTAATTAGTAAAACACTATTTTGGTTTACTGACTTTTAGAATATCTGTACAATATAAAATGAAGAGGAAAATTAAAATTAACACTTAACCAGTTACTTTGATCAATGTAGACAGCTTAAGTAGTCATTCCAGATCTCAAAAACATATTGTTTTCCCCCAAAGACTTGAATGATCTGTATGACAGATAGACTGTGTAATTGTAAAGTAACTTGTTAAATTTCTGTTGTTTGAACTTAATTTCACCAGCTGTCTATTTAACAACTAATTTTTCAGGATCTACATGGGGTAAAAAGTGTTCACAGAAGAACTTACAAGCTAGTAAAACATGTAAATAATTTCTCTATGTCAATAAATAATTTTCATTAAAATTTTTCCTAAATGGAGAATAAGGCTACCTGGATCTTCCATGTACGTTTCTGCTTCTGTGATAGCTCTTTTTGGAAACAGTTCTCAACATTAAGTTAGAACCATGCATCTTCCATCCTTTTAGATTTTGAAGATATCTTATTTGATTTCTATTTAAAATATGGCTACAGTTTACCAAGCTTCCCTGGTAGCTCAGTTGGTAAAAGAATCTTCCTGCAATGCAGGAGACCTGGGTGTGATTCCTGGGTTGAGAAGATCCCCTGAAAAATGGAATGGCAACCCACTGCAGTATTCTTGCCTGGAGAATTTCATAGACAGACTTGCAAAGAGTTGGACACGACTGAGCGACTAACACTTTCATACTTTTACCAGAAGGTAAAAATAGAAACTGTGGTGTTGGAGAAGACTCTTGAGAGTCCCTTGGACTGCAAGGAGATCAAACCAGTGCATCCTAAAGGAAATCAGTCCTGAATATTCCTTGGAAGGACTGATGCTGAAGCTGAAACTCCAATACTTTGGCCACCTGATGTAAAGAACTGACTCATTTGAAAAGACCCTAATGCTGGGAAAGATTGAAGGCGGGAGGAGAAGGGGATGACAGAGGATGAGACGGTTGGATGGCATCACCAATTTAATGGACATGAGTTTGAGTAAACTCCGGGAATCGGTGATTGGACAGGGAGGCCTGGTGTGCTGCAGCCCATGGGGTCGCAAAGAGTTGGACACAACTGAGCAACTGAACTGAACTGAAAAATATAAAGAATGAAACACTATGAGATAGAAAAGTACATGCCATAATATTTAAAAGACAATTTATTCTGATCAGCTAAATTGCCCTAATTAAAATGCATAAACTCTGACATTAAAATTTTGTTCTCCACATGGAAATTACTTTTGTCCTTGGACCTTGATCCACTTGTTACAAAAGAATATTATAAAAAAGATTATAATTACTTACCATGCTTTGTCAGTGTCCATTTTTCCTACCAAGGGAATGGTCAGAGTTGTTTGAGAACAAAAAGCTCTCTTATTGACTAATGATGCCTGAATTTTTCCTTTTTGTCATTTCCCCCCTTCTGATGTGGCACCTCATATTTTTTATGCTTCTCTGCTATCCTGCTGTGAGAAAGAATAGTAATTATATCTAATTAGAAAAGATTAAAATGCTATGACTCACAGAAATAATGAAAGTTGATTATGTTTTATACAAGGCATAAATCCCAAACCTGCATTTTACACTTGAAATTAGCTTCCAGGCTGATCAGCAGTGTAATAACAGTGTGAAGAATGTTCATCATGGTGCTTGTTTTGCTAAATGCACTCCCCATCCCAGGTCTCAGCCTTGTCATCAGAGACCCATCTTCCCTTAAGTTGAAGAAAGAGAGTTCAGGTTGATCTTTTTAAAACCTTAGTTGACTTTGTAATGTTTTGATCTTATTTATTTTAGGTATGCTTATTCTTAGTAACATGTGAGTACTAAGTAACATCCATGATTATAAAAGAACTAAACAATTCTTTTGTTTTCCCTTTGAACAGGCTCCAGGACCAAACCATTTTTCCTTTTATTCAGATTTTCTAGGTTAAAAAAGATAAAATGCAATCTAGAGCTGATTGTTTCCTGTTAAACAATGAGGATCTTTTCCCATCATGGACTCAGCATGAATGTTCATTTCAGTTCTAGTCCAGTTCACAAAAAATCTTTCCTGCACATGGGCATTGTCATCTAACATATGCAGTTTTATAGTAGAGCAGAGGGAGACATTACACACAAATAGATTTGTGCTGTAAACACATATGGGCATAAAGGATTGTTTAGAAGGAAAGAGAAAAAGAAGCCAACATCAAAACTTCAAAAGGACTGAAATGCAATTCTAGAATGCAAGAAATTCTCATTTGTCTGTCTACCTGTCTGACATGAAGATCATAACTTTCTGAAATATAATGCATTAAAATGTTTTCTAAGTCCCATGATAAGATAATTCTGATAACACATTGGCATCATGTGAACATGGCCCCGTTAATCTGAGTTAGATATCCCCTTGGGGAGATAAGCTGCTTTTACTCCACAGGTGAGTGCACGTGAGCTGCAGCCATATTATGTGTAACTAGAGCCTGTGATCTTGGTAACTCTGAGAACAGACAAGATTAGACACTATGAGGTGTATTTATGTGATGGGACCTTTTTCCTGTGATCTCAGTGTGCAATGAAGGAAAAAAAGTTATTGAAAATTCTATTAACAACTTTGTAGTTAAAAAAAAAAGAGAGAGAGAGAGATTGGGAGCATGACAAAGAAATGTACAAAGTTACTTCTAGGGAGAAAACATTGGTAAATATTACTTCATTCTAAATGAAGAGAAGGAAAATATAGTACCTTCCAGAAATTGAGTGGGAATGTTTTTAAAAGTAGCAGTTCTTTTATTGTAACACTTGTAAGTTCACCTCTTCAATTGCTTCTTTTTCATGGAGGAGTTTCAGTGGAAATAAATGCATATCATAAACCAAGAGTGGCATTTCCAAATGGATCCTGTGAAGGTTATAATATAGAAATAATACAGTATTAGTTCTGTGTTGGAAACAAAATGAGTAAATGTTTGTTCTCAAATGCTATCTCATAAAAATAGAGAGTCAGAATCTTGTTTCTATAGCTTATATTTATGTACTTGGATTTCTCTCCCCATCCTTCCTTTCATGTAAATTTCACAATCATTATAATCATCCTTTTGTAAACATTCCTGAGTCCCTTCGATCTTACTTTATCAGACTCATTTGGCAAAAGGACAATCCACTCTTTGCAGAGAAAGTGATCTTTTCATGTAAATTTTATGTTTTATGTTAACATGTAATATGTTAAAACATATTTAACAAAATTTTTATGTTTTACATAAAAACAACTAGAGAAAAACAAACAAGGATCACTGTCTCTCACTCTGTACCTGCACCTGCTTAGATGAATGTGATTTTAGTAAACTCAGAAATTACAACTCTGCTGCCCTTCTCAGTGACCACAAACTTCAAAGGCTCATGCCTGGATACAGCACTTTTCTCACACTCCCTCACTGTTTAATACCATCTTTCTTGTCCTCACACCTCCCAGTTCTACCCACTTCTAGATGATCTTGCTTCCCATTTTTCTAAGAAAATTGAAGTAGTCATAAAAGATATGTCACAGCTTCCCAGCACCCTGCTATGCCATCTTACTTTTCAATGTAAGAACAATGTGAGTTGCTTTGTAAGGCATGTTCCTTAAATTTGTGCACAAAACTTATCCCATCTCATCTGCTTAAGAACATTGCACCAATTCACCCCCTGTCCTACATCATAAATTTCCCCTATCTATGGGATCATTTCTATGTGTATACTAATTTGTAATTTTTGCCAACATTAAAAAAACCCCTCTTTACTCACTCAATTTTCTCCATCAGTTAACAGTCAATTTCTTTGCTCCCCTTTATAGCAAAATTCCTTAAGCAGGCTGTCTATACACATGGTCTACAATTCTGCTCCTCCCCTTCTCCCTTCAGTTAATTCTACTCAGTTTCTCATTTCTGTCATTTCCTAAAAATTGCTTTTGTAATATCGCAGAGACCATACACGGAAAAGCCCTGCAGTTAATTCTCAGTCCTCTCTTATCTGACTTATTAGAAGCATTTGACACAATGGATCATTACGCCTTGATAAACCTTCTTTACTTTTTGTTCGTCTCCTTTGCTGGTTGCAGTCTGTTTTTCCTTTGCAATTTAAGAATATCTGATACTAATATTAAAAAACAACTAGAGAAAAAAATCAAATAAGGATCACTTTCTCTGCAATTAATGACCAGGAGTAAAAGCCCCTAGACATTTCCAACAGAGCAAATGTGTTTGGTTGCCCACTTTTACACTGTCCAACCCCTATAGTCTATTTGCAACATAGTAACCAGAGGGATGGTTTTTCCTGTGGTCATGTATGGATGTGAGAGTTGGACTGTGAAGAAGGCTGAGTGCCGAAGAATTGATGCTTTTGAACTGTGGTGTTGGAGAAGACTCTTGAGAGTCCCTTGGACTGCAAGGAGATCCAACCAGTCCATTCTGAAGGAGATCAGCCTGGGTGTTCATTGGACTGATGTTGAAGCTGAAACTCCAATACTTTGGCCACCTGATGTGAAGAGCTGACTCATTGGAAAAGACCCTGATGCTGGGAAAGATTGAGAGCAGGAGGAGAAGTGGGCAGCAGAGGATGAGATGGTTGGATGGCATCACTGACTCAATGGACATGGGTTTGGGTGGACTCCGGGAACTGGTGATAGACAGGGAGGCCTGGCGTGCTGCGGTTCATGGGGTCACAAAGAGTCGGACATGACTGAGCGACTGATCTGATCTGATCTGATCTGAACCAGAGGGATTTTTAAGAATATAAGACAAGTTCTGCCACTTATGTTCACAAACCTAAAGTGTAATTTGGTATTCCTGAAGGTAAAGCTGTATTCAGAAAAGAGGAACCAGAGATCAAATTGTTAACATCTGTTGGATCAGAGAAAAAGCAAGAGAGTTCCAGAAAAACATCTACTTCTGCTTTATTGATTATGTGAAAGCCTCTGACTGTGTGGTTCACAACAAATTGTAGGAAATTCTTCAAGAGATGAGAATACCAGACCACTTTACTTGCCTCATGAGAAATCTGTATGCAGGTCAAGAAGCAACAGTTAGAACTGGACATGGAACAACAGACTGGTTCCAAATCGGGAAAGGAGTATGTCAAGGCTGTATATTGTCATCCTGCTTTTTTTTTAACTTATATGCAGAATACATCATGTGAAATGGTGGGCTGGATGAAGTATAAGCTGGAACCAAGATTGCTGGGAGAAATATCAATGACCTCAGATATGCAGATGACACCAAGCTTATGGCAGAAAGTGAAGAGGAACTGAAGAGCCTCTTGATGACAGTGAAAGAGGAGACTAAAAAAGTTGGCTTAAAACTCAACATTCAAAAAATTAAGTAAGATCATGGCATCTGGTCCCATCATTTAATGGCAAATAGATGGAGAAGCAATGGAAACAGTGACAGATTTTATTTTCTTGGGCTCCACAATCACTGCAGATGGTAACTGCAGCCATGAAATTAAAAGACACTTGTTCCTTGGGAAGAAAGCTATGACCAATCTAGACAACGTATTAAAAAGCAGAGATGTTACTTTGCCAACAAAGGTCTGTCTAGTCAAAGCTATTGTTTTGCCAGTAGTCATGTATGGATGTGAGAGTTGGACCATAAAGAAAACTGAGTGCTGAAGAATTGATGCTTTTGAACTGTAATGTTCGAGAAGACTTTTGAGAGTCCCTTGGACTTCAAGGAAATCAGTCCTGAATATTCATTAGAAGGACTGATGCTGAGTTTGAAGCTTCAATACTTTGGCCACATGATTCGGAGAATTGACTCATTGGAAAAGGCCCTGATTCTGGAAAGATTGAAGGCAGGAGGAAAAGGGGACAACAGAGGATGAGATGGTTGGATGGCATCACTGATTCTATGGACATAAGTTTGAGCGAGCTCTATGGGTTGGTGATGTACAGGGAAGCCTGGCATGCCGCAGTCCATGGGGTCGCGAAGAGTTGGACACGACTGAGCAACTGAACTTCACTGAAGGTAAAGCCGGCCTTTCAATTAGTTGTAAGGTTCTAGGTTGGTTGGCCTATGAATCATGATCTTTCTGATCTGATCCGCATTTCTCTTCTCCTTTCTCACTCTACTGTTCATTACTTTCTTCAGTTCTACTGTTCATCGCTTTCTTATTTCACTAAACCATAGCCTTTGCACTAGTTGTACGTCTGTCTGGAATGTTCCTTTTTCCAGAGACTTAAGCGGCTAGATCCCTCATCGTTATCAAATCATGGACTCAAAAGCTACTTTCTCAATGACATCTGTCCTGTGCACCCTATTTTATTGCATTTTATTTTTCAGAAACATTTATTATGTATTTTTGTCCGTGCTGGGTCTTTGTTGTTGAGTGAGGGCTTTCTGTAGTCATGGTGTGCAGGCTCCTCACTGCAGTGGCTTCTCTTGTTGCGGAGCACTAGCTCTAGGGCATGCTGACTTCTGTCATGGTTCTCAGGCTCCAGAGTGCAGACTTGGTAGTTGTGGCACACAAGCTTAGTTGCTCTGTGGCATGTGGAATCTTCTCAACCAGGGATTGAACCTGTGTCCTCTGCATTGCAAGGCTGATTCTTAGCTACTGGATCATCAGGGAAAACCCACCCTATTTTAAATTGTAAGTTGGTTCTTGACTGACACTCTCAATCTCCTTCTCCTCCTGTGCTTTTTCCATTACTCTGATCAAAATATATCCTTTACTTATTTTGTTTCTTATTTATTGTCTGCTTTACCCGTTCCTCAGGGAAAGAGAGGTTTGTCAGTTTTATTACCTAAACCAGAGGGTCTCATATTTTAGTGTGAAACAGAATCACCTGGGGACTTTATTGGATCGCACATCGCTGGACCCTGCTACCAGAGTTTCTGATTCAAAAGTATGTTGTAGGATCCAAGAATTTGCATTATATCAAGTTCAAAATAGATATTAACATGGCTGGTTCAGGGGCCACACTTTGAGAACTACTGACTTAAAAAACTCCTGGCATATACTAATAAATAGCCTGATAAATAGCTGTTAAATGAGTTAATAAAGTTGTGTCTCATTTTAATGTGTATTTGTGAGTTCTGTTAGTACTGCAGTCTTCCAATGTGCTAATTTTCTGTTTTTCTTCTTTTCTAAAATTTTTTGTTTTCACTATCACTTTGTTACTAGGATGTTTATTATTTTTTTTAGTTGAGAATATTAATTTTGTCTACCACATATTTGGAAGACACATTTTCTGTTTGGCTTCTATCATTTAATATTGTTTATGCTGTATTATGGAGAAGGCAATGGCACCCCACTCCAGTACTCTTGCCTGGAAAATCCCATGGACAGAGGAGCCTGGAAAGCTGCAGTCCATGGGGTCGCTAGGAGTCGGACGTGACTGAGTGACTTCACTTTGACTTTTCACTTTCATGCATTGGAGAAGGAAATGGCAACCCACTCCAGTGTTCTTGCCTGGAGAATCCCAGGGATGGCGAAGCCTGGTGGGCTGCCATCTATGGGGTCGCACAGAGTTGGACACGACTAAAATGACTTAGCAGCAGCAGCAGCAGCATGCTGTATGATGACAAATTTGAAATTATGTCATCAAAATTATTAATGACCTTGTGTAAATTTTAACTTTGTATGTTGATTTAGAAAATCTTTCTGCTTCCTAAGATTGGATATATATTTATTGACATTTTCTTTTACTATTATTGGTGGCTCAGATGGTAAAGTGTCTGCCTACAATTTGGGAGACCCAGGTTCAGTCCCTGGGTCAGGAAGATCTCCTAGGGAAGGAAATGGCAACTCACTCCAGTATTCTTGCCTGGAAAATCGCATGGACAGAGGAGCCTGGTAGACTACAGCCCATGGGATTGCAAAGAGTCAGACATGACTGAGCAACTTTACTTTCACTTTACTATTATTATAATAGTATAATAATTATATATATACAG
>NW_011494810.1:6024059-6026626 GCF_000754665.1 Bison bison bison | reverse complement strand
TATATTATGATAATATATACAATATAATATATAATAACATATACTATATATAATATAGTATATAATAATTATACTAGTATAATACTATTATTATAATACTATATAATATTATTATAATAAGATAATTATAATAATATTATTACTGTTATTTCCTTCTACTTTCTTTATGTTTTCTCACTTTCAGTTTAACTCTTTAATCTATGTGATATTTCACATATGGTGATTTAAAAAATCTATTAACTGAGCTTGCTATATATAAGCTAGTAGGCAAAGAGTCGGACACAACTGAGCAACTGATCTGATCTGATCTTAATATCTGGTAGGGCAATTTCTTCCTTATTTAGTTTTCTAAGGAGTTTACTAATTCATTACATTTTATTTAAGGGAAACTTCATCAAATTAAATACTGTTAAAAGTTTTACTGAAATTACATTAAAGCTATAGATTATTTGGGGAATTTATATTTCTACAATATGGAGATTAGTTTTGCTATTCAGAATCACAAAATAGTCCTGAATTGTCAGGCTTTATCTGTTTTTCAGTATATTTTTCTAGCTTTATTCATATTTAATAGGCTTTATAATTCACTGTTTAACTTAATCCTTGTGTAGTTTTGTTAATATGATCCAGTTTTCAGTATATCTCCTAATTGATTATTATATACACACATCCAAGTGGTTGATTTTTATGTACGTAATTTTAGTAACAGACTGCCTATTGAATTGTCCTATTGTTTTTTTTTCCTGTTGTACCTTCTGTGTCCAAAAATAGTATCATAATATTTATAAATAATGATATTTTATCATTCTTTTTGATTTTAAATGTTTTATTCATATTTTGCTTTCTTGTTCTGTTGCATTAGCTAGCAATTTCAACAATTGTTAACATAATGCTTGTGCTTGTGGCTATCTCTTTTGAAGTTCATTATTTGCTGAAGAATACTTTTCACTTTTATGTTATCTGGTTATATGTCTATTGTTAATTTATAGAGATATTTTAAAATCAGAAATAAACTGAAATTTTGTCAATTAGACTATAAATTAATAAGTCTGTATGCTTGGGAGATATGAGAGAGTGCTATGTCTCTCTCTACCTCCAAAATTCATATGTTGAAATCTTAGCCCCCAAAGTTTATGGTATTAATAGGTGAGAACTTTGAGAGGTACTTATGTCATGAGGATGGAGCCCCCATGATTGGGATTAGCTATCATGTAAAAGAGATACCAAAGACCTCTCCATGTAAAAATTACAATAAGAAGTGTACAACTCAGAAGAAAGTCCTCACCTGACCTTCCTGGTACCTTGACCTTGGACTTGCAGCCCCTAGAACTGATTGAAGTAACCTTTTTTTGTTTGTAAGCCATCCAGTCTATAGTGTTTTTTGATGGCAGCCTGAACAGACTAAAACAGGAATATATGTACTAAAGAATCTAGCATCAGTGATAGTCTAGAGAATTATTTTCTGTATTGTTTAAAGGTGGAAATAAAAACTCATGATGGATTTAGAAGTTGGTAATTGTGATTAATTTCCTTAATTAAAAAGAAAATGTGCCTGGGACTTCCCTGGTCATCCTGTGGTTAGGACTTCATCTTTCAGTGCAGGGATGCAGGTTTGATCCCTGGTCTGGGAGCTAAGATCCCATTTGCCTCACGGCCAAAGAACCAAAATGAGAAATAGAAGCAATATTGTAACAAATTCAATAAACACTTGAAACATAAATGAATAAAAATTTTAAAAAAATGTGCCAAGCACACACACACACACATAGACACACACTATACAACTACAGTTTAAACTTTACAACAGTTGAAAAGGAGGGCAGAGATAATGCCATCACACTCCAGCACACCCACATCATGGGATAGTTCATTTTAGAAAGATGATCATATTTTACAATGAGACCAAAAGTGCCCTGAGACACTTATGGTTGTAAAAGCTTAGTTTGGGGCTCCCCTGGTGGCTCAGACAGTGAAGAATCTGCCTGCAATGCAGGAGACCTAGGTTTGATCCCTGGGTCAAGAAGATCCTCTGGAAGAGGGAATGGCTACCCACTCCAGTATTCTTGCCTGGAGAATTCATGGACAGAGGAACCTGGAGGGCAATAGTCCATGGGGTAGCAAAGAGTCAGACATAACTGAATGATGAACACTTTCACATTTTCTTTTTCTTTCAAGCTTAGTTTGGGAGCAACTCAGTTCAGTTCAGTTCAGTCGCTCAGTTGTGTCCGACTCTTTGCGAGCACATGAATTGCAGCACGCCAGGCCTCCCTGTCCATCATCAACTCCCAGAGTTCACTCAAACTCATGTCCATCGAGTCGGTGATGCCATCCTGCCATCTCATCCTCTGTCGTCCCCTTCTCCTCCTGCCCCCAATCCCTCCCAGCATCAGAGTCTTTTCCAACGAGTCAACACTTGGCATGAGGTGGCCCAAGTACTGGAGTTTCGGCTTTAGCATCATTCCTTCCAAAGAACACTCAGGACTGATCTCCTTTAGAATGGACTGGTTGGATCTCCTTGCAGTCCAAGGGACTCTCAAGAGTCTTCTCCAATACCACAGTTCAAAAGC
>NW_011494810.1:6017648-6023442 GCF_000754665.1 Bison bison bison | reverse complement strand
CAGTCCTGTGGCCACTGCTGAGTTTTCCAAATTTGCTGGCATATTGGGTGCAACACTTTCACAGCATCGTCTTTTAGGATTTGAAATAGTTCAACTGGAATTCCATCACCTCCACTAGCTTTTTTCTTAGTGATGCTTTCTAAGGCCCACTTAACTTCACATTCCAGGATGTCTGGCTCTAGGTGAATGATCACACCGTCGTGATTATCTTGGTCGTGAAGATCTTTTTTATACAGTTCTTCTGTGTATTCTTGCCACCTCTTCTTAATATCTTCTGCTTCTGTTAGGTCCATACCATTTCTGTCCTTTATTGAGCCCATGTTTGCATGAAATGTTCCCTTGGTATCTCTAATTTTCTTGAAGAGATCTCTAGTCTTTCCCATTCTGTTGTTTTCCTCTATTTCTTTGCATTGATAGCTGAAAAAGGCTTTCTTATCTCTCCTTGCTATTCTTTGGAGCTCTGCATTCAGATGCTTATATATTTCCTTTTCTCCTTTGCTTTTCGCTTCTCTTCTTTTTCCAGCTATTTGTAAGGCTTCCCCAGACAGCCATTTTGCTTTTTTGCGTTTCTTTTCGATGGGGATGGTCTTGATCCCTGTCTCCTTTACAATGTCACGAGCCTCATTCCATAGTTCATCAGGCACTCTATCTATCAGATCTAGTCCCTTACATCTATTTCTCACTTCCACTGTATAATCATAAGGGATTTGATATTGGTCATACCTGAATGGTCTAGTGGTTTTTCCTACTTTCTTCAATTTCAGTCTGAATTTGGCAATAAGGATTTCATGAGCGACTAGCTGGCTTTAAAACTATAGATGCGTGTAAGTTTAGTAGCTTAGGCATCAAGTTGACCCAGGGAAAGTCAGTATTCTGGACAGCTCTGTGGGCCCTCAGGGTCTCTGGCTGGGAGGATGATTTCTTTGCCTGATAGTATTTATTCCTTCCTGTAATCAATAGTGGAGAAGGCAATGGCACCCCACTCCAGTACTCGTGCCTGGAAAATCCCAGGGACGGGGAAGCCTGGTGGGCTGCCGTCTATGGGGCCGCACAGAGTCGGACACGACTGAAGTGACTTAGCAGCAGCAGCAGTAATCAATAGACAAACAAGGTTGGGCTGGTTGTGTTTGTTTGAAACTCTAGCCTCGCTCAAACACCACTATCCTTCAAAGATCAGTGGAGTACGTTATTGAGCATTGGAATGTAACATTGTGTGGATGGTGGCATTTCATCTTTTCCTCAAATTTTTTATTTCTTAAACCAGAATACAAATGTAAATCAGTCTGTGGCTGGTTTTTGGACATTTTGAAAGCACTACGAAAGTAATTACAGATTTTGTGTGTGTGTGTGTGTGTGTGTGTGTGTGTGCATATGTTAAGGAAAACTATCATGAACAGAAAGATCCTTGATGGGAAATTTCTCATCTCCTTCTTTTTTGTGTTCTCAATCTCCAGGACTATGCCAGGCCCCCAGAGATCCCTTGAACCAGGCCTCCATGATATAATGAAACAGAATCAGTGAATGAATAACTCATGAGAGAGATTGTTAATGTAGCTACCAGTATAACAGCTGTTTCAAATCATCAATATTGTTTTTTTCACTGTATCTTGAAAATTTTTCTAATTTATATTCTTGAGGATATATTTAAACCTACCAGAAGTATATTCATAAATATGTTTCTGAGAGTCCCTTGCTTCTAGTTAGTTTTTCTGTCTATATTCTCTGGCAAATAGTAAACAAAACAATTATTTACCTGTATTCAGCTACTGATGCCTAACTAGTTCTACTAATGTGATTTGTTCAAACTTTTACTATAAAGATGAGTGAATGAGTATAATACAACAAAATTTTCCATATTCACATGACATTTTAAAGTTCCTTTGATATTGAATTTTCTCCATTTTTGGTAAAGACTGCTTTACTTCATGTTAAGAAATATGTAATAGTTTATTCTCTGTTGCAAACAATTATCTTATTACTTAATTTTTTTTTGCCTTCAGATATAAATGAATCTCTTAAGCTGGAAAATAAGTAATTTAAAGATCCTATATGAATATTTAAGTAACTTTTTCTGCCTTCATCTTTTTTCGTGCCATTTAGTCTCTTTCACAAACATCTAATTTGCCTTGATTTGAACTAAGCAGGCAGCATGATTTTTGGTACAAACTTTGGTTTTAATTTTTCCATCATCTTCTTTAGAACTTTAGAGTATTGCTTCACTGCATTGCAGGTTTTAAACATGACTCTTACTATAGCCAAATTTTCATATCATGCTGTCCACTTCTAGAATTCTGTGAATAAAATAATGCTAATTGTGTTCTGGCTACTAAGTAGTAATTAATAGTAAGTAGGCAAAAGAGAACCCTAAATTTTACATACTATCGCTTTTAGCTCTCATCATATTTACCACAGAATGCTGATAAGTTGATATATTTACCCTACATGTAGGTATTAATTAATACTTACAAGTTGGTACTCTCATTTAGCTAAAATGTTGATAAGTTGATGACAGTTCAGAAATAGGTCATTGCTGCCGGGAGAGAAAGCATTTTTTTTTTTTCAAAGAAATTCTCTAAGAAACACTTTTACCTCAAACCCATTATTGAATGGGCACAGCTGCAAAACCTCAGCACTCACGAGGGGCTTTGCTCATTACTCCATTTCTCAGATGTCACTCACAGAGCTCCCCACACAGAGAAGGCACTGTAATGACTCTCGCCTTCCTGAAATAAGTACTTTGTGCAAACAGTGGAGCAGGTGTACTTAGGCCAATGACATGACAAAGTACAAGGAGGGTGCCCTGTTCAAGGATGGGCTGATTTGCACACAGGGAATTGATGCCACTTAGGAGTGCACATTGGTTGAGCTAATCCAATTGTTGTTTATCCTTGAAAAGATTCAGAAAAATTGGTGGAAAGGATGAGGGCTTTGTAAGAGCTCTTGGACAGTGTCCTCACACTTAAGTAATGGGCAGAGCAAGTGGAAGCCATAGCAACATCTGCTCCTGCAAACCACGCTCTAGTTTTGTTTTGCTTTGTTAATTGGTCCTGTAGAGAAAATGTGGTTTGTTCACAATGAATGCTAATTTCTTCGTAAACTATTGCAGTAGCCTCCTCTGTTTCCACTCTCATGTCTGTGGTCCTTTCCCCACATACATAGAAGACCTGCTATTCTTTTTCATTTTTTAAATCTGCCTGATCATAGTCACTGTAAACCATAGAATTTTAAATTGCTATCTTAGCCCTAAGGCCCTGCAGAGTCTGCCTCCTTCTGATTTCTCTGACTTCATCTTATACAACTCTTAGCCCTGCTCATCTAGATACCTTGGCCTCCTATATTTTTCTCCAAGAATTCAAACTTGTTTCTGCCTCAGTCTTGTTTTTCCGATTCCTGAAGTAAGCTACCTCCCCCACTGAATACCCCTCAAAAGTTCTTTGCTTTGGTGATTCTTCATAATTCAAATCTCACCTCAAACTTCTCTTTCTTAGATATGCCTTTAAATTAGCATATCTTGTTCTATTCTACTGATTTTAAATTTGCATATCTTGTTCACCATTATAATACTTTTATTTTCTCCATTTCCCTTACAGGTAACAGAAATTACATTTTTATTTATTGTTTCCTCTTTGTTTTTAGGTTTCTCTAACAAGAATGTATACTCTGTGTGAGCAGAGTACATGTCTATGGTTGAGGATGGTACCCCAGCATTGAGGACATACATATACATATACAGCCTGACATACAGAGGCCCTCAATAGATGTTTGCTAAATATATAACTGAGTAACTCAATTGTGGATAAGTAAATATAGTGACTTTCAGCAACCACATTCTGTGAGTAGTACAGAATTTTCCCCATGCCAGTCAACAACTCTGGTATGTCCAAGATATCATTTGTTTAAAACAGCCCAAAGTCATTTCTTGGTTTTTATTAAGAAAAATTTATAGAAAACCAAAATGAATGATTCATTTATTTATTATTCAAAATAAACTCATAATTCAATGCCAAAAGGAATATAGAGACCCTACCTTTTGTCTCCATAGATAATTGTTAAGTTCTTAGAAATGTCTTGAAGAATAGTAGCACTGCAGACCAAAGGTCAGTGACTCCAAGAACTTGGAGTCAGCTGTGTCTAGTTTCAGTGTGGGCAGTAGTTCCAGACAGATAACGCAGGAAGAGGAGAGACAAAAAAGTGCAGTTTGGAGATTTCAGGAATCTGAAAAATGCTGTGGAGTGATGGTGAGTTTGGAAAGGTGGAGAGAAAGTAATTGCAAGAGACTGTTAGAACCAATCACAAACTTGTCATCTAATTTCATACGAAGTACCAAGGCTACAGAACTGTGTTGGCCAAAGCAGTGTTGTGCAGAGCAGAGGTGGAAGTGAGGAGGAGGAGATGTACAGAGCGTGGGTGAAACTTGGTAGAGCATTACAGAGTAGTTCTCTGAACAGCTGAGGGGGTCGGTGCTGGACTGGGAAAAGTACACCATATAAGTTTGTTGAAAGAGGTCATGCAGAGGACATGGAAGCCGTTGACCAGAGAGCTGGATCCCTTCCTCTGTCCTTGGACTGTCTGTTCTGCTATCCCCATGCTCGCAGCCATTTCAAGGATGCAGACTTGAAAGAACAACATGTTGTTGAGGCCATCTGAATGGTATATGAGAACGAACCCAGGTAAGGCCCCACATAAACTGTAAAGATTCTGGCAAGTAGGTTTTAAAGCATGGGTTAAACCATTTCACCTGCCTTCACTAATCAAGGTTGTCTTAAGACTTGCATGCCTTCCAGGCAGCATGTCACTTGAACAATAATATGTTTGCCTGAGTTATTTTCCAAGAACTTGGAGTCAGCTGTGGCTAGTTTCAGCTGAGCAGGCTTAGACTAAATAGGACCACAAACCCTTCAACTGGGCATGCGTGAAAGTCTTCCATGCCCTTTTGATTTTGGACGGCTGCAAACCCCCTCAGAACGTGCGGATGCCTGGAGCCTAGTTAAACCTGCGCCGAAAGACAGTGACTGCACTTTTCTCAAGTCACCTTTCCCCTTTCCTGAGGGCCTCATACCGCACTGCTTCTCTCCTCTTTAGCCTAAAAACACCTTGCCTTCAGGGAGGTTGGGTCAAGATTTGTTCTCCCAATCTTCCCTTGCCTGTTTTGCGAATGAACCCTGTCTTTGCTGCAAACCTCTGCATCTCAGCGTTTTGGCTTGCGAGATGTCAAGCAAGAGGACCCTGGTTTAGTCGCTGGTTCAGAGATCTCCTTAGCTTTTGGCTGCACAAAGAAGTAAGTTCCCTTGCTTATGAAAATGACCACCATTGACCAACCTGGAGTGGGCTATGATCTCTACTTGCCCTCCAAGGCAGGATTCAGGAGTTTCAGGGGTATTTCTACTGGTGGTGCGACTTTGGTCAAATAGTTTAACCCATGTGAGCTCTGGTTTCTTGGGCAAGGCTGCCTAAAACTTGTTCCAGGTATCACTGTTTGTACATTTTATAGAGGTTGTGATAGAGAAATACCTAGGATACGAGTCATATGTTATATTGCTATTTTAAATCACTCGTGATAGCTGTGTAAAGAAAATATTGACATTGCTTGCTAGAGTTGTGTTGTGAATGAGCTGTGGAGGAAATTGGCTGGGATGTTAGACTAGACACTTGAAGAAAAACTGAGATGAAGGTATACAGTGAACTGCACAGGCAGAAGAATGGTTGGGGGTATCCACAGTAGCAGGGGAAATTTTGGCCCTCTGTGCATAACTAAGGTAATTAAAAATCCTATTCTTGCCTTGTAGTTCAGGTA
>NW_011494810.1:6007047-6017548 GCF_000754665.1 Bison bison bison | reverse complement strand
AGAGCTAGTGTTTGTGCCTTCTCTGCTGGGCCAGAGGGAAGAGTTGCTGCAGTGGGGAGGGATGTTAGACTAGACACTTGAAGAAAAACTGAGATGAAGGTATACAGTGAACTGCACAAGCAGAAGAATGGTTGGGGTTATCCACAGTAGCAGGGGAAATTTTGGCCCTCTGTGCATAACTAAGGTAATTAAAAATCCTATTCCTGCCTTGTAGTTCAGGTATTTCTTGAGTCCTGGTGGACATCTGTGGAAGGTGTTCTGTTCTTAAAGAGGGCTGGAAAGCGTGTAGTGGCTGCTATACTCTGGCAGCATCACAAAGCCCTTTAATTTTGCTTCCTTACATGAAATATTGGATGAACAACTGCTATTTTTTATGGGGCATTTAGAAACACCAGATGCTCTTCTCAGAATGTATGAATTCATTTGCCCTCACAAGAATTTTATGAGATAGTTATTATTAACTACTCCATTTTGCAGGTGAGAAAACTGATCTGTGAAGAGATTAAATAGCTCAGGTGAGGTTACATATTGCACATTTGCTAGAGCTGGAATTCATTCCCAAGCATTATGGTTTGGGTAGGCTGCTTGACCATTCTGTGTTAAGACCACCCTATTTTAGTACATTTAGAAGATTTTAAGAGGTACCAGAAACATCTGGGGACTTGATTACCATACAGATAAATGGGCCTCAACCTAAAGGAAATATTTTTTCCCCAATATCTGCAGGTGTCCTTGGTTTTCAGGGGATTTTAATGAATATCCAATTTAAGGACCATTGCTTTTGTCTGTGAGTCAAATTGCCTTGAAATGAAACATATTCCTTTCCATAAAATAGTAATGATAATGAAGTTTAGTCAGGACTGGATTGAGAAACTAATGGGAGAGCTTGTATGAAAACACTTGGAAAATCACTGACTTTCAGATTGCCCAGAAACACCTAAGTGGGTAATTATGATGAAATCCCTGGTCCTCACCTGTAGCTACCTGATAAACGGTATCATTTGATAAAGAAAGCAGTGCAATTGTGTGACACACAGTGGCTTAGTGAAAATGTCACGTGTACAGTTTATACTTTGTAGTACATTGAATATCACCTAAATTTTGGGGGGTACACTTTCTCCTCAGAAAAGTGCAGGTGGAAATTCTTTTGCAGCCCTCCAAAAAGATCAAAGGAGAGGGCACCTCTGTGGCATTTGAAGGTGTGCATCACACATTCGTTGCTTTCCTTTAGAAGTGAGCAGAAATCCCCCATGACTTTAAAGTCCAGAGCATTTGTTTTCAGTGATAAAATATGCATTAGTTTTTATTCTCCTGCTGTTATAATATTCAGTCATTATAATCTTACAAAAAGAAATTTTCTTGTATTGACTTTAATGGTTATCTCTCAAACTGCCAGATGGTTCCATCAACAACTTAAGAAATTTATGAAATTAATCCCTTCTAAACTTCACATTTAATTCTGTTTCAGTGGCTTCAAACCACAGCTTTCATTTGAATTCTGAGAAAATTGGAGAATGATTTTCCTCATAAACTCCAAAATGCTGTTTTGCTCGCTTCCTTTGAGCAATGCCTGATATAACTACAAAGGGATAAACAAGTCTGGCACACAATTTTGCATTAGGCTCCAAGAGGTTTCATTTTTCTTCATAATCCTAATGAAACAAACTTGAGACTAGCAGTGAGTTGGGTTGGGGAGAGTGGGACTTTTCTATTAGGTATTGTATTTGTTTCTTTGTATTTCAGTTGGATTCATCAACTAAGAATTAAGAAGAGGTTAGGAAAATTCACATTTCCCCAGAGCCAGCCATCCCACCGTGGCTTCATCACAGAAGTCATTTTGGTTTCACCTCAATTAGGTCAA
Organism: Bison bison bison; assembly: GCF_000754665.1. NCBI lineage: Eukaryota > Metazoa > Chordata > Mammalia > Artiodactyla > Bovidae > Bison > Bison bison. The sequence continues at coordinate 6,015,687 of NW_011494810.1, read as the reverse complement.
GGAATTGAAGTCTGAACTACAGTGGCCCAAGAGAAATGCTCAAGTCTAAGGCAGAACCAGGACCCTTGCCAATCTGACTCCTACAGGTCCTCAGCAGGGAAGGATTTTTCATCATGAATTATTACATGAGTTTTCCTAAAGGGGCTCATTCCTTTTTTTAAAATATATTTTAAATAAATGGCTCATAGTCATCATCAGCTTCTGTGTTTACTTAGGAGAAATATTGCTTCTTATTCTGGACTTGGAGAATATAGACTGAGTTCCATTTTTAACTGTATGACTTATTACCTATGAAACCTTGTCAGGCAGCCTCCCTTCTTTCAACTGTTATACACCATATAATTCAGTGTTTTCTTAAGAATTAAAATTTGTCACAGGCAGAACAAATGTTAATTTTTAACTTGATATCTGGAATCCGAGAATCCTTACTGAAGAGTGGCGAGTTAACTGAGAAATGACTTATGCACGAATTCTGAATGGTACTTCAGTTGATATGTAAACCAAATCAATCACCAGGGCTGAATGGGTAATTGTAGAGCACTGAGTAATTGATCAGTTACTGAAAAGAACTGTCGGTATGAGGCACAATTATAAAACCAGTGCTTAGTGGATTGACCATTCATTTACATTGTCTTCCCACCACATTCCCTGCAGTGGCTTTTCTAAACCTTCTCATTCAAGCCCATTCCCTCCTGCCTTTTCCTGAACAGTCACTGCAGTGTTCAATCAATGGGCCTAATGACTGCCATACAAAGCATAGCATCCTGCTTTCATGGATCATTTTTAAGGCCTCTTATCTTCTGTCTCTTCATCAGCTCATCATTTTCTCCTTTTTCAAATATTTTCTTCGTGAAGAAGTCTTTGAACTCTAGATTTACTGTTCCTCCAATCAAATGAATCCCTTCCCTAAATTATTATAAATCACTACTAATATTCTTTTACAAGACTTGACTTACCCTGTTCTCATGATATAGAAATTGACAATTTTGTTGACTAAGTATACTGTTTTACACTTTATATATTTTTGATAGGATCTGGGTCTAAGTTACCTTTTTGTAGTGCACTATCCGAAGAAAGCTGAGCACTGAGGAATTGATGTTTTTGAACTGTGGTGTTGGAGAAGACTCTTGAGAGTCCGTTGGGCTGCAAGGAGATCAGTCCTGGGTGTTCTTTGGAAGGAATGATGCTAAAGCTGAAATTCCAGTACTTCGGCCACCTCATGCAAAGAGTTGACTCATTGGAAAAGACTGATTCTGGGAGGGATTGGGGGCAGGAGGAGAAGGGGACGACATCGGATGAGATGGTTGGATGGCATCACCGACTCAGTGGACGTGAATTTGAATGAACTCTGCGAGTTGGTGATGGACAGGGAGGCCTGGTGTGCTGCAATTCATGGGGTCACAAAGAGTTGGACACGACTGAGCGACTGAACTGATCCACATTAAATGCTATGTTTGTTTATTCTCAACAAGGGACTTGACTTTACATAGTCTATTGTAGGTGTTCATTAAAGTTGATGGTTAAATCAAGGGCACTTTGAATCAGTTTTAAAAATCAAAGCTGTAAGTACAGTAATGAGAAAAGCAGAGTTTTTGCTATAGAATATTTGTTTCTTTGCAATTTACTCTCATAATGTGCAATGCATTAATGTGACCAGGAAACTGCAACAGGAAATACATATAGTAGGTCTAGTGAACTTTTTTTTACCAAAATGATTCAAAGATACCACGAAATATGAAAGTGCTGATATGGATTGGCTAAGTATTTACCATTTCCAATCTAGGTCCTGTCCTTAACAATGTTCTGGTTCCCCAACTAATCTTAACACTCTATTGTCAGCATTTTTCATGGAAGGAATGCAGAAATTTGGAGAAAGAAGTGAAATTCAACATTACACTTGATTCACTGTCCTCCGCAACATGGGCCTGGATATTTTCTCATTCTATGCTGATTTCCACCTTATTGCTTCTTTTTTTCTGGCCTCGGCTAACTCCCAAGAAATAAGTAGGATGTATTTTATTATTTATGATATATACATAATCTATATATCAGTTCGGTTCAGTCTAATTTAGCAATGATGAGACAGAATTCAGTAGATAGAATGGAACTGATTCAGAAGACATCTCTTTTTATTTGAAGGAAGGTGGGCCAGTTATCTGAAAGGAAAAACAATATTTTCCTAATGTAGAATAATGCCTTAAACGAGTGACCTAAGATTGCCCTATGTCTCTGCCTCTGTTCCCTTCCCTCTTCCTCAACAATATATTGGCCCTACCTGTGAGGAACTTGTGAAAACTATCTCACTACTGTTAAGAGAGTCAACCAAATGACTCCATTTTGTGAAGAACATCCTTAAGTATGAGTGGCATAACCTTCGCTAAACTACCCATCCCTTCTTTTCCTTTGGTTCTCCATAAAACCCCTAATGGCTGGGAGGATTTGGGGAATGGCTTGTTCAGTCAAAGAACCAGTTATTCAGTTAACCCGGGTAATTGTCATCTTATCAGTATCTAGTAATAATAATAATTGTATTTATTAAGTAGTAGTTCTTTTTCAGTAATTTATAAAGTAGAGGCTTGTGGCCCATTTCTTTTCATGTCTATCTTCTGTTCCTTCAAACTTGGTTTCTCCATTCTTTATCTTAAACTTCGAAGTAATTTAGCCAGTACAATGAATCTAATTTTGACGTGCAAACCAGTCTGAATTCTGAAACATGAGCTGAGTGATTTAGATTGAAAAGAAAGGAGAATTTTATTTTATTTTTTTAGTGAAAAAACTTCTGCAACTATCATACCCACCAATTGAATGGCTCCCTATTCAGCAGGTTATAAACAAACATTACTTTAACTAGAAAATTACCATGATTTCCAGTTACAAATTGGACTCATAAATTTGCATATTTGTCTTGAGAATATCTTTTTTTCAGTTTGAATTATGAACAGTTAGCCATTCCTTACGAGTTTGGTTCTTTGAACAACTGTGTGATACAATTTCCCCTTCCTCGTCAAAGAAAAAAAAAAAAGGCAAAATAGAATTGATTTAATGGTGAGTGACTTGACTCTTTCGTACTAGTAACAAATGAAAGGTTCTGAAAATGTACCTCCTCTATCTTTTGCTTATTTCCAAAAAGATACCTGACATCTACATATGCTATTGTATGTTGGCAAAGGTGATTTATGTATAAGCCAGAAGAAAAGCTGTCAGAAATTGCTGTCATAGTGTTCTTGTTCTAAATAGTTGAAGTTGACAGTGTCTCATAAGATCCATAACTGGACATACGACTGTTAATCAAAAGAAAGAATTTACTGGACTCTGATCATCCTGCAGTGAAAAAAAAAATTTTTAAATCTCTTTTTTGTTTTCATGTGTTTATTCAGCTTGTAGTGAAAGAATGGGAAGAGAGATTGCTTGTTAGTACACTGTGCATGAAAAGTCAATTTTTCTTTTGCAGGCAAATGGGAAGTAAATCAGTTTGTGTCACTTCACTTAGAGTGAGAAAACTATTAAAACAACACTGTCAGTACCACAGCATACATTCCAGTTCTGTCAATTCTTGATGTCACTTTGGATAATATGTTATTGTAGGGTAGTCCAAAATAAAGTGATGTCTGTACCTCATTGCTTTGCTTTGAATTGTGGAAGATTTGAAAATAGTGGCATGTTGAGTTAGGATACCACATTGCTAAGTATGGTGTATGATAATAAAACCTTGCTCTACTTTAAACTATTAGTTTAAAGCTTATTAACAACAACAATTATTTGCTTTCAGTATTAAGATTATAATTCAAATGTATTTTTGCATTTGTGGTTGTAATTTTACTAGCTATCAATATTTTCCTATAAAGGAGATAATAACCTAGTAATATTAAAAAAAAAAAAAAAACTGCTTTCAGGTAGATTCTCATATTAGGCTTTCTACTTACCCGATGTGTCTTTGATGGGGGCATTGCTTGAGTTCTAAATACTTCACATGTGTTTAGTGTTGCCAAGAGGCCCTGAACTCCACCACTAACCATTTTATGCCTTTTAAGAAATAATTGTCTTTTTCAATCACATTCAAATAAACATTTTTGGTACTCAGTACAACCTGATTCTGATTATGTAGCATGCAGCATTCAAGGGATCAAATCACCAGCAATTCACTTCCCCAAGTTACTTTCTTAAATCAGCTTTTAAATAGATTTATGTTGCCTGTGGATATAAAGCAGTAGAGTAAAACTAAACCTTCCTGATTTCCAAATCAGCATTTAAAGAGCTATAATTCATATTTAATGAAGAAAAACAGCTAAATAAGCATCCACAAGCATTTAACTAGAGACTTCATGCTCATAAAGTTTTTATCCCCTGCTAAAAGCCCCTTTACCGTATCTTTTTATTATACTTTGATACAAAATGCTAAAAGAAAGTTGGATATTGTTAGACTGCTATTAAATTATAAGAGAACAAATATTAGGAATAAATTTCAACTCAGTTAACCAGGACAAGATTGGCAATTTTCCTAACTTGTACTTCAACATTTAAGTTCTCAAAGAGAGAAAATGTTTTATAGCCAACAGAACTTGAAACAATATTGAGGCCAGATGTCTCTGACCTTTTGTGTAAGAATAAAGCACTTTCTATTTCAAGGTTGGACATCCTGTTTATAAATAGGTACATTTGTGGTGAAAACTGACTTTGTTTACCTGTGAAATTGGGTTTGGCTATTTCCCCTGAAATAAAGATGGGCTATTGAGAGCTGCTGCCTGAAGGCAAAATATAAAATTGATAGCATAGTATATGTGTATTTGGGGTTTCTTGTTTCTCAAGTATACCTGCCTCAAATCTTTGTCATTGAAAACCATCCTATCTCAAAGTCAAAACCAAGATCAGGACTAGCTGAAATGAAAGAATACAGTGTTTGAAAACTAGCTGATTCCCTAAGACATTGTTTCCTTGGTTTCAGGCCTCAATTTTGCTTCTCATTTTGTCTTATTTTCTAAAGCAGACTAGTATTGAAGAGGAATGATGAAACATGTTTAGTGAGTATAAATGATCAAGAATGTTACTTTAAATAGACACAGGTTTCAGCATTTATATTTGGCCACTGTTTACAACCACACTAAAGAATGAATGTGCCATCCATTCTTCAAGGTGTGACCAATTATTCTGGACAAGTGAAATTGGCATTCTTGGGCCCAAACAAATTCAGTTGCCTAATCGGCTTCAAGCTCAAAAAGAGTCCTACTAATATTATAGGCATTTATTGAACTTTAATGATATCTTACTCCTTGGAAGAAAAATTAAGACCAACCTAGATAGCATATTGAAAAGCAGAGACATTACTTTGCCAACAAAGGTCTGTCTAGTCGAGGCTATGGTTTTTCCAGTGGTCATGTATGGATGTGAGAGTTGGACTGTGAAGAAGGCTGAGTGCCAAAGAATTGATGCTTTTGAACTGTGGTGTTGGAGAAGACTCTTGAGAGTCCCTTGGACTGCAAGGAGATCCAACCAGTCCATTCTGAAGGAGATCAGCCCTGGGATTTCTTTGGAAGGACTGATGCTAAAGCTGAAACTCCAGTACTTTGGCCACCTCATGCGAAGAGTTGACTCATTGGAAAAGACTGTGATGCTGGGAGGGATTGGGGGCAGGAGGAGAAGGGGACGACAGAGGATGAGATGGCTGGATGGCATCACTGACTTGATGGACGTGAGTCTGAGTGAACTCCGGGAGTTGGTGATGGACCAGGAGGCCTGGCGTGCTGCAATTCATGGGGTCGCAAAGAGTCGGACACGACTGAGTGACTGAACTGAACTGAACTGAATGATATCTCCAGCTCTCTTTAACATAGTCATCACATGTGGAAGTTTGTAAGTTTAGTTGTTTTGAAGAACAAGACAATTTTTTTTTTAAAATTTCAATCTTATAAAATGTATTTGCCTTTCCAGAAAGGACAGTAGGACCATAGCAGACTTCTCTTTTCCTTTCTTTCTGTGGCATAGTTTTGATCAGTGCCCCAAGACTAGATGATCCTGAAGAAATCTCTATAGTCTTGGAAATAAAATTTAAACTGACCTCTGACTCAAAGTCTCGTGCAAAGCAAAGATGACTTTAAACTTCTTCTGCATTGAATGGAGTACTGTATTGATCTCTGCAATGAAATATAAATGGAACCCAATGGACTGCTATTTTAATGCAGCAGAGAAAATTCAATGAATTGTCCAATTCTCTCAGGCCCTTTAGAAAACTACCCAGTGCATGGTTTTAATGGAGAAATGGCGCAAGGAAATTGAGTACAGGGTCTCCCAGTACTCATCCATTAAGTCCTTGACATCTGAATCACTACGGTAAATTATATAGGCCCTTAATAAAAGACTGGAGTGGCATCTGATATTCAAACCATAGGTTATAGATGCAGAACAACTCATTCTGCCTCGGAAGGACATCTGCATCGAGTATACCTGCCTCAAATCTTTGTCACTGAAAAACGTCCTATCTCAAACTCAAAACCAAGATCAGGACAAGCTGAGATGAAAGAATACAGTGTTTGAAAACTAGCTGATTCCTTAATATATTGTTTCCTTGGTTTCAGGCCTCCGTTTTGCCCAGTGACCTATTGATCTGCTTGTGAAGATACTCAAATCCCTTAAGTGTCAGAATATTCCATACAGATTATTCTCATACTCTGTCACTGTTGAAAACATACATAGCAAACTTGAAAGGACAGCTAGCTTTGGGGAGTCACCTTTGGAGTGTCAGGTTAGTATATGTGGGCTTGTGTTAGTCGCTCAGTCATGTCTGACTCTGCAACCCCATGGACTGCAGCCTGCCAGGCTCCTCTGTCCATGGGGTTCTCCAGACAAGAATACTGGAGTGGGTAGTCATTCCTTCTCCAGGGGATCTTCCTGACCCAGATATAGAACCCCAGTGTCCTGCATTGCAGACAGATTCCTTACCATCTAAGCCATCAGGGAAGCCCCATATGTGGACTTACTTTCTATCTACATTACAGTACTCATCAACTTAGACCATTCAGAGGAATGGAATGAGTACAATTCTGGCCATCTAACACAAGAGTGCATTAATTTGGTTTAGCATCCCTATGATATAGCATTTTAAAAACAGCTAAGATACTATATAATTGATTAAATAATGTATGTGTGTCTGGGGATTTGATGCTGCTCCTGTAATATGCTACAAATGCCTTGAAACTAATTATGAAAACTGCATATGTTTATTATAGAAATTTGGAATCTGTGGGAAAAGTACTAATTGAAAACTATTACAGACTATCAAAAATATGTATGATATAATTTATATATTTTAAATTCTTATTTTCCTTCCATTTTTACATTTTAGATGTTAATGAGTATTTCTGCACTACCATTTTTGTTTTTTATCACATTCTATTTTGATATAACTTATTTAACCAATTATATACATTTAGATTGTTTCTAATTTTATAGCATAATAAATAACATTGTAATGTGAATAACTATAGAAATTTTTGTGCAATCTCTATTGCTTCTTTAGGATGATTTTAGGAAGAGTAGAAGTTTTCTAATAGCTCATTTAAATGATTCTTATATATATTGCCAAGTTGCCTTCCATTAGAGGTCATACCAATTTTCATTCTCACAAATGTATCATGAGAATTTGTGTCCCCATGCTGTAGCCAACATTAAGAATTCTTATCTTTTTAAAAAAAATACTGACCAGTTAATAGGCAGTCAGTGCTATTTCACTGTAAAATTTTCACATTGATTATTTAATATGTTGAATGATTTTCACGTGCTTATCAGCAGTGCACACACCTTATTTGGTGTGCTGTCTGCTTCTGTCATCTGCTCAGTAAAAGTGGACTGTTAGTCACTCTGTCATATCTGACTCTTTGCGACTGCATGGGCTATAGTCTGCCAGGATCCTCTGTCCATGGAATTCTCCAGGCAAGAATACTGGATTGGGTAGCCGTTCCCTCCTCCAGGGGATCTTCCTGACCCACAGATTGAACCCAGGTCTCCTGTACTGCAGGCAGATCCTTACCATCTGAACCATCAGGAAAGCCCATCATCTGCTAATGTCTTTCTTAAAGATATTTGCTTCATTTATATTGATATGAAGATCTCTTTATATATAGTAATATCAACACATATTTATTGTGTGGATCACAATAAAATGTGGAAAACTCTGAAAGAGATGGGAATACCAGACCACCTGACCTGCCTCTTGAGAAATCTATTATGCAGGTCAGGAAACAACAGGTAGAACTGGACATGGAACAAGACTGGTTCCAAACAGGAAAAGGAGTATGTCAAGGCTATATATTTTCACCCTGCTATTTAACTTCTATGCAGAGTACATCATGAGAAACGCTGGGTTGGAAGAAGCACAAGCTGGAGTCAAGATTGCCAGGAGATATATCGGTAACCTCAGATATGCAGATGACACCACATTTATGGCAGAAAGTGAAGAGGAGCTAAAAAACTTCTTGATGCAAGTGAAAGAGGAGAGTGATAAAGTTGGCTTAAAGCTCAACATTCAGAAAACTAAGAGCATGGCATCTGGTCCCATCACTTCATGGGAAATAGATGGGGAAACAGTGTCAGACTTTATTTTTTTGGGCTCCAAAATCACTACAGATGGTGATTGCAGCCATTAAATTA
>NW_011494810.1:6006699-6006800 GCF_000754665.1 Bison bison bison | reverse complement strand
GTGTTCTTGCCTGGAGAATCCCAGGGACAGAGGAGCCTAGGTGGGCTGCTGTCTATGGGGTCGCACAGAGTCAGACATGACTGAAGCGACTTAGCAGTCTG
>NW_011494810.1:5995799-6006599 GCF_000754665.1 Bison bison bison | reverse complement strand
TATTTTACTTTTTTTTTGGATTTAACATAGGCTATAGTGATGCTGAAGCTGAAACTCCAGTACTTTGGCCATCTCATGCGAAGAGTTGACTCATTGGAAAAGACTCTGATGCTGGGAGGGATTAGGGGCAGGAGGAGAAGGGAACGACAGAGGATGAGATGGTTGGATGGCATCACTGACTTGATGGACATAAGTTTGGGTGAACTCCGGGAGTAGGTGATGGACAGGGAGGCCTGGCATGCTGCGATTCATGGGGTCACAAAGAGTCGGACATGACCGAGTGACTGAACTGAACTGAATATCAACACATTGTTTTGTCATATATGTTAAATTATCAGTTTGTGGTTTGGAAAGTGTCATTTCTCAGAAGGTTTTGTTTTCTGTATTTTACCTAGGATAATCTTGAAATGGGTGGGCACCATAACTCAAGCATTTGGGAAAAGAAGCCAATAAAGTGCTGGATATGGGAGTGAAGAGAGGTGGTTGGAGACCAGAGTTGACATTTGTATAGTTGAACTCATGTAATGGAGGCAAAGAACTTACTGGATATTCTTCTGTAACCACTTGAAACCTATAGAACTTTTCCCACAAACAGTATGGTCATAGGACATATTAATAGGTGATTGATAGTTCTGGTAAGGTGAGTAAACTATGTGATTAAGGTTAGAGAGGTTCATTAACCTTTAAGGTCATTAAGCTTTCACATGATACCTGTCAGCTGAAATTTACTAGTAACCTCTAACGGAGAAGGCAATGCCAACCCACTCCAGTACTCTTGTCTGGAAAATCCCATGGACAGAGGAGCCTGGTAGGCTGCAGTCCATGGGGTCAGGAACAGTCAGACATGACTGAGTGACTTCACTTTCATTTTTCACTTTCATGCATTGGAGAAGGAAATGGCAACCCACTCCAGTGTTCTTGCCTGAAGAATCCCAGGGACAGCAGAGCCTGGTGGGCTGCCGTCTATGGGGTTGCACAGAGTCGGACACGACTGAAGCGACTTAGCAGCAGCAACCTCTAAAAATGGGTGATCTTTTAAATGTCTTCTTTTTTTTATTTTATTTTATTTATTTATTTTTTTTTATTCTTCCAATTTTATTTTTAAACTTTACATAATTGTATTAGTTTTGCCAAATATCAAAATGAATCCGCCACAGGTATACATGTGTTCCCCATCAAGCCCACCCAATGGAGCTTGAGTAAGTGTGTGGCCTGTACATATTAACTTTTTGGATCCCATATCCTGGGATAATAGCATTAAAAATTAGCAGATTACTGAACATGGTGCCTTTGGCTACTAATATTGTCTGTCTCTCTGGTATGTGTTTAGGAATTATTCTCAAGAGCTATTCTGACTTTAGCTTAAAAAATTCAGTCCCCTCCTGGGAACACTGTTTATTTACTTTCACTGTGTCATCCATTATTACAAGGACTTTAGAACCATTAGGGAGATGGATATTGCATGTTCTTCTATGGCAAAGAAATTAATTCTAATAGAGGGGATGTCACTTTTTATTCTGTTCATTGAAGGCTGGAATGTTCAACCAACTTCACTGACAGCTTTCACAAGCCCATCATTTAAGATAATGGATAAAATGCAACATTTTATTGAAGGAGGATTCATTTTTTAGTGCAGCATGAATGTACTACATCGTTCATGTTTGCAATACAAATGAGTGGTCAAGGGGGTGGGGGATATATTATGATGTTTTATGTTCACTCTTTAGTAAATTTTGAACTTTTTTCTCTTCCTCCTTACTAGTACAAATATGGATGAGGACATTGTTTTTTTAATTGGGGTATAGTTGCTTTATAATACTGTGTTGCTTTCTCCTGTACAACAATGTGAACCAGCTATATATATACATATATTCCCTCTTTCTTGGACCTCTCTCCCACTCACCCCTCATCCACCCATCTATTTTGATCACAGCATGAAGTCCAGGAAAAGCCTTGGATAGCTAAAGGATGTACCATACAGGGATATTGTGAGGATTAAATATTGCAAAGATTGGGAAAGTGCTTTTAAAAAATTGTGAGGCACTTCATAAATACTAGGTATAGCAATGGTTATTTGCAGGCCAAGTACACCATGTTGGCCTTTGCTCCAACTTTTGAAGAGGTCACTTGCCGTGACAGAGAGTGAATGATGACACTGAGCGTGAAGATGAAGGACAAAAACCTAGGAGAATAGAAATATATCTGCCAAAATCATTATGCTTAGAGGAGGAAGAATCTCTCTCTTTTTTTTTTTTTTTGCAGGGCGTGGGGGCTAGTAGAGTTGTTTTGACACCTATATAGACTCTCTTTTTGGTTATATAGACTCTTCATCACCACATGGAGCCAAGAAGTGAATACGTGTTTAAATTTGCATCATTTGTCGTGCTCTCTTTCATGCTATTGAGTCAGCATGATGCAAAGGAAATGGCCTGCACGTCACGAGAATTGAGTGTGAGTTGTCACAGCCATGTGAAGCACCATATCGGCAGCACTGGAAAAGCTGCTTATTTATTTTTTCATCTAAGAAGAGATATTTAAGGAAATTTGTTTTTACAAAGTTGACAAATATATACAGTGATTAGATGGTCTTAGCACTATGTGCAATATACTTATTTATTTCAGTGTATATTACAATAAATATAATTAGTCTATAAAGCATATAACCTTGTGAATATCACTGCTAAGTGAAAATAAATAAGAAATTAAACTGTCCAGTAAATAAGAGTACTAAGGGGGTACAGATATGGCGTAAATTACAAAGAGAGGACATTTGAGAAATGCTGGGCTAGGTGATCTGTAATTTCATCTGAAATCCTAATACTTAAAGTACGTAGCTTCTTAAGGGAGACACCAAGGTCAGTGGCAACCATTACAAGGGTACCTCTCTGTTTCTATGGGTTTCTGGACCAGATTAGGCCACAAGTGCTCTTCTGTATAGCATCAGTCACTCCAGAAATTGCGGAATGCTTTTTGAGACAGGATAAGAAAGAGGAAAGTTGAATCTAGTGCTAGGCCAGAGCAGCGGCACGCTTCAAGGGTACAGAGAAATCAGGGGCTGCTGACCCTCCCTGATCAACTGGCCACATCTTTTCCATTGCATTATCTCTGCACACAAGGCTGCCTGTTGTCATTTCACTCATCCACTGGGTTCTCAGAAGTCCAACCATTCCATTCTGGAAGAAAGGATATGTAAAGGCTGCTTAATGACATCTTCCTTTGCTGCTTTCTTGTGCTATTCTAATAGCCAAATATTTTAGGAAGTCTCTATTTGCAGAAGAGAATTCTTAAACCTTTTTGGGTACCACTCATAGGAGGATTTCGACCAACCATGAGACTTTTGCAGGCTCTCTTGAGTGTCTGATCATACTGCTTTATTATTTGGTGATGAGAAAGCAGTGAGACCATTGTCTCCTGCTGAATCTGTGAAAGAAATGACAAAGACGCACACTGGGTTGCAGTCTATTCGTCAATAGTAATCACGTATTTTATAGAACTCTTACCAAAAGTAACAAAGTTACTTGTATCCAATACTTTTTGAAACCTGGAATTGAATAACTCCTTGTTTTGCTCTTTTTATTGGATCCATCAAGCCCATTAGCAGCCATTAAGGCTTCGGGTTCTAGTTCAAAATTGCTCGTTTAATATTCCTCAAATGAGACACAAGCAGAACAAAAAGTGAGAAAAGATGTATATTTTTCTCAGAATTAGAGCAGAAGATCTGCCTGTGACCACTGGTTAGGCTAGTGGTAAGAGGGTGAACACAGTACCCAGCAGTTTAGATACTCTGCTTGTCAGCAGTCAGATAACCTGCCAAGAATAGAGTGGGATTAGTCATTTCTTTCGGAGAAGGCAATGGCACCCCACTCCAGTGCTCTTGCCTGGCAAATCCAATGGATGGAGGAGCCTGGTAGGCTGCAGTCCATGGAGTCACTAAGAGTCGGACATGACTGAGCGACTTCACTTTCACTTTTCACTTTCACGCATTGGAGAAGGAAATGGCAACCCACTCCAGTGTTCTTGCCTGGAGAATCCCAGGGACAGAGGAGCCTAGGTGGGCTGCTGTCTATGGGGTCGCACAGAGTCAGACATGACTGAAGCGACTTAGCAGCAGCAGTAGCAGTCATTTCTTTTGGTTTTGAGAAAAGATGGCAAATGTTTTTGTTGTCAAGGAAAGCTCTTTCACAGACTGACACATTAAGTTATTGCCTTTATCCATTTGAAAACCCAATAGTGCAGGAAAGATCGTATAGTGTGGTGGTTAAAGAGAACGCAGTCAAGTTGCTGTGCTTAGTTGCTCAGTCATGTCCAACTCTTTGTGACCCCAAGGACTGTAGCCCACCAGGCTTCTCTGTCCATGGGGATTCTCCATGCAAGAATAGTAGAGTGGTAGCCATGCCCTCCTCCAGGAGATTTTCCCAACCTGGGGATTGAACCGAGGTCTCTGGCATTGCAGGCAGATTTTTTACCTTCTGAGCAACCAGGGAAACCCAGGAATACTGGAGTGGGTAGCCTATCCCTTCTCCAGAGGATCTTCCTGACCCAGAAATCAAACCAGCATCTCTTACATTGCAGGTGGATTCTTTACCAGCTGAGCTACCAGGGAAGCCCCTAGTCAAATTGACCTTCCTTCCAATCTTGGCTCTGCTAGTCAATAGTCATGTAGCCTGGGTTATGTGTATCTCCTTGATGCCCTTGTAAGATGGATATGATAAAAGTATATAACTCAGACGTTTGCTATGAGAATCAAATGAGGAATTAGATGCCCTTTATGTACCACTTTGCATCTTATTAATTTCATTTCTTACTCCAGCTTCTGGGCAGTTTGTATACTGATAATTTTCACTTCTTACTTAGGGGGTTCTCTGATGCCTCAGACATGGAGCACCAGTGGAACTTAATAGGTATCATCTGTACAAGCTTGGAGGGATAGACATCACTATGCTGTTGACAAATGGTTCTATGATCCATTTCAGGTTAACATTTTACATATGTTTTCAGACAAGGGTCAATATTCTTTTCTCTTTTATAGGTTAAGGTCTTCGACTTTCCTATTCTCTTTAAAAATTGTTTAGCTGTTTCAGGACTTTTGCATGCTTATAATCATTTTAGAATCAATTTGCTAAGTTTTATAAAATCTCAAATTTTGATCAGATTGGTTATGCTTTTAAGAAAAATTTTGTGTAGTCAACATTATTTATTTTTTTGTACTGTATTTTTAGGTTATATTCCCTCCTAGAAATCTCCTTTTTTGAAAATTATATTTACCAATGTTTTCTTTTAGTAATTTATTTTTTTACAGATATATTGTACATATATGGATATCTAGATATTTTAATAAATTATGACCTAGCTGTCTCAATACCATTCATGTAAAAATCCCCTTTTCTTTTTGATTTGAAATTCATCTATTGAGTTATCATATATTTTTACATTTTTCTATTAAATTGAGGTAACATTAGTTTATAACACTAAATAATTTTCATGTGTACAGCACTATATTTCTCCTCTTGTGTGTATTATCATGTGTACACCACCAACAGTTTTATTTCCCCTTTTTAATTGACCCCTTTTTCCCATTTCAGCTTGTTCTCAATCTTCTTCCTTTCTGGTAACCACTACTCTGGTCTCTGTATCTATGTGTTTGTTTTTGTTTGGTTCAATTTGTTCTTTTATTTTGCTACTTATTTTTAAAATATTTCACATATGAGTGAAATCATGTGGTATTTGTCTTTTTCCATCTGACTTACTTCACTTAGCAACACACTCTTTAGATTCACCTCTGTTGTTGCAAATGACAAGAAGATTTTATTTTTCCTGTGTGAGTAGTATTCCACTGTGCATATATACAACATCCTTATCTACTCATCCATCAATGAGCACTCAGGTTGTTTCTGTATCTTGGCTGTAGTAAATAATGCTGCCATGTATTATTGTAGATAATATAGCATTATCATATCTTTTTGAATCACTGTTCTCATATTCTTTGAATAAATATCCAGAAGTGGAATAACTAGAAATGGCAAGCCACTCCAGTGTTCCTGCCTGGAGAATCCCAGGGGCGGGGGAGCCTGGTGGGCTGCCGTCTATGGGGTCGCATAGAGTCGGACACGACTGAAGTGACTTAGCAGCATGGTAGTTCTAGTTTATCTTTTTCACATCCGTTCATAATTGCTTTATATATTTAGGTACTCCTATGTTAGGTCCATATGTGTTAGTAACCATATCTTCTTGCTGAATTGTTCCCTTTATCATTATATACTATTCATCTTTTTCTCTTGTTATATTTTTTGGCTTAGAGTATATTTTTTCTGGTAGGAGTACAGCTACTCTGGCATTCTTTTGGCTGCCTTTTGCTTCAAGTATCATTTTCCATCCCTGTACTTTGAATCTATGTTTGTCTTTAGAAATCAGGTGAATCTTCTGGAGGCAAAATATATTTGGGTCTTATTTTTTTAATCCAATCAGCCACTGTGTGTCTTTTGCTGAATTAATTTCATTTGCACTTAGGGTGATTATTGATAAATGAGGTGTTAGCACTGCCATTTTTTGTTTTGTGGTTGCTTTATATCTTTATTGTTTCTTTTTCCCCCTGTGTTTCTGTCTGCTTAGTTTGGATTTCTGTGATTAAAAAAAAAAAAAATCCTTCTTTTTCTCATATTTCATGCCCCTGCTCTAGATTTTTCTTTCATAGTTACTGTGAGATGTGTATAAATGTCTGTTAGATAAAATAGTCCTTTTTTCTGCTGATAGTATCTTATCTTCTTTTACCCATACAGGTTCATCCTTTTCCTTTTCCCTTTCTGCTTTTGTTTCCAATTACTGCTTTTTATGTTGTGATTTTGTTACCAAGTATCCATTGTTATTTCCCCTGCTTTTTGTTCCCTTTAAACTTTATGCTATAATTGAGTGTTTCACAACCTATTCTGATATAGAGTTGCAATTTTCTAATTCTAGTCATCACCTTCTCAAAGTTCTATGTGTTTTAGCTTTTCATTTCAGCATTTATTGTAAGGCAGGTCTATTGGTGATAAAGTCCTTTCATGTTTGTTTGTCTGGGAAAGCCTTTATTTCATCCTTCATATCTGAATGATAACTTTTCTTGATGGAGTATTCTTGGATGAATGTTTTTAATCTTTCAAAATTTTGAATGTCATTTCCACCATCTCCTGGTCTGTTGAGTTTTTGCTGAGAAGTCTTCTGATAGCCTAATAAGAACCCTTTGTGGGTTACTGTCTTTTTTTCATCTCCTGGCTACCTTTAAAATTCTTTGTCACTGACTTTTGACAGTTTTAATATAATGTATCTTGGAGAAGGTCTTTTCCATTGAAGTAATTAGACATTTTCTTAGCTTCGTGATCTTGTGTATCCAATTATTTCCCCAGTTTGGGAAATTCACAGCTATTGTTTCGTTAAATAAACTCTGCTCCCTTCTCCTTTTCTCCTTCAGGCATATCCACTATCCTTATGAGTCAGATAGTTCCTAATGGAGTTAGATAGTTATCATAAAATTTCTTTTTTTGGCTATTAGTTTTTTTCTTTTCTTCTGCCCATATTATTTCTAGAATTCTATCTTCAAGCTTGATGATTCTCTCTTCCATAAGTTCTGCTCTATTTCCAAAGCTTCCTAATGAGGTCTTCATCTCATTTGCTGAATTCTTCCACTCCTGAATTATGTTCATTTGGTTCTTTTTTAGAGTTTCGATTTCTTTGGTGAAATATTCCTTCTGTTCATTAGTTTTATTCCTAAGCTCAGTGACCTGCATTTGAGTTTTCTTGAAGCTTGCCAAATTTCTTCATGATAACTATTTGACTTCTTTCTCAGATTGCGATATCCCATGACTTAAGCTAGGGTTTCTGCAAAACTATCATTTTCTTTTTGTGACACTTTTCATGGTGATTGATTGTTCTTTAGCTGGTTCATTTGAAGTAGTGAACACCTTTTAAACAATTTAACGTTAGTATTTAGAATTTTTTTTTAAATTTTCAGTAGGTGGCACTATAGCACAAATTTTTGATTTCTCTTACCTGAGTTGCCTCTGGCTACATTTGCGTGTTCACAGTTTCCACCCTCTGCTGCCTGTACTAGAGGCGTAATCTAGTGCGCTTGCTGCTGTTCGTTTCTCTGGGGTTGCTGGTGACTTGATGCTGCAGGTGTTACTGCTGTTGCTGGGACAGTGGACATACATCTGGGCTGCCTAGGTGGGGAGTGAGAGGTTGAGAGGGGAACTAGGATCACTCTTTGGCTCCTCTGAAGCTGGAGGGATGGGGTTACAGGTCCCACCAGAAGTGAAGTTGAATTTGTAATTTAAAAAAATACTCGCAGCAAGCAAAAGCCCAGGACTAGTTTGCCTGGGGGATTCTACCAAACATATAAAGAAGAGTTAATGCCTATCCTTTCCAACTGTTTCAAAAAATTGAAGAGGATTGGATCCTCCCAAATTGATTCCATGAGGCACCTTTACCTGATAATGAAAACCAGACAAACACACTTAAAAAAAAAAAAAAAAAAAGAATTACAGACCAATGTATTTGAATATTGATGTAAAAATCCTCAACAAAAATGTTAGCAAACTGAACCAATAATGTATAAAATGGGTCACACACTTTGATCCATTTGGTTTTATTCTGGGATCACAAGGATGGTTCAACATGCATGAATCAATTAATGTGTTACTGCCAGGGGGCTAGGATTACAGGCACCCTGTCTGTTGCTTTCCCAGTTCTACCTCTTAATGTGTGTTCCAGTCCACCCACTTTTAGATATACAGATGTGTGGAATACACAGCACCCTGATATACTGAGCAGAGGAATCTTTACGTTATGAATGTTTTACTGGTTGCACATTTGAAGGGGAGAGACAAAGGGAATATCTTGGGTCACCATGATGCTGATGTTACTTCCTGCTGCTGCTGCTGCTGCTGCTAATAAGTCACTTCAGACGTGTCCAACTCTGCGACCCCATGGACTGCAGCCTACCAGGCTCCTCCGTCCATGGGATTTTCCAGGCAAGAGTACTGGAGTGGGGTGCCGTTGCCTTCTCCGATGTTACTTCCTACTTTATTTAATTTCTTAGGTATATCATGGCCCCTAAGTGTTTTAATGTTTGGAAATAATATGTAACTTTTGATGATCTACTGCCTTGATTTGTTTCATTGCTGTTTTACCTGACAGGTGTTACACTTCTAGTTTATTAAGACCTCATTGCTGTTCAGCAAAAAGTTTTCTTTCCTTTTTAGATAAAGAATATCCCTTATGATTTATGCATTGGTGTGATTTTCTTACAACAAAAGCACAGATAAAGGCTAGTCATTGTATACCATGTCTTGATCATAAATGAATCACCCACAGTGTTTGCAATTAATTAGTGTTTGCTGAAAGGTAAGGGATGGTTTATGAAGACAGCTTCACTTAGAATATTGGGACATTATTGCTGAAAGGGAGAAGAAAAACTATAATTTCTAGGCTTTTATAGTGGTAGGCACCATGCCAGGCATTTTAGTGGCTTATTTAATTTAATCCTTACAATTGATCTGTAAAATGGCAATATTAGTACTGTTTTACAGATAACATTACAGACCAAGACATGCACAATAAGAAACATGCCTTAGGTCTAAAGAAGACCTTAGCTTGGACTGAAATCCATAGTATTTAGTATTCCAGCCAGTTTAGAGAACATGTAGAACAACTTCTAAGAAATTTTTATTAGAAATGAACTTAGAGTTGAGTTTCTTGCTCAATTTTGTGAATTCCTGGCAGATCCAGGACGGAAATCCATTCTTCTGGTTCTTAGTTTTTTATAATTTTTATGTTGTCTATTTTACCCAGGAAATTAGAGCATAGATTCACTGCCTGATTTTTTGAATGCAGCTTCATCATTTACTGGATATGTGATCTTGAAAGTCTATTAAAATAGAGATATAGACAGAATCTATCTCTTAGAGATATTGCAACTAAATACATGTAAAGAGCTTATGCACGTTAGAAGTGCTCAGTTATGAGTAAATTTTGCTACTGATGGTAACCCTAGGACCACATTCTGTCTCTTTTATTATCAATGTCATATGACAAGACCAAATCGGCTATCACTCTTTAATACACTGGCATTCATTTAATTCTGTTATTATCTTTTATATGGGCTTCCCTGGTGGCTCAGAGGTTAAAGCGTCTGCCTCCAATGTGGGAGACCAGGGTTCAATCCCTGGGTCGGGAAATGTTTTGTCTCTTGTTTATCATTTTATCAAAGTTATAATGAGAAGATGAAAAAAATATTTAGAACCCATGTTGATACAAGGCAGGTTATATAGGCATTTTAGAGAATTCCTGAAATCATGATACTTGACACAAGTCACCCACCAAGTTTCTGCCTGAGGCTTACAGTGGGATAAAGAAAGTCAGTGTTTAAAGATCAGGTCCCATATAGTCAGGAGCAGACATGGTTAGAACCATGTGATCTAATGACTGAAGAGAAAATATCAGAACAGTAAGCTACTTTGGGATGCTAGTTTACAGGTCTAGAAGAGTCCATGTATGAAGCAGTAGTAACAGGAAAACGGCTGTGACTTCATATTTGCATTAGGACGAGGGCCAATTTGATCCATATATTTAAGGAATTTGGGAAATCCTCTAAAAGATTTAGGGAACTATGTTTATTAATTCTTTTTTATTATTATTTTTTATTTTTTTTATTTTTAAACTTTACAATATTGTATTGGTTTTGCCAAATATCAAAATGAATCCGCCACAGGTATACATGTGTTCCCCATCCTGAACCTTCCTCCCTCCTCCCTCCCCATACCATCC
>NW_011494810.1:5994943-5995699 GCF_000754665.1 Bison bison bison | reverse complement strand
ACACCCTCTCCAGCATTTATTATTTGTAGACTTTTGGATCGCAGCCATTCTGACTGGTGTGAAATGGTACCTCATAGTGGTTTTGATTTGCATTTCTCTGATAAAGAGTGATGTTGAACATCTTTTCAAGTGTTTGTTAGCCATCTGTATGTCTTCTTTGGAGAAATGTCTATTTAGATCTTTGGCCCATTTTTTGATTGGGTCATTTATTTTTCTGGAGTTGAGCTGTAGGAGTTGCTTGTATATTTTTGAGATTAGTTGTTTGTCGGTTGCTTCATTTGCTATTATTTTCTCGCATTCTGAAGACTGTCTTTTCACCTTGCTAATAGTTTCCTTTGATGTGCAGAAGCTTTTAAGTTTAATTAGGTCCCATTTGTTTATTTTTGCTTTTATTTCCAATATTCTGGGAGGTGGGTCATAGAGGATCCCGCTGTGATGTATGTCAGAGAGTGTTTTGGCGATGTTCTCCTCTAGGAGTTTTATAGTTTCTGGTCTTATGTTGAGATCTTTAATCCATTTTGAGTTTATTTTTGTATATGGTGTTAGAAAGTGTTCTAGTTTCATTCTTTTACAAGTGGTTGACCAGCTTTCCCAGCACCACTTGTTAAAGAGATTGTCTTTAATCCACTGTATATTCTTGCCTCCTTTGTCAAAGACAAGGTGTCCATATGTGCGTGGATTTATCTCTGGGCTTTCTATTTTGTTCCATTGATCTATATTTCTGTCTTTGTGCCAGTACCATACTGTCTTGATAAC
>NW_011494810.1:5994149-5994843 GCF_000754665.1 Bison bison bison | reverse complement strand
AGAGGTTAAAGCGTCTGCCTCCAATGTGGGAGACCAGGGTTCAATCCCTGGGTCGGGAAATGTTTTGTCTCTTGTTTATCATTTTATCAAAGTTATAATGAGAAGATGAAAAAAATATTTAGAACCCATGTTGATACAAGGCAGGTTATATAGGCATTTTAGAGAATTCCTGAAATCATGATACTTGACACAAGTCACCCACCAAGTTTCTGCCTGAGGCTTACAGTGGGATAAAGAAAGTCAGTGTTTAAAGATCAGGTCCCATATAGTCAGGAGCAGACATGGTTAGAACCATGTGATCTAATGACTGAAGAGAAAATATCAGAACAGTAAGCTACTTTGGGATGCTAGTTTACAGGTCTAGAAGAGTCCATGTATGAAGCAGTAGTAACAGGAAAACGGCTGTGACTTCATATTTGCATTAGGACGAGGGCCAATTTGATCCATATATTTAAGGAATTTGGGAAATCCTCTAAAAGATTTAGGGAACTATGTTTATTAATTCTTTTTTATTATTATTTTTTATTTTTTTTATTTTTAAACTTTACAATATTGTATTGGTTTTGCCAAATATCAAAATGAATCCGCCACAGGTATACATGTGTTCCCCATCCTGAACCTTCCTCCCTCCTCCCTCCCCATACCATCCCTCTGGGTCGTCCCAGTGCACCAGCCCCAAGCATCCAGTATCGTG
>NW_011494810.1:5973771-5994049 GCF_000754665.1 Bison bison bison | reverse complement strand
TATTGGTTTTGCCAAATATCAAAATGAATCCGCCACAGGTATACATGTGTTCCCCATCCTGAACCTTCCTCCCTCCTCCCTCCCCATACCATCCCTCTGGGTCGTCCCAGTGCACCAGCCCCAAGCATCCAGTATCGTGCATCGAACCTGGACTGGCGACTTGTTTCATACATGATATTATACATGTTTCAATGCCATTCTCCCAAATCTTCCCACCCTCTCCCTCTCCCACAGAGTCCATAAGACTGTTCTATACATCAGTGTCTCTTTTGCTGTCTCGTATACAGGGTTATTGTTACCATCTTTCTAAATTCCATATATATGTGTTAGTATACTGTATTGGTGTTTTTCTTTCTGGCTTACTTCACTCTAACTATGTTTAAATCTTGACCTTGGTACTGATTAATCTTATTCCTGTGGACAATACAAGTTTACACAGTTTTTCAAAACAGTGGCTATTATTCACATGTGAGTATTTAAATTTATATTCATTAAAATAATCAGTTTTTCTGTTGCATTAACCACACATGTTCATTAATTAACTGAAACTAATGGCTACTATATTTAACAATGCGGAGTAACATTTCCATCTTTATAGAAAGTGCTATTTGATAGCACTGGAAATTTTCTGTAAAATAAGAGGATGGACTCAGTTGTTTCTCCTAGTCTAATGTTCTAACACTTGTGTGATGGCAACTTACACTGGGATGGGTGACTTTGGTTATATTATACTATAATCTCCATGAAGATTCCAGTAACAGTTGCAAGTAAAACATGAAAGAATTATCTGTTAAGGACCCTGCAATGTCACCAACAGCCACTGCCTTTTGCCTTTATCCACCCCCCCTTCTTCCTTTTCCTCCTCCATGTAATTTTCTTTTCTCTCCCTTCCTTCCTTTATTTTTTTTTTTATCTTTAAAGAAAATGGCCACTTGTCCAGAACCATAAAGGTGAGTCAGCACATTCCATAGGCAGCAGGGGGCTGGCTTTGTAAAGGTGACATTATCTGCCACCCTTAACATGGTGGAGATAACCCAGACGGGCTAGATTATGTACTGAAACAGATGGATCCCAAACTCTCTCTCAACAGTTGAAGACAACAGGTTTATTTCTTGCTCAGGTTCGCTATCTGTTGAGGCCCCATATGGGTTTTGCTTTGGATAGTCCTTACTCCTAGATCCAGGCTCATAGAGCAAATAGTTCTTCAGTGTGGCCAAGAGAAAAAAAGGAGTGAGTCGTTGTGTCCTGGTATTAAAGTTTCTTCCCAAGGGTGCCACACATAATCCATACTCACATTTCCTTGGCCAAGGTTAATTCATGGCCATATATAACCTCCAAAGTGTAGGAAATACAATGCTGCAATGTCCCTGAGAAGCAAACTGAAAAAAGTTGATGGAAAGTATGAATGACTACCACAGTATTTACGGTCAATACCCAATAAAAATACTACCAGTGGGGCTAACAGGGGAGGATCAGACACTTCAGGGGCAGTAACCAAGTGAGACCATGGCTGTGAATCATAGCCTTCATGCCCATTTTCCTGCACATTGTTGGTACATAGAAATGCTTGATCCAGTTGCCAGATCTCCTCTTCTTCTTCAGGAGAAGCTGTAAATATATATTGTTATGTGAAGTATCTTTAAAATATTGGGTCACCATTTATAAACACTGTGGGGCTCAAAGACTGTACAGTACAGCCAGATGGAGTTTGTGGCTTCTGAACTTTGGGATCGAAGGCAGATGAAAGCAGATATTGGAGAGACAGTGGCATGGGAGAAAGGAGACCTGGATGCTGGTCCTAGTAATGCTGTGAGAAGGAGGACCCTTTCCAGGGCCTGAGAATGGGCTCTTATATAACACTCAGAAATGAATTGTCCAAGGAGACCCGCATGCTGACAAAGCAGGAGCCTTTACTGGAAAGGAGTGCCTGGGCGGAGAGCAGGAGGGTAAGGGAACCCAGGAGGACTGCTCTCCCATGTTGCCCAGTCTCAGGTTTCATGGTTAAGGGATTAGTTTCTAGGTTGTCTCTGGCCAGTCATTCTGACTCAGGGTCTGTCCTGGTGACGCACACATCACTCAACCAAGATGGATTCCAGCAAGAAGGATTTGGGGAGGTCAATGGGACGTATGGATTGACATCTTCTTTTGACCTTTCCCAGATTCCTTCCCATTGGTGGCTTGTTAGTTCTGTGCTTCTTATCAGGACTTCCTGTTGAAAAGTAATCATGCAAATGGTTACTGTGGATGCCCTGCCAGGTGGATGATATCGATCAGTGGTTCTCCTAACAGTTTTATGATGAACTATCTGGGTGACATTGAGTGAGGCACTTACTCTCTCCTCATTTATAAAACAGGTAGGTAACAAGCTAAATATTTAGCACTGGTTCCAGCAGTTTTAGCAGCTACCTGGGGTCATGGACAAAGTTGTTTCTCCATCACTTTGCACCTGATAGTGTAATTTGATACAAATTAAATCCTGATTCCTTTCTTCATTCTGCTAGACACTGAGGCAGGGACCAGCAATCTCAGAGATTCAGGTTTCATAGTTAATGTCAGTGCCCTAGGAAAATACGATCTCTAAAGTCCTTTTTAAAAATTTTTTTAACAGAAAAATAGTGATCCTTTGTAAAGTATCTTGAAAGGTAGAGTTATTGATAAATTAAGAGCTTTGACTTTGGCATTAGACAGATATGGGTTTAAATTGTGCTGTACTAGTTACTTAGCATATCACCTGACCCGATCTCATCACTTGTTCTCTGATGCAGATTTTTCATCCATAAAGATGCAATAATAGAAAAGAAAATGGCATTTACTTCATAAAGCTGTTGGGAAAGTTAAATAAGATAATATATATAAAATGCCTGCTATTTAAGTTTTTTGAGAGGCTATTCCTACCATTGTGCCCTAACTTCTTTCCCTACCAACCTTCTTCCACATGTGCTACTTCTGAAACCTAATCATGTGATCCCATAGCCTTCACTGAGATTGTGCTCAACATGTGACAGAAGAAACTGTTAGCTTTTTCACTTCGTCTTTTTCTGATCAGATCTTATTGAAATTTGACTTTTGCCTTTGAAATTAGGAACTCAGCAAAGGGGATGACTTTAGGGGTATTCTTGTCTTAGATTTGTTTTATATGAAAGTTTTATTTTAAAAATTATATCTGTACTGACTAAATGGGACATTCTTTGTGCAATAAGTCTGGTAAGAACATGGAATAAATGCTTTGATGCCATCGATGTGAATCCTGTTGGCATAGTTATATCTTAGTGAAGGCCAGCAAAGTCGTTCTTTTGGACTTTGTGTCTCCAAGTTAGAAAATTTGAAACATGTTGGCAATTAGCAAAGTAAATATTTCTTGAAATTTATTGAAGTTGTGTTTTTCTTGTGATGAATTTGGAGACCTGTGGGTACCAAGGCTAATTGGAATAATTTCATCTTCAAAGTACATTAGCCTTGATTTAAAGCTCTGAAGACTCTCTGAAATTTAAACTAGTGTGGCATCATTGTATAGAGTATTTATCTGTGTTATCATTTCAAGGATCAGAGATCATTGCATAATTGAGTTGCCAGAAAATAATTAAATATGTCATATCTATGATCCTAGACAGTTTATTTTCACTGGAAAAGATTCATGTGTTAAGTTGTATTTGAGTAAAACCTCTTTAACTGTCTATTACAAACACCATATGATTCTGAAACTACTTATTTAAAAGATGATTTTGGGTTCTTGTTTTTCTAATTTTTTTATTTTTTTTTTTATCGTGAACACTCTACTCATCTGTTAAAACATTTGGCTTTTATTACACTCACTTTGTCTGTGGAGAAAACCTACTTTGTTTCTCAAAGGCAAAATTGAGCTGTATTTTTTATCCTTCAAGTAGATCCTGTCATAAATGCTGGTTATTAAATTCAAAAGGAACATTTACTTTTCTGGAATTAAGTAAAATTTTAGCTCTACTTTATTGGCACTGTCGCAAAAAAGACAAAATCTGCATCTTTTATAGAAGTACAATATATATATATATATATTTTTAAAAGGCTTACTATAACTTTCCCCCTGATTTAAACATTATAAATGCCCCTTGTAAATATGTAGACATATCATAGTACCCTACCATGCAGAAATAATACTGATTTTTTTTCTTAAACTATTTTTTTTGTAGTGACTTTTTGAAATACGACTTTTTTTTTTTTCTCTTTCCTACACATACAGAAGCATAAAAATTACAGACCCAAATAATTCTAAATTACTTGTAACAGTTTAAAATAGGGGCATTTTTATGTGGTCATATTTTATTCTGTTTTTTCAAATGTCTAGATTCCTAGTTACAGAAAACATTTGCTGGTGAAAACTATAATGCTTGTTTAAATCTTGAGGAATAAATTTTAGCTAATGCATTGCTTTGCCTTTTACCTGCCTTAGCTTTCAGTCTTTTAGAGTATAGGCAGGGAAAAGAGAAGACACTGATCACCTAAGTTAGTTTTTCTGTGAGCCCTGGGCTGCTGGGGTGGAGAAAAGATATTAATCACCAAGGGTAACAAGAAAAATAACACCTGTAATATTTCTGTAGCTTTTCTAAATTAGACAATGACTTTAAGCTCTTAATATACCAATAAATTGAGCTCTAGTATCACTGCAGATGGTGACTGCAGCCATGAAATTAAAAGATGCTTGCTCCTTGGAAGAAAAGCTATGACCAATCTAGACAGCATATTAAAAAGCAGATACATTACTTTGCCAACAAAGTCTGTCTAGTCAAAGCTATGGTTTTTCCAGTAATCATGAATGGATATGAGAGTTGGACTGTAAAGAAAGCTGAGCACTGAAGAATTGATGTTTTTGAACTCTGGTGGTGGAGAAGACTCTTGAGAGTCCCTTGGACTGCAAGGAGATCCAACCAGTCCATCCTAAAGGAAATCAATCCTGAATATTCATTGGAAAGACTGATGCTGAAGCTGAAACTAATACTTTGGCCACCTGATGTGAAGAGCTGACTCATTTGAAAAGACCCTGATGCTGGTAAAGATTGAAGGCAGGAGGAGAAGGGGATGATGGAGGATGAGATGGTAGGATGGCATAACTGACTCAATAGATAAAGAGTTTGAGCCATCTCCAGGAGTTGGTGATGGACAGGGAAGCCTGGCCTGATGCAGTCCAAGGGGTCACAA
Source organism: Bison bison bison (assembly GCF_000754665.1). Lineage (NCBI taxonomy): Eukaryota > Metazoa > Chordata > Mammalia > Artiodactyla > Bovidae > Bison > Bison bison. Next base: position 5,988,877 of record NW_011494810.1, on the reverse strand, counting down.
AGAATCGGATACAACTGAGTGATGGAACTGAACTAAAACCAATAAAATGGCAGCCACATCTTAATTGAAGTAAAAATAGTTAACCATGCTAAAAACATAGTCTTGAATACAGCTGTCCAAGATTCATACTGTCTTTCCAGAAACAGAGTGTACTTAAAGTTTCGGTTTTCCTTCACCAGATTGCTTATTCATTCTTGAAGAAATTCCAGATTCAGTACCCATATTGCTAGTGTGTTCGTTTATGTTTAGAGCACTCATTTTGTGTGGATTTGAACTGTTTGATCCCCGTTCCTTCTAGGATCAAATAGGTGGCTTCAAAGCATGATAGGAATAATATTATCACTGATATCCTTGTAGCTTAAAAATCTATAGAATCTAATGTAGTAGACCCAAAGAAAATGAACCCCAGGGGCTGGCATGACACTATGCAGAGTTTCACTGAACTCGTTGAGGGAGCAAGAGAGCACCTTCCTGTTGTTGGCTGGCGGGTGATTACACCATTCACACTTTTCTTTTTTAGAGTACCTTTCCAACCTGCTGACCTGACTAACTCAACTCTTGGCCTGGTGCAAAGTAAGTGCCTAGGATACATCATTCAATTGCTTGAATGTTACTAGGCACTTGACTCACTGCATTCACTGATAATATCAATTCCTTTAATGTCCAAGGTTAGGAGGAGACAGAGAAATGAGGACTACAATTAAGTTTATAATGTTAAATTCTATTTCATGGCCTCATGGTAGAAACGTCTCCTTGCAGACTGCTGGGCAATCTTCCCAGTTCCTCTGCTTGATTTCCAAGTGGCGAAAGCCAGGAATGATTTTGCTTTGACAATCCTCTGATGAACCTTTGCATCATCTTTCCAGCTGCCTTGTACTTAGTGGAAGTGATCAAAACACCTACAGAAAGTTTACATATCCAAAGGGTCTTCAGATTTCCATTCTGACATAGGTTTCATTGAAAATAGGTTTGGCTCTTCCCTACACTCCAATTTCTTACAACATTCCTCTAAATAGGTAGTAAACTCTTAAGTTCTTCATTTCTTACTTTACAAAACCCCTACAAAGCAACAAATTTCTTTTTATATGAACACAGGAATGAATGAGGGAGTTATTGTTCAAAAGAAATCTACAGAATGAGATGCACGATGCCTGTCTGAGAAAGCACAGGAAGCCTTTTATGAAAGGATGTGGGGCAAAGATATAAAGCTAGAAAAGTCTGGAGTGCTTTCAAGGAGTGAAAGTTATTCATTTTTGACTGAGGGTAGAGTGTATTATGGAGAAGGCAATGGCACCCCACTCCAGTACTCTTGCCTGGAAAATCCCATGGGCGGAGGAGCCTGGTAGGCTCCAGTCCATGGGGTTGCTAAGAGTTGGGCATGACTGAGAGACTTCACTTTGACTTTTCACTTTTATGCATTGGAGAAGGAAATGGCAACCCACTCCAGTATTCTTGCCTGGAGAATCCCAGGGACAGAGGAGCCTAGTGGGCTGCCATCTATGGGGTTGCACAGAGTCGGACACAACTGAAGCGACTTAACAGCAGCAGCAGCAGCAGCAGCAGAGTGTATTAGTGAAAAAAAAGACTGGAAAATTTTGTTTGCTATATATTTTCACAACTTTAGTTTAGCTATATATATGTAAAATTGTCCAGAATTGACTTTTATACTTTACCATCACTACTTATACATATAAATGTATTCTATTCTACTACATAGAATTCATGTAGTCTAATCTTAGCATGGAGTCAACTAACAGCAATCTAGTAAGGGAAAATGAGATATCTATATCAGTTAATTAATCAAACCTGTTTAAAACTATAGCAGCAATAACAATGAGAAACACGAACGCTCAACACAGTTTCTTAAAATTTCTAAAGGTGCTTCTCTTAATTCCTAACATTCTTAAATTCCTGGTTATCTTTTTGAAAGATTCCATGTTGCCTTCCTATTTTCCTCCTACAGTTGAACCCCCCTCTCTCTCTTTCTGGTTCCCCACCGCTGCTTTTACTTGTGTAGATTACCTTAGCCTCTGAATCTAAAGGTTTCCTTTCCTCTATCCCTATTTCTGGGATTTAAAACATCTTGAATCTGGCCCAGCAGAAGACTCCTTACCTCTTAGCAGGGGTGAGGCAGAAAAAGCAAGCCTGCTTTCTTCTCTTATCTTCACCACACGAAGAATTAAGAATAATGTGCTGAAAATGAAGACATGTGGTATTTTGTATCAGAAGACCAGGGCTGAAGTCAATAATTCCAGTTCTTTCTAACTGGGTTACCTTGGGCAAATGAATTAAATGAACCACACGTTGGGTTCCTCATCTGTTAAATGGGGATGGTAGTTATACTAACTTCACAGTGAGGAGGGGTATGTGTGTGTTCACTTACAAAGAGCCACATAAATGATAGTTATTGATCTTTAAAATTTTTTTTAAATTATTGACAGAGTCAGTTCATCAGGTTCATTTGGGAAGAAAATTGTCCTCATTTTCTCTTGAGATGCTGTCCTCACATTTCCAGTGTTCTCAGCACTCCTGCTCAATCCGTATGAGGATGTACGAGGGAACGTATGGGAACGTATGAGGACTCTGGGCTGCCTGAACACTGTCTCTCTTCTGGGCCCTTGGTAACACTTTAATCTTTAGGATTTTCTCGTCCAAGACACATTGTTTAATTTAATGCTTTATTTGTCCTCTTTGTAACACTGCCACTACTGCTTCTTGAGATGCCTTCACATCATTTTGTTAAGTTAAAGGCTCTTTTCCCACTTAAAGTTAAGCTTGTGCTACCACTGAAAGCAACCTTACACTGTCCCTTTTCTTTCAGCTCAATCTAAGATAGTTTAAATCAATGACGTATCCAAGTCCATTCAGGCTGCCGTAACAAAGTACCATAGACTGGATAGTTTGTAAACAATAAATTTTATCTCTTATAGTTCTGAAGTCTGGAAATCCCAGATCAGGATGATCAGATAGGGCCCCTCTGCAGTGTAGCTGACTTCTCCTTGCATCCTCACAAGGTGGAAGGGGCTTGTGAGCTCTTTGGGGATGTCTGAAGAGCATTCATATCATTTATTCTCATTCATTCATCACGGAGACCCCACCACCTAATACCATCATCTGAGGGGTTTGAATTTGAACATAAGAATTTTGGGGGGGAAAAAAGAATTTTTGGGGGACACAAATATTCAAACTATAGCAATTCTGACTTAAAAAAATGCAGATGGAAACCCTATCAGCTTCTCTTCTGAGGAATACCAGCTGGAGTCGTCAGACTATTAAACTTACTGCTTTTCATCTGTTTCCTGGTAAAAGGCCATTTAGGCTTGAGGAACCGTATTTTAAATAGGTTCAGAGTACATCTTGTGCCCTCTGACATCTATGTTAACAAGGTCAAAATCAAAGTAATAGCCAGGAAATGCTCATAATGGGGCTAAAAGTGACTTAACCTCTGACCTGATGCATTAATTATCATCTGTGTCTTAGTCATAGTTTTATCTATTAACCATTTCCCAAGGAAAAGACCTGTTTTGAGTCAATAGAATGGTTAAACCCATACCACTCATGTCATTATTCCTTAATCATTGAGATTCTAATTTAATTTATGTACTACTTTAGCTCAGGAAATTAACTGAGTCAATTTGTTTTAGACAAATAATTGTAAAGTACAGATGTGTAGGAAGTCTTTTGAATTAAAAAGAACATTACCTGACTTCATCCCATTTGTGATACTTGGCATTTTATTAATATCGTAGATATGAAATCTGATTACCAAGACAGAAGTCACATTAAGTGGATGATATCAGCCTTTGATGAGGAGCACATCAGAGTAACCATGGACCCCATCTCTCCATGAGGGGGAGTGACTTGTCCTAGGCTGCCCACAGGTGGCATCTGGATGCCAGGGCATGAGGACAAGGAGCTGCTTAAAGCTCTTACCTACTTGCTGACAGTAGTTATTAGCTTACTGCAGGGCCTTCTGTTCTGCAAACAGGCTTTCCTTGTACACATGCCCAGGGAATGCTGTAGTTTCAGGACTGGTTGTCAGGGGTGGGAGAAGGCGAGTCCCAGACATACATGACACTCTGCAGTTCATCATGCTTCTGTGAAGAGGACGCTGCATTGTAGGAGTGTGCGGCTTAAATATTTCGGTTGGGATAGCCCTTGGCGAGGTCTGAGAAGAAAATCAACTGAAAACCATTCTTAAACACGAGTATGATCTTTCTTGTTCCTACAGTTCCCGCCCAACTCCCAATCATGGACTTTAGAATCGATCTGACTTGTAACTTGTTTTCTAGTTAAACCTATTAATAGCTGTGTGACATAGGGCTTAGAGCGTTACAATTCTGAACCCAGTTCACTTATTCAAAATGGAGCTCTGGTGTGTGTGTGTGTTAAATAAGATAACAAGTCTAAACTATGGCCTGAAACTCAGGAGGTACTCAATATATGCAGTCTCTTTCCACCTTTAATTAATCTCATTCTTAGCGATTGGCTCAGTTTGACCCTGCAAAACTCTTTGTAACATATTTGTTGTAAGCAGTGTGTTTTCTAGGATACTGACAATGCGAATAACAGGAGCTCTGAATCAAAGTACCATTTATACACGATTAGAAAGGGACAGACTCAGAGCTGAGGGGAAATAGATTAATTTCAGCTTCAATTTTTATAACTTTATTGGTGTGACATAGTACAAATGGGCTGTCAAGGCTAACAAATTAAGTGTTTGTGTCTAGGGACAGATTTTAGATCACATCTCTCTCTCTATCTCATTAGCTTTCATCCCCTCCTCCACTTCTATATCTAATTCAGTATGGATTGTAGATGTTTGGCTGCCGTTTTTTTTATTTTTATTTTTTTATTCGCTGTTTCTCTCTTTGGAGAAAAGTATTTCTCCTAAGTTTAGAGACTATGAAGTGAGGTACAGAGATGTGAAATATCTCAAAAGTGATGAAAATGACAAAGCATTGAATAAATTGATTTTTAAAGACAATCTAAAGAAGCTCTGATTATTGAATCTCAGGATAAGAGTTTAAAGGTGATAGAAAACAAAACAAGCTTGCAATAATTTATATACATATGCTGGTGAATACCTGTTTTCTATTTCCCTTCAAAGGGAGAGGAAAGGGGCTTCTTTTCAAAACTAACAGTCATTTGGATGCAACTTTAAAATGCAGCTCTTGCCTATAATGGGTAGCAGATACTGGAATTCAGCTAACAAATTAGCTTGCGAAATTTCTTCCTCAAAAGAATTTTGTTAAAAATTAAGATTCACAGCTTTTCTGATGTGGATGAAGAGTATCATGCTCAGTGGCAAATAAGATGGCCTTTTTTTCCTTATGACTCATGGAGGAACCATCTAGGTACAACTGGATTCAAACTAGGCTCTTCTTTTAACTAGTTTAATTGTCTGTAGCTTATGTAAAATTTAATTTGACAAAAGGGTTAAGCTGGTAAAGAGTTTCAAACCTACTTATCAAATGGGAAGTAGAAGACTTTACTTATTGTTGGCTAAGGAAATGAAAACCGTGCACACAGTTATGATGCTATCTCTGTATCCTTTGATTTAGTGTTCATCACATTCCTATGAGGTAAGGATGATTTATTCCCGTTTTCTTGATGAGAAAACTGAAACTTAAGAGAAGTAGATCGCTTGTCCACACTGATTCCTGCTGACTCCAAATCTTGTGCTTGCTCCATAGTCCCACATGGCCTCCACTCCCCTAAGCATCCATGCCCGAGGCCCTGAAGGCAGGCTGGTTGAGACCCTTATCTTCCTGGAGGACACAGGGGACTACCTAAGATGGAGATCATGTTTGGAGGATGACTTTCGAAGAATTCACCTTCTCTCACATTTCCTATTTATTTAGAAACAGTGTCTTGTGGGTCCCTAGTTAGAAAACACAGATCAGAGAATTTAGTTAAGTAGCATTTACACTGATTTTTTATATTAGTTTTACAATTTGGTAAACTCCAGTGGTTTATTCTTCATTGTTTGTGAGATTATAAATATATTTAAGTATTAGTAAAGGGCTTCCCTGGTAGCTCAGTTGGTAAAGAACCTGCCTGCAATGCAGGAGACCCTGGGTTTGATTCCTGGGTCAGGAAAGATCCTCTTGAGAAGGGATCCACTACCCACTCCAGTATTCTGGCCTGGAGAATTCCATGGACTGTATAGTCCATGGAGTCACAGAGAGTTGGACATTTTAATTAGTATTAAAATGCAATCATTGCTATTTCTTAATCTGTCAAACCATGTCTTTTCAGATAGAGATTGTTGAATTATGGGAGCATTTCATTGCTGGATTAAGCAACTTGAGAACACTTTCCAAGTGACAGTATTATTGGGAAAGTAAAGGAGACAATGGAGAAGGCAATGGCAACCCACTCCAGTACTCTTGCCTGGAAAATCCCGTGGGCAGAGGAGCCTGGTAGGCTGCAGTCCACTGGGGTCTCGAAGAGTTGGACATGACTTCACTTTCACTTTTCACTTTCACGCATTGGAGAAGGAAATGGCAACCCTCTCCAGTGTTCTTGCCTGGAGAATCCCGGGGACGGGGGAGCCTGGTGGGCTTCCGTCTATGGGGTCGCACAGAGTTGGACACGACTATAGTGACTTAGCAGCAAAGGAGACAATGGGGAAAAATAAAAAAGAGAAACTAAGCAAAGAAAAACAACCAAGGGTATAGCACATAGCTTCTACACTGAGAAATCTGATTTCAGGCAATATTTTAGAAACAACGCCTCCTCAATTTATGGCTTTAACCCCAGACTAATCTGTAGCTTTACTTGTACTCTCTTCTTGATCTTAGAAAATACATGTTTCAAAAATGCACCAAAATGATTCTGTATAGCAAAATCATTGCTATATATTAGGAAAACCTTCAGAATGAAATTAATTCATCTCTGTTAAAATATTGTGTGCTTCATTTCCTTTATATACCATGAGGTGATCATTTGTTTATTTCTGGAATAATCATTTTCAAGGGAAGGTGGTACTTAAGGTAAAAATGAAATATGTGAAATTGGAAATTACCCACATGCCCAGTAACAATGGAATGGATCAGTGTGTTATGCTTATACAGTGGAATACCACATGGCAAGTAGAATGGAGCCCTATGTTTACCTCCAATCACAATAGGATGGTGAGCAAACAAAACCAGACGCCAGTGAGTCCACAGTGCATAACTGTGCGTGCTCCACAGTTGCATTTTTACAAAGGTCAAAAAGTGGCAAAATTAATGGACACTGTATACTGTTCCAAGTCAGCATACGAATTTCCTTGGGAAGGAAATGGCAACTAGTAGGCACAAGAGGAGTTTCTGGACACTGCTAATATTCTGATCTTTGGTTTGGGTGCTTAATATTATGGGTGTGCTGGGTTTGTGATAATCCACTGAGCTGGGCAGTCAGATTTTGCACATATTTCTATGTCTTTGGTTCTTCAATTTAGGTTCACTAATAGTCCAATCTAAATTAGGCTCCTCTGTCCATGGAATTTTCCAAGTAATAATACTGGAGTGAGTTGCCATTTCCTTCTCCAGATCTAAATAAAACAAGCCACTAAACACATAACAAAATTAGTGATGGGAAGTCTTGGTATCAATAAGTCTTTTGAAATTAGATTACCATGAAGATAAGAATTATTTTATTTTATTGATTTTTACAGTGCATTTTCAAATTATGTCATCTTTAAAATTAAAATTTATATAATGATTGTGCTATCTTATTATAATTAGCAGTGATTTCTCTTAATTATAAATGGTATCTAGCTAATGATGTACTAGATCTGATGAAATACAGTATTAAAAACAGTTACATGAAATAAGTAAATGCCAAAATGGCTTATTGTTACTTACAGAGATGAATTCAGTGCTTTTAATTTAAAAATACTACAGGAAAGCTTTATAGCATCTTATAACATTTTCACAAAATTTGATTGGAGAACTCAGTGTAATTAAACCCCAAATACTTTTAAATCAGACAAAATTTTACCTGATTCTAAAATATATTCTGCTGCTGCTGCTAAGTCGCTTCAGTTGTGTCCGACTCTGTGTGACCCCATAGACGGCAGCCCACCAGGCTCCTCTGTCCCTGGGATTCTCCAGGCAAGAACACGGGAGTGGGTTGCCATTTCCTTCTCCAGTGCGTGAAAGTGAAGTCGCTCAGTCTTTCTGACTCTTCTAGACCCCATAGACTGCAGCCTACCAGGCTCCTCCATCCATGGGATTTTCCAGGCAAGAATACTGGAGTGGGTTGCCATTGCCTTCTCCGAAATATATTCTAAAAGTACAGAATTAAACTAAATAGATGAGTAGTATCCAAAAAATAACCAAATACATATGAGAATGTAGTGCATATTGAAAATGGCATTTAAAATCAGGGTGGAAAGTTCAGGAAAAAGAAGGAAAGAGGGAAATGTGGCTAGCCCTTCAATCTGTCACTTTTAGTCTGTGTTTCCAGGAATTATGCATGAGAAACAGGAGTTATCTGGGTTTTGGCTCATGACAGACAAGACTGTGGGTCTCCATGTCAAGGATAAGTACTTTCTCCTTGGGAAGTGCTTGTGTTTGCCTGAGAACCATATGAGGTTCCTTTGCCTTCTGAGGTCTCAAATTAACTTCTGGAGAGGAAGTAGGCCAGCCTTCTATGAATGGATTAGTCCATCAACAGAGAAAAATCCCAGCACTGAAAAATGACTTAAACAAATTAAAAATACTGCTTAAAAGTCAGCTTACTATATGTATTTCACTTTACACCTTTCCCCCCAAAATTTTTAAAAAGATCCTCTAACTCCTGAGATTAACTGATGCTCTAAAACATAAAGGAATTGGGGGGTGGGGGTGTAAAACTTGGACTTCTAACATATAATTGAAAGTAAAAGTGAAAGTCGCTCAGTTGTGTCTGACTCTCTGTGACTCCACAGACTATAGAGTCCATGGAATTCTCCTGGCCAGAATACTGGAGTGGGTAACCTTTCCCTTCTCCAGGGGATCTTCCCAACCCAGGGATCGAACCCAGGTCTTCCACATTGCAGGGAGATTTTTTTACCAGCTGAGCCACAGGGACATATAATTAGTTAAAGGGAAATGATAGGGAATGTCTGTTTCCAGAAGAAACTATTTCTTATCAATGAAGTGTATGAAACTCATAGGACACTGCACTGATTGCTCTCTTGTCAGTTAAAAAAAAAAAAAGGTCAGGAGAAAAAAACAAAAAATTTCAATTACATTTACAGCAGCAGCTGAAGGGGAACAAAATCAATGAAAGGAGCATACTTATTAGAGACCTGCAGTTGCCATAAAACTGAAACTAAATCACAGTGACAGTGTCTGAACTTCAGATAAATTGCTTTGAATTCCGAATGGGAGCCTGGAGAAATAATGGAAATGATATTGCGGTTGGTGGAAAAAAGGGTTAGAACTTTTTATAGTCATTGCTTCTCTGGATCTTGTAGATATTGTCAAAATCAAATACTGATTTGTTATCTTTTATTTTTATTTTTTTGTAGAGGGGATTCTGTTGTTTCTCGAGGAGATAATTCCACATTCTACATTCTCCTGGCATTGAAAGGCTGGGGAATTATGATGCTTACACAGTCAGAGTAGAAGCAGAGCTGGCTGGGAACCCAAAGCAAGGTGACCCCAGGGAGAAAGCTCTTTCTTCTGAAGAGAGGACAGATTAAGAAAGGAGGGGATGTAGGACCAGCCAGTTCTGCCCTGCTCACTCAATAGACATATATCATTATGATCTAGAGGCTGCTCATAAGCTTCATCCTGTTTTGAAAGGCACGAGTCTTCCCCACTCCCAACTTTTGTGCTTCCTTGAGCTATGCCTTTCATCAGGCTCACCAGCTATGTTTCCTGGTGGGCTTTCAAGCTATGGCAAATGGTCCTGAAATGCTGCCTCTATATTTATTCAGCACAGACAACTTATCAGATTCAGAGGATGGCACCAAGGATTTTCTCACAACAAACAGTGCAACATAAAACTGCATACAAATCACTGAGCTCATATTACCATCTATAAATATTACACCCATGTAGAAAGAGTCTTTTCATACTGTTCATGGGGTTCTCTAGGTAAGAATACTGAAGTGGTTTGCCATTCACTTCTCCAGTGGACCACATTCTGTCAGACCTCTCCATCATGACCCACCCACCTTGGGTAGCCCCCGGGCATGGCTTAGTTTCACTGAGTTAGAGAAGGCTGTGGTCCTAGTGTGATTAGATTGACTAGTTTCCTGTGATTATGGTTTCAGTGTGTCTGCCCTCTGATGCTCTCGTGCAACACCTACCATCTTACTTGGGTTTCTCTTACCTTGGGCGTGGGGTATCTCTTCACAGCTGCTCCAGCAAAGTGCAGCCACTGCTCCTTACCTTGGACGAGGGGTATCTCCTCACCGCCACCCCTCCTGACCTTCAACTGCACCCATGCAGCCACCGCTCCTTGGATGTGGGGTAGCTCCTCCCGGCCGCCGCCCCTGGCCCTGGACGTAGGTGCCCAATGACGTGGGTTTGGGTGAACTCCGGGAGTTGGTGCTGGACGGGGAGGCCTGGCGTGCTGCAATTCATGGGGCCGCAAAGAGTCGGACATGACTGAGCGACTGAACTGAACTGAGAGAGAGTCTTCACAAAGAGCTTTTCTGATCTCAGGATCTTTCTTTCATTAGACCTCCTAGGCTCTTGGTTATTTTAAAGTTTCTCCTCATTGAGAAGTGAAAGTGAAAGTGTTAGTTGCTCAGTTGTGCCTGACTCTTTGTGACCCCATGGACTGTAGCCCTCCAGGCTCGTCTGCCCATGGAATTCTCCAGGCAAGGATACTGCAGTGGGTAGCCGTTCCCTTCTCCAAAGGATCTTTCTGACCCAGGGATTGAACTCGAGTCTCCTGCATTGCAGGCAGATTCTTTACTGCCTAAGCCACCCAGGAAGACCTCTCCTCATTGAGGGTTCACCCAATTTACTGTTTTTAAGGGCAGGAAGATACAGAATAATAACTAGAAGAAGAAGTCAGAAGAGGAATTTTATTCATATTTTTCTAGATAGAAGAGACTGAAGCATGTTTACAAGCAAAGAAGAAAGAGGTTGAGGAACAAGAAAGAATGACAGTTAGTTACTGGGGCAGCATCTTTCGGGAAATATGAGTGGGCAAGGCATGAAACAGTAGAGGGGTTTGTGATGCAAGGGGAATAGCAACAGACACCAAGAGGAATGATGGATGCAGGGGAAAGAAGCAGGAGCTGAGGAAGTCCTCACAAGATAAGCTTGCTTTTTCTTAGCGAAGAAAGAGAAAAGGCCACTCGCCAAGGGTGGGGGATGAGGGGGTAGAATATTTGAGAAAGGGACACGTTTGGTTTAAAAGACAAAGGGCTATTCACAAAGAGCTTATTAGTCCTGTTTAAAGATTGGGTGAGACAGAAGATCATTCATTTCTAATTGCATCAATACATCCTATTGTAATTTTTTTTCTCATAGTGGAGTTAAGTCAGAATGTACAAGAAGCTGAGGGGATGGTTTGATTCTGTCACAAAAGCTCTGGACAAGTGATTTGATTTGCTGTTCTACCCCTAGCACCTGGGATAGTGCCTGAATCAACTAAGTTCTCCATATGCATTTGTTGATTGATTGAACTGAATGGATAAATAGGGTGAAATAGAAAACAAGAGAATTAGGGATAATCTTGAGTGGTGAAACTTTTAATATTGGGTACAGACAGGACAAGAAATAAAAGGAAATGGATGATAGACTGGGAGAAAATTTGTCATGGCATAGAGGTTTTCAATAACAAAAAATACTAAATATACTAAAAATAATTAAGGGAGGGATCTATAAGAATATCGGTTTGATGCTTAAGAATAGCATAATGGGTAATGGAATTGAAAACTTTACAGATAAATCACTTCAAGGTAATATTATATTGTTTTATCTCTGAACTTATTTATATGTCTTGTCTCCTTCACTGACGTGTGAGTTCTTTGAAAATGGGACCTTTTATTTCTTGGTATTTTTCATAGCACCTAGCACACAGTCAATAAAGAATGAATAAATGAATAATAATACCTGCATAATATTGAGCCTCAGCTTCAGAGCTGACTTTCCATTCAACCACAAGTCATTCATTCCCTCAGCACCCCTGTACTTTAATTCTCTTGCCAGAAAAGCAAGTGAGTTACTTTTTTCCCCCCACCCATGCATTCTGTGAGAAATAATTCAGTAGTAGTGGTAAATAACTCTAAGTTTCTGGTATTTTTGCTTTTATACCTCAGTATGTAAAACACCAATTCATTTCTTAAATATTTTTATCTAGATCAAAGTATTTCATATTTTTCTATTACTTTAAACATATACAGCTTCCTAGATCCCATTGGGAGAAGGCAATGGCAACCCACTCCAGTGTTCTTGCCTGGAGAATCCCAGGGATGGGGGAGCCTGGTGGGCTGCCATCTATGGGGTCGCACAGAGTTGGGCATGACTGAAGTGACTTAGCAGCAGCAGCAGATCCCACTGTGGAAAAGACTACTGAAATTTGCCAGTGATTATTCATTAAATAAGAATTCATTGAGCACCTATTGTGCTAATCAGTGTGTAGAAAAGCACCCACTGCAGATGGACATTTATAAGTATTAGACATGATTTATGAGCCAACACTAATAGATATAAAATAATGGTGAGCTATACGTGGTGATACATTATCACATCCTAAATCTCTTGGTGCGCTGCTTTGGTGCTGTGAGAATTTTAAGAAGCTGAGCTCAATGAAGACTTGCATATGCAGATGGGAATTCACTGAAGAGATGGGATTTGGTGGGGTTGAGGAATGGGTATTATCTGCAAAGATATGAAGGGCATTCAAAAGAGGTGAGCAACAAAGTTCTAATATTACATTTTTTTTTTCGCTTCTCTTACCAGTAAGGGTATATAGAAATCTTCAAATGCTACGTAGCCTGATGATGCCCATCATTCATCACAGTGGGCTCTTGCAGCTATATGTGTAGTAGAGGCTCATGTGTCTGGTCTTAGTGGATTGGACCAAATTGGACCAAATATCTGAACCAAATTGAATGGAATGAATTTGTTGTTAGACTCAAGAGACTTATGTTTGGTTATAGGAACAGAGGATAAGAAAATTCAGGCCTCAATGATTTCTCCTTCAGAGAGAAAAAAAATGAGGTTTTGCAGAGAGAAGGATGATAAAAAGACCTTGACATTTTTCAATGCATTCCTGTTTTGGAGTTGGCCCTTTGTTTCCAGTGTTCCCTTATTCTTTTGATGGTTGTGCAGTCTGTACTGATATCCACTGTGTCACCCTTGATATTACGAATTTGGGTCTTCTGTTTTTATTCTTATAAGATATTACTGAATTTTGTTAATCTTTTCAAAGAACCAAGTCTGTTTTATTGATTCCTCTCCCTATTATTTTCCTCCTAATTGCTTTCTATTTCATTAATTTCCACTTTAAGATATGACTCTTTGGGAGACGGAGAGGGTGGGATGATTTGGGAGAATGGCATTGAAACATGTATAATATCATGTATGAAACGAGTCGCCAGTCCAGGTTTGATGCACGATACTGGATGCTTGGGGCCGGTGCACTGGGACGACCCAGAGGGATGGTATGGGGAGGGAGGAGGGAGGAGGGTTCAGGATGGGGAACACATGTATACCTGTGGTGGATTCATTTCGATATTTGGCAAAACTAATACAATATTGTAAAGTTAAAAAATAAAATAAAATAAAAAATAAAATAAAATAAATGTAAAAAAAAAGATTTATTATTTCCTTCCATTTGCTTGCTTTGGGGTTATTTTTCTCTTCTTTTTCTAGGTTCTATTTAATGCTATAGATTTTCCTCCCAGCACTGCTTTACCTTTGTTCCACAAGTTTTGGTAGGCTGTATCTTCTTGTATAAGACTTATAAGCTTACCATTGTTCTCATTATTTTGAGTGACCTATGGAAACTTTAACTTTTTGTCATTTAAACTCCTCCATTTATAATTGTTTTAGATGATTCATCAATCTATATTTAGAACTACATATATACATATATATCCAGGAGTGTAATTGCTGTGTCATATGGTAGTTCTTTTTTTAGCTTTCTGAGAACCCTCCATACTATTGTCCATAGTGTCTGCACCAGTTTACATTCCCACCAACAGTATACAAAGGTTCTCCGTTAGCCACATCCTCTCCAACATTTGTATCCGTGGTCTTTTTGATGAGAGTCATTCTGACAGATGTGAGGTGATATCTTACTATGGTTTTGATTTCCATTTCTGTGATTAATGATGTTGAGCATCTGTTCATGTGCCTGTTGGTCATTTTTATGTCTGATTTGGAAAAATGTCTCTTCGATTTTCTGCCCATTTTTAAATTGCATTGTTTGTTTGTTGGGTTGAACTTTTTATAAATTTGAATAGTTATAGTTTTATAATTGGAAGATATTTTCTCTTATTCCGTAGATTGTCTTTCATCCAATGACTTCCTTTGCTATGCAAAAGATTTAAGTGTTAGGCCCCATTTCTTTTTCCTGTTTCCTTTGCCTTAGGAGACAGTTCTAAAAAATATTGCTATGATTTCAATGCCATTCTCCCAAATCTTCCCACCCTCTCCCTCTCCCACAGAGTCCATAAGACTGTTCCATACATCAGCGTCACTTTTGCTGTCTCGTACACAGGGTTATTGTTATCATCTTTCTAAATTCCATATATATGCGTTAGTATACTGTATTGGTGTTTTTCCTTCTGGCTTACTTCACTCTGTATAATAGGCTCCAGTTTCATCCACCTCATTAGAACTGATTCAAATGTATTCTTTTTAATGGCTGAGTAATACTCCATTGTATATATGTACCACAGCTTTCTTATCCATTCATCTGCTGATGGACATCTAGGTTGCTTCCATGTCCTGGCTATTATAAACAGTGCTGCGATGAACATTGGGGTACACGTGTCTCTTTCCCTTCTGGTTTCCTCAGTGTGTATGCCCAGCAGTGGGATTGCTGGATCATAAGGCAGTTCTATTTCCAGTTTTTTAAGGAACCTCCACACTGTTCTCCATAGTGGCTGTACTAGTTTGCATTCCCACCAACAGTGTAAGAGGGTTCTCTTTTCTCC
>NW_011494810.1:5967237-5973459 GCF_000754665.1 Bison bison bison | reverse complement strand
ATATTCTGGAAGATTTGGGAGAATGGCATTGAAACGTGTAAAATATCATGTATGAAACGAGATGCCAGTCCAGGTTCGATGCACGATACTGGATGCTTGGGGCTAGTGCACTGGGACGACCCAGAGGGATGGTATGGGGAGGGAGGAGGGAGGAGGGTTCAGGATGGGGAGCACATGTATACCTGTGATGGATTCATTTTGATATTTGGCAAAACTAATACAATTATGTAAAGTTTAAAAATAAAATAAAATTTAAAAAAATATTGCTATGATTTATGTCAAAGAGTGTTCCACCTCTGTTTTATTCTAGGATTTTTATGGTTTCTGGTCTTACTGTTAGGTTGTTAATCCATTTTGAGTTTATTTTTATATATGGTGTGAGTGAATTTCTGATTTGATTCTTCTACATGTAGCTGTCCAGCTTGCCCAGCACCATTTACTGGAGAGACTGTCTTTTCTTCATTGTATAGTCTTGTGTCCTTTATAGATTGACCACAAACCTGTGGGTTTATTTTTGGATTCTGTATTCTGTTCCATTGATCTATGAGTTTGTTTTGCACCAGTAACATATGATTTTGATTACTGTAGCTTTGTAGTGTAGTCTGAAGTCAGGAAATATTATAACCTCAAGTTCTTTCTCAAGATTACTTTTGGTATTTGTGTCTTTTGTGTTTTCCACACAAATTTTACAATTATTTGTTCTAGTTATGTGAAAAGTATCTGGGTATTTTGATAGGAATTATATTAAATCTGTAGATGGCCTTGGGTAGTATTGTCACTTTAACAATATTAATTCTTGCAGTACATAGTATAGTTTGCTATTTATAGCAATAATAGTATATCTTGCTATTTCTTGCTATTTTTTTGTGTCATCTCCAGTTTCTTTTGTCAATGTCTTAAAGTTTTCTGAGTATAGGTTTTCACCCTTTAGATAGGTTTATTCCTAGATACTTTATTCTGTTTGATATAGTTATAAATTGGATTGTTTCTTTAATTCCTCTTTCAGATAGTTCATTGTTAGTGTATGGAAATGAGATAGATCTCTGTATATTAATATTGTTTCCTAAAACTTTACTGAGTTCATTGATGAGCAATAGTAGTTTTTCTGTGGCATCTTGATAACTTTTATAGTATCATGTCATATCCCAACAGTGACAGTTTTACCTCTTTCTCTCCAGTTTAGATTTCTTTTATATCTTGTCTGATTGCTGTGGCTAGGAATTCCAAAACCATGTTGAAAAAAAAGTGGCAAGAGAGGTGGTCCTTGTCTTGTTCCTGATCTTAGAGGAAATATTTGCAGCACCATCGGGGATGATGTTGGCTCTAGGTTTGTCTTGGCCTTTGTTTTATGTTGAATCGTGTTTTCTCTACACCCACTTTATTAGAGTTTTTATTATACATGGATGATGAACTTTGTCAAAAGCTGTTTCTGCATCTGTCAAGACAATTGTCGTTTCTATTTTTTATTAATGTGGTGTTTCACAATGTTTGATTTGTAAATAATGAACCATCCCTGTTTCCCTGAATTACATACCATTTGATTATGGAGTATCATTCTTTTAATATGAATTCCATTTGCTGTTATTTTATTGGGAAATTTTGCATCTATGTTCATTGGCCTATAATCTCCTTATTTGTGATTTCTTTTTTTTTCTTTTTGTATGTGAGCAATGTTGTCCTCATAGAATAAATTCGGAAGTGTTCCTTCCTCTGAAATTTTTTTGAATAGTTTGAGAAGGCTAGGTCTTAAATCATCTCTACATGTTTAGTAGAATTGTGTGAAGCCCTCTGGTCCTCACATTTTGTTGTTGGGTATTTTTACATTATTGATTTAGTTTCATTACTAGTAATTGGTCTGTTTATATTTTTTGTTTCTTCTTGATTCAGTCTTGGGAAATTATGCAGTTGCAGTTATTCTCCTGTTTGTGGTTCACACACTTGGGAATATGGGGCTTGACTCTATTATGACTCTGCCCTCCTACTGTCTCATGTGGTTCCTTCTTCATATCTTTAGTTGCAGATCTTTTCTGGTAGATGGTTGTTCTATAAATAGTTGTAATTTTGTTGTGCCCCTGAAAGGAGGTGAGCTCAGGGTCTTTCTACTCCACCACATTTGTTGGTCTTTCCATTTAAAACTGTCTCGATTTCCCCTTTATTCCTTAAGAATGTTTTTGCTGGGTAAATATTCAAGTTGATCCTTCAGCACTAGAGTACTATTGTGCCACTGCCTTTCGACATCTATAATTTTTAATGAGAAAGTTGGTGTCATTCAAATAGATTTTTTTCTTATAGCTAAGGTGTCATTGTCTCTTCCTGCTTTTAAAATGTTTTCTCTTTAATTTTCCCAAGTTCTCTTACGATGTGTCATAGAATGGGTTTCCTTGCATTATCCTATCCTTCACTAAGTTTATTGAATCTGTAGGTTTATGTCTCTTGCTAAATTTGAGAAGTTTTCAGGAAATTAGTTTTTTGCTGATACTTTCTATTTCTTTGAGCCTTGCTGCTTTCATGGGCACAACAAAATAGCAACTATTTGTAGAACAGCCATCTACCAGGAAAGATCTTCTGCAACTAAAGAAATGAAGAAGGAACTACAACCACATTAATTGTGTGATGATAATTGCTCTTTGAAGTTTTTTTCTTTTTCTCTCTCATGACAATTTTAACATCTTTGTCAGATAATTCCAACATCTCGTCTGCTCAGTGTTGGCAATCTGTTGATTGTCTTTTATTGTTAAATCTGTGATCTTCCTGATTCTTGGTACAAGGAATGATTTTTGGTTGAAAGTTGCACACTTTAGAGGTATGCGTACCTCAGTTTATCAAACTCTTCTGTTTTAACTGGCTTCCTTTCTCACTATACCTGAGATGATGTATGTTTGTTGATGGTGTATGATGTATGATATTCTTTTCTTTTTTTTTAATTTTATTTTATTTTTAAACTTTACATAATTGTATTAGTTTTGCCAAATATCAAAATGAATCCGCCACAGGTATACATGTGTTCCCCATCCTGAACCCTCCTCCCTCCCCATACCATCCCTCTGGGTCGTCCCAGTGCACTAGCCCCAAGCATCCAGTATCATGCATCGAACCTGGACTGGCATCTCGTTTCATACATGATATTTTACATGTTTCAATGCCATTCTCCCAAATCTTCCCACCCTCTCCCTCTCCCACAGAGTCCATAAGACTGTTCTATACATGGAATAATGTCCAGTAGCACTCTGTTGACAATCAAGGATTGGACAGGGGATGCTCCTCATTATTGCCAGATTGGATGGAAGTCTAGAATCCACATATGATCTCCATTGACAATAGCACTCTTGGGGAAGGACTAGTTCTCTTCCATTGGTGATGAAAGTTCCAGCTACTTCCTCGTTTTCCTCATTTATCACAATCCATCAGGCCATTGTGATGCCTCATTACAACCTGCACATGATGAAAGTCTAAGCATTTCACTCAGCCTTGGCTGGCATGCATGATGTTGTACCACAGCTCTTTCTGTGCTACTTGGCTGGGTAATAGTGGCTATTGTCTAAATTTTTCTATCTTGCTAAGCTATCTTTTTCCTAATTGTTTGCCTAGAGAGGGCAGACTTTTGCTTGTCTGTGCTTTGTGGCATTTCTGGCTTAATGGCTTCTTCAGCTCCTAGCTTGGTATATTCTAAGTCACTTCGGTCATGTCTGACTCTTTGTGACCCTATGAACTGTGGCCCACCAGGCTCCTCTGTCCATGGGGATTCTACAGGCAAGCATACTGGAGTAGGTTGCCATTTCCTCCTCCAGGAGACCTTCCCAACCCAGGGATTGAACCCATGTCTCCTGTGGCTCCTGCATTGCAGGCAGATTCTTTACTGTGGAGCCACTGGGGACCTAGCCTGGTATATATGGGGCAAAAATAGAAAAAAACAAACTGGGGAACACACCATTGTGTTGATTTCAGGGCCCTGAGAGGCATAAACTGTCTACTTTCTCCAGTTTCAGACTCTTCTTATATTTGTGTTATATACAATGTGCAGGATTTGTAGTTATATTTAGCAATAAAAATATAGAAAAAGTATGTCTGCAACATCTTTCTCCTTTAATATATTTTTATTGAAAGGATTTTTTTTTGCTATTTTAAATCTCTGTTTATGCCTTGTTAATAATGCCCTGAATTTATGCTGCAGTCAATATGAAAAATGTCATTGATGCTGATGCTATTGTTAAGTTATTTCTGAGGATAAAGACATTTTATTACCTTGCCGAATGGAAATAGAGATAATTGGTTTGTGGTCTCCTAATGTGAGTCTGTGTGAGTCAGATAGCACATGAGAGGATATATGAAGTAGTGTTTGTTATCAGCCTAATGAAAAACTAGGGGAAATGGCATGCTCCTGCTAAAAGACTGTCATTGCTTGAATTTAGCTTTGACACATTTAGGAATCACTCGTTTAGAATGACATGCTTGTGGGTTCCTTGCTCATGGGTAACTGTTGATTTAGGCCATGTCTCTGGATCCTACTTGGAGGGTGTAAATATTGTTCTAACACATCTTTCTTTATGTCTCTGAGAACATCCTTCATGATGTTGCTACTTTTATGTATTTCTAAAACTTGAAGACAATTTCCAGTTTTTTCTTCACTTTATTTTACATGTCTCCTGTACTCCCAGTTAGATTTCATCTAAAGCAAGGAAGAGTAAATATGCATATATTTTTCTTTTAATAGTCAAGTTGCAATGAACTCTTTCAAACTTATTTGCAAGTTTACTTCCCTGGGCTATATTCCCAAAGAAAGTTTACTTGAATTTACATAAGACCATAATGTTTGTCTTAAAAGATCTCAAGACTTCCTAGAATTGCTAGGAACACATTCACTGAATTTCCCCAAGAGGAACTAACTCTAGGCAAAGCTCCTAAACTCAGAGACTCAAATCTTTCCTGTTAGCTCATTTTCTCTGGAGGAAGCTTTCCAATTTATTTTCCATCTGGAGGACTTTGCTGAGATAGAGTTCATAGCAGTGCATCCTCGTGGCATATATCAGTGTCCTGGCATATAACCTGCCTGTGGATAGATTTCATCAGAACTAATGCGAAGATGAATGTGTTTACCTCTGAATACAGAGCTGCTCCTCACTAAAATTTGCTCTTTCATTTAGACACAAGTCAAAGGGCAAATTTAATTTATACCATGGACAGATTGAGAGTAACCAAGATGCAAATTTAGTAATTATGATTTCTGTAATTTAAAAAAAAAATCACAAAGTAATCCCAGGCTTATGCTAGAATGAACAACTTCTATATATTGCAGTTTGTTGGCTGTATCTCAGGCATAAATGGATTTACTAGTTGTGTCAAAAGCTCCATATTGAAAAGTGGAAAATTTTTCTTGGGTTTTGTGCACCTGTATAATGTCCCACACAACTAACGACATGCTCTGTGCACTGTGATAAGATTTATTGACTTAGGATCAGAAAATTATCAGGAGGAATGAGATAGCTCAAAGTCTGAGTGGTTGTTCATCCAAGAGTGGTTCCTGGCCAGCAGGTTGGATATGCCATGAAGAGCCCTCCACTATGGAAGCCCCCCAACTTCCATAGGTTTAGACTAGTCCAATTGGGTATGGATGAAATAGTTACTAAGTAAAAGTAGCTGTAGTAGGTTATCTCCAGACCACAAGGCAACCTTGAGAGACCTTTGGAGCTTAGCGTGGAATTTTTGTATCAAGGTCACTAACATCAACCAGAGACCTTGCCGTATTTCTCTAGCCATGGAGTACACCTGGGCCAGGCTTCAAGGAAAGAGGACAAAAAGGTCTTTTCAGTTTACTTCCAAGACAAAAGCCTTTGTGTCTTACTGGATTAAAATCATAATTCACTCTTTGGACTTGGAGATTCTTAGGCTTCTGGCAGATTGGTCTCATCCTCTTTCTTTCCCAACATGTGAAGGTGCTCTCAGAGCATCTTTCTCCAAGTACCAGGTTGATGCTCCATTAATCTCTGTTTCTGAGCGCTCTCCTCAGATGTAAGTGTGCTTTATACAATGCATTTTAGTTAGTTTTTCTTTTAAAGAAGAACCCTATGTGTGATGACTACCTATTAGGCATTAGTAAGTGCTTAACAAAGGTTCGTCTAGTGAAAGCTATGGTTTTTCCTGTGGTCATGTATGGATGTGAGAGTTGGACTGTGAAGAAGGCTGAGCACCGAAGAATTGATGCCTTTGAACTGTGGTGCTGGAGAA
>NW_011494810.1:5936533-5967137 GCF_000754665.1 Bison bison bison | reverse complement strand
CATTCTGAAGATCAGCCCTGGGATTTCTTTGGAAGGAATGATGCTAAAGCTGAAACTCTAATACTTTGGCCACCTCATGTGAAGAGTTGACTCATTGGAAAAGACTGTGATGCTGGGAGGGATTGGGGGCAGGAGGAGAAGTGGACGACAGAGGATGAGATGGCTGGATGGTATCACTGACTTGATGGACGTGAGTCTGAGTGAACTCCGGGAGTTGGTGATGGACAGGGAGGCCTGGCGTGCTGCGATTCATGGGGTCACAAAGAGTCGGACATGACTGAGCGACTGATCTGATCTGATCTCTGAAGTGCTTAAGATGAATTGACTGCTTCAAGTCTCATAATGCTAAGATGGAGGTATTCATTAACTTTGTTTAGACATGAAGAATTGTGATACAAGGAGGTTAAATACTTGCCCAAAGTCAGATAGCAAGTACTAGCGATGTGTCCTTCTGTCATAGACTTACACAAAGGTGGAGATGATACATAAACAAGAACCTTGGAGATTAAAAAGTGCTATGAAGGGAATAAAACAAAGTGATATCATAACATCTCTAGAAGGAGTGCTAGTTTACTCCAGGTGGTCAGGAGAAGTCTCATGAAGAGGTGGCACAGAATCTGAGAATTGGTCGATTAAAAGGAACCAGTTCAGAGAGGGTTGGGGGCTGAATCTTATAGGAAGGAGGGAAAGTTGGGGGCCTTAAGAAGGAAATGAAGCTAGTGTGTTTGAGAAAGACAAAGGAGACCAGACATGGGGAGGGATGAGACAACTGTAAGGGATGAGGTGGGGGAGTGTTGGACTTAAGGGGTTGGTATTTTAGTTGTAAACAACAACCACTCAACTCTATATGACACTTTCTATCTGCCAAACCCTGTAGAGGCAACTTTATGTTTATGTCATTTCATCTTCTTAGCTGTTGAATGAGGTAGTATCATTACTAGTCTCATTTTACAAATGAGAAAACCAAAGCACAGAGGGTAAAGAGTAATTGGGAATGCAATGGGAAACGATTTAAGGAATTGGAGCAGAGTAGTAACAAAATCTAATGTTATAAATAGCACTGTGGCTTCTGTGTGGAAAATAGTTTAGGGCCTCTAGGTGAAACCAACTAGAACATCCTGGCAAGAGAGGATGGTAGACTATTCTAGGGTGTTACTAATAAAAAGAGAAATTGAACGAAAGGGTTTGGTATATTTTGTACCTGCTACTGGAGTGGACACAGGTGAGATTAAATGGGAAATCAAGTCTGACTTCTGGGTTTGTTTGAACAACTGGTGGATGGGAAGGTCATATATGACAGAAAATGATAGGGAAGACAAGGGGAGCATGTTAGGACAAAATGATTTGGCCATATTAAGACAGTGACACTTTTTAGACATCCAGGGAGAATATTAACAGAAAGATGGATCTATGAAGTTTGGAACTCATAGGAGATGTAATACAATAATGGTGCACACACCAGTCAAAACCTTTGGTGAAGCTATGTTTCCATCAATAATTCTGGGGTCAAAGTTTTTGTGGTAGAAGCCTGAATGGGGAGTTTCTGCTCTTTATTTAAGGACTTGTTAGGGATTCACGTGTTTCTTCTAATGAAAAAAATTATTTGTGTTCCTACTGAAATGTTATTCCTAGTGTCAGGAGGAGAAGGCTTTTTTTTTTTAGTATTTTTTCTTCTGGATACATTCAGCCACAGGATCTCACATTCTAGGATTTCATCGCTCCTGACATCAGTCAGCACAGTTTTACAGAAGTTCAAGGAGAATGTTGTTTAAAAGCATGTTCAGCTTAGCCTGCCCATGAGAACAGGAAGGGTGCAAGGTGAGTATGAACTTCTGAAAGGTGACAGCTGCCCAAACACAAGTGGTGTGTTCAAAGAGAGTTCACACTGAGCATATTTAAAATGGACATTGCTAAGTTAGGGATTTTCTTTGTTCTCTGACATGAATAGAGCAATGATTATTTTCATGAGGTCCTAGCTTGTAGCTTGTTTATTTATGCCTAGCTTGTATTTGATTCAACATTACTAAGTCAGTTTTTCACCAATGAACTGAGAAATAAAACAGAAGCTACAAATAAAAAGTCTCAAGTTTAAGAATCTGTAAATGCAGGTTGATCTATGTTTATTAGCTACGTAAGAATTATTGGCATATTTTGGAGGTTGAGAGATGCAATTAAGAGATTCTTATGATAATTTATAATACTCAATTGTTCATTAACATTTTCCTCTTTAAATAATGGGCTCGATAGCTCATTTCCAAAAATTGTCAACGATTTTCTGTGTCCTATGCTTCGCAGTTATGCCTTAATAAAGGGAACTTGACAAACAAAATCATCTGGGTTGGGTAGGATATTTGTCAATATTGGATTTATGGGGGACGGTGTCTGCCCCAGTCATGCTACTGTTCTTAAGTCTTGGCACCCAGTCCATCAATCTGCCTATAAAAGGACAACCCTATTTCTAAAGTGACAGATTCTATTTGTAGTTGTGCAGGCAGTTAGCAAAGCTACCTATGAAATACACTGGAGAGGAAGAGGTGAGAGATTGGGGTATAAATTTGTTAAGATCGTCAGAAGAGCTGTTTTCTAAATAGAGCTAGATATTATCCCACCTCTCAGGACAGTAAAAACATTTCCAGGAGACAATCCTTTAGATTCTCCCTCCCCCTCCCCACCCTCCCTAGCCTACATAAGCCCACAGCAACTTGGCAGTTTATCAGCAGATTGACTCCTATTACCATTGACAAGAGAAAAACATTCAGGGAGCAATGGGTCTGTGGTATTTCCCCCATATTGTGGACTATAGTATGGTTGATGGCTTTGCATCTGTTTCTGTTGTGATAAGACTCATGTTTTTCTCTCCACTTAATCCTTGGCACAAGACCCCTTTCCACCTCTTCAGTGGGGCCACAGTCCACAGGAAGATAGGATAATACAAGGAAATTTAGCTAGAAAGAAGAAAAAATAATCTAATATGCTAAAATATACCAGAGTCTTACTGAAAGTGATAGACAGTATTAGCCAGAGAAAGATGAGTTTCTGTAGTAGCTCTTTCATTTTGAGGTTAGGTCTGACAGGATCATTTTTCTTCATTTCTTCCACATATAGGTGAGACCTGAAAAGTAGACCATCCTCACCTAAGGAAAGCACATGAGCGTTTTAGTAATCCTAACCCTGTCATGCCTATCAGACCCCACTCCCAAAGCCACAATAAATCACAAGAAACAAGCAAGGAAACCCTGTTTGTTATTAAAATTCTTTCATCAGTTCAGTTCAGTTCAGTCGCTCAGTCGTGTCCGACTCTTTGCAACCCCATGAATCGCAGCACGCCAGGCCTCCCTGTCCATCACCAACTCCCGGAGTTCACTCAGACTCACGTCCATCGAGTCAGTGATGCCATCCAGCCATCTCATCCTCTGTCGTCCACTTCTCCTCCTGCCCCCAATCCCTCCCAGCATCACAGTCTTTTCCAATGAGTCAACTCTTCACATGAGATGGCCAAAGTACTGGAGTTTCAGCTTTAGCATCATTCCTTCCAAAGAAATCCCAGGGCTGATCTCCTTCAGAATGGACTGGTTGGATCTCCTTGCAGTCCAAGGGACTCTCAAGAGTCTTCTCCAACACCACAGTTCAAAAGCATCAATTCTTCGGTGCTCAGCCTTCTTCACAGTCCAACTCTCACATCCATACATGACCACAGGAAAAACCATAGCCTTGACTAGACGGACCTTTGTTAGCAAAGTAATGTCTCTGCTTTTCAATATGCTCTCTAGGTTGGTCATAACTTTCCTTCCAAGGAGTAGGTGTCTTTTAATTTCATGGCTGCAGTCACCATCTGCAGTGATTTTGGAGCCCAAAAAAATGAAGTCTGACACTGTTTCCACTGTTTCCCCATCTATCTTCCATGAAGTGATGGGACCAGATGGCATGATCTTCATTTTTTTTTTTTTTTTTTTGTAATCATTTTAACATTTATTCTCACTATATGCTTGGTCACATCCAACTCAACATTCATTTTCTGAATGTACAGTTTTAAGCCAACTTTTTCACCCTCTTCTTTCACCTTCATCAAGAGGCTTTTTAGTTCCTCTTCATAAATGAAGTTTAATGTGTCTACTAGACTCCACCTCCCATCTCACTATCACTTAACAGATTATTGCTTCTAAATAACATCTGTCTAGAGATTCTGGAATAGCTCCAACTCCTACCTGTTCCATTGGGCAAAAACCCTGCCTTAATGGCAAATGAGGGCAATAGCCATGGGGAAAAAGGGCTGAGACCACCTGGGCAGTGAAAGTCTGAGGCACCATATAGGAGCACAGAGGTGGGGACTGAGGTCAGAGAGTAGTTTTTCTTTAAGGTCGGCAGAGGTAGGCTCTGAATAAACTGAGGAATGACTGGGGAGAAAAATAAAAGAACTATTTTGCACATTTATCAAAACTTTGTTTATGCTTGGTTGTTTAATTGTGATTGCTTATAAATAATGGTGGAGAAGGAAATGGCAACCCACTCCTGTATTCTTGCCTGGGAAGTTTCATGGACAGAAGAACGTGGCAGGCTACAGTCCATAGGGTTGCAAGGAGTCAGACACAGCTAAGCACACTAGCACAACACACAAGTAACAGACTGACCCAGTCCACTTTTCCAAACGGTAAAGGCATGGCCACGGGGGTCGCATCATCTTAGGTATTGAAATGGCAAACAATGGTTGCTAAAGCTGGCAAAGACGACTCGTGTTTGTCACTCACTCGAAGCGAGGGAAAAATGACTTTTTACTTCTGAGATCTTGAATTGGTCCGTGAGTTGATTCGGTGGACTTCCGTTTTTTTTCAAATATAAATTAGGGGCATTGGATCAGATAACTCCTCAAGTCCCTCCACGTCCTCCAAATTTTCTGCGCTTGGATTTGTGTTCTGGCTGGAATATACCTGCCACAGGATATACTTGCCACTTGTTAGTTGAGTGATGTATAGTGATTATTTACACCTAAAACTTGGTTTTCCTAAGGAGTATAATTGAGATACTAATAGCTTCCTTTCACAGTGAAATGAAATGATATGACGGCGGCACAGCACCAATATCATGGAGATACTCATGTAATGGTTACTGTGTGTATTGGTCTATGACCACCATACATTTAAACTTGGTGGGTTTTCATAAAGTAAAATAATACCAAGATTTTCTCTCAAGTTATATGATTTCTCTGCTTCTCCTCCGTCATAGTCGAAATAATTATGAATGATGCAATATTTTGTAGAATATTTGATTTTAAAAGTATTCCTTAGAACTTTTTTTTTTTGTTTTCTGGGCACTTTGTAGTTCTTTATTTGGTGACTTGAATTTGATGCTACAACTTTAAGTGCGTTGAAAGATTAAACTAAATGGATGACAAGTAAAGAAGTAGTCATGGAAATAAAGTGGTTTATCCTTTATTTAAGTAAATATTTTTACTCACAGATATTAGAGTTACTGTGCTTTAACATGAGTTTGGGTGAACTCTGGGAGTTGGTGATGAACAGGGAGGCCTGGCGTGCTGCAAATCATGGGGTCGAAAAGAGTCGGACACGACTGAGCGACTGAACTGAACTGAAGGGACTACATTTATGTTCATTTGGGGGGCGTATTAGGTTCTGATATGAGCCAGTCTCCATACTCCTGAGCTCACAAAGAATCTTTTGTTAAATGAACAAAGTACAGTCACAAATGGATATAGAAGAAATGGGGGGAAAGTAGACATCAACTAGTGTAGAAAGGAGTCCAAAACAAGGCAACATTGACACTAGGCAAATGTTTGTTGGAATTACCTTTAAAATTTCAATAATAGCTCTATCAGGAACTATTTGAAATACATCTTTTAATATAAAACTATTTTACTAATTAGATAGTTAAGATAGAGCCATAGTTTACTCTTCATATTTCTCAGAAACCAGTATCTAAAATGCAAAACATTTCAGAAGACCTAAAGGCCCCCATCCCTGTAAAGTTTTTGTTTCACTGTCATGATGACCTAAACTTTGTTTGAATTGGTTATAATATTTAAAACTTGAGATATTTCAAACAAAATACAACTTTCTGTTTTATTTGCTTAAAAATTTTAATTTAGTATATATTTTTAAAAATTATGTAATTTTTTTATATTGGAGTATAGCTGGTTTGCAATGTGTTATTTTCAGGTGTACAGCAATGCGATTCAGTTACACACATTAATATATGCATTCTTTCCCAGATTCTTTTCTCAAATAGATTATTACAGAATATTAATGGAGTTCCCCGTGCTATACATTGGGTCCTTGATTATTATCTGTTTTATATATAATAGTGTGTATATGTTCATCCTAATCTCCTAATTTATCTCCCCCCATCTTTCCTTTTTGGTAACTATATGTTTGTTTTCTATGTGAATTGGTTCTGTCTTCTCTTTATAGAACATTCTTACAGAGCTAGAGCCATGCCATGACTGCCTCTGTGCACAGGGCTTATAGTCTGAGGAGTGAGTGAGTGAAGTTGCTCAGTCATGTCTGACTCTTTGCGACCCCATGGACTGTAGCCTACCATGCTCCTACATCCATGGGATTTTCCAGGCAATGTACTGGAGTGGGTTGCCATTTCCTTCTCCAGAGGATCTTCCCAACCCAGGGATTGAACCTTGGTCTCCTGCATTGTAGGCAGACGCTTTACTGTCTGATCCACCAGGGAAGTCAGTCTGAGGGGATGGCTATAATTCCCACCACTCCCTAGTGATTTTCCCTAGCTGAGGTCGAGGGCCGTTTATCTCCTTTAGTGGCTCTTGCTCTTCTGTGTTTCTTACAACTGAATCATGGCATTTTATTTATCTTTATGACTTGCTTAATCCCTGTGGTCCTCTGTGTGTGCATCGTGAGCAAAATGGCATATCCATTTTTTAGTATATGTTTTTATGCTTACCTTGCTTGTGTCTTTTCATTTAAATGTTATTGCAGGTAAAGGGTGCTTTTCAGTGATGCATACATTTTAAAGAAGGAAAGATTGGCCTTGGCAGAAAACTAGTAAAGAGATAAGTGTGGTTGAACATAATTGGAGCATTACCAGTGCTCTTCTCTAGACCATTCCTAATATATACACAGTTTCATCAAGACATGTTGAAGGGGCTCAAACTCCAGCATGCTTTTTATGAGATTTTCCATATTGATGCAAAGATCCTGGAACAATAATTTTATTTGTTAGCATGCTTACACATCTGTCTTCCTCGCTGAGATGAGTAAAGTATACAGGAAACACATTACAGATAGCAAGCCAGAGAAAGACCGGGGCTTCCCTAGTGGTGCAGTGGTAAAGAATCCACCTTCCCGTGCAGGAGACACAAAATACGTGGGTTCAGTCCTGAGTTGGGAAGATCCTCTGGATTAGGAAGTGGCAACCCAGTCCAGTGTTCTTGCCTGGCGAATTCCACGGACAGAGGAGCCTGGTGGGCTACAGTCCATGGGGTTGCAAAGAGTCGGACATGACTGAGTGCCCCCACACACAAAAACTGAAGTGCAGTTTTTGCAGTGTGAATGGAAGTTTCAGTGCATCAACTAATCAATTCATAGGTGTTTACCCAGTGGCTCTTCTGTATAAGTCCTGTTAGTTACACACTCACTGTCTGGTATAATCAGAAAGGTGATGTTTTATCTTTGAATTATAAGAAAAAGGGTTAATAAAATTAGTTTTTTAACCAGAAATTCTGAATGACTTAATGACAAAAGTAGTGGTTTTCATAGGACAGTTTTACTTCTAACATCAGAATTAGTTTTTATTCTATAGTTTTAGACTTGCCATAGTACTTTAACTTCAACGAAGGTATAGTCTTATGCTTCAGAAAACAAGTTCTGTTAGTTTTATAGTCAAGGGGAGTTCTCTTTTCAATTTTCTACTTTACCAGTGAAGAAACCAAACTGGGCTTCTATGGAAAGCAATTCATTGTTTTAGTCAGTTACGGCACAAATGGGTATGAGCAGAGAATTTCTGCTTCTGAGACAAAAGCAACACTATAATAAAACCTATCCTAAGTGTTACCTGTATCAGACAGCACTTTCTTGCTTTCTATTATTCCATATTGGCCTGTTTGTTCTTTGAAATGTCATCAATGACTCTTACAGGGGAACTAATCTACTTTAACTAGTCTCTTAGGTAGTCACTTTAATCTTGGGTTCATGTTACTCCCTTTTTCCCTCTTCATTTTACCTCTGAATTTATAGTTATCAGATTTATCAAAGTGACCCAGAGGTCTGGTCATTACATGTAGAATCAATGGAAATGGTGCTGAGTCTGTCATCTGCCATGTCTCTAGAAAAACGAATTTCTCTTCCATCTCTGATCTTAAACTAATTTAGCTTTGAATATTAAATATTAAAATTTATTTGTCTAAAGACAAAATTAAGGATAGAATAATTGGTTCTTGGCAGCTGAAGACTTTCATACATAGAAATATCTTCTAGTAATGAATTTCTTTAACTATTTTAAAAACAGAAAACAAGCATGCATAGAGACCTAGGCAAAGACTTGTTTAAGCAAAACAGTGAACGAAGATCATGGCATCTGGTCCCATCACTTCATGGGAAATAGATGGGGAAACAGTGGAAACAGTGTCAGACTTTATTTTTTGGGGCTCCAAAATCACTGCAGATGGTGACTGCAGCCATGAAATTAAAAGACGCTTACTCCTTGGAAGGAAAGTTATGACCAACCTAGATAGCATATTCAAAAGCAGAGACATTACTTTGCCAACAAAGGTCCATCTAGTCAAGGCTATGGTTTTTCCTGTGGTCATGTATGGATGTGAAAGTTGGACTGTGAAGAAGGCTGAGTGCCGAAGAGTTGATGCTTTTGAACTGTGGTGTTGGAGAAGACTCTTGAGAGTCCCTTGGACTGCAAGGAGATCCAACCAGTCCATTCTGAAGGAGATCTGCTCTGGGATTTCTTTGGAAGGAATGATGCTGAAGCGGAAACTCCAGTACTTTGGCCACTTCATGTGAAGAGTTGACTCATTGGAAAAGACTGTGATGCTGGGAGGGATTGGGGGCAGGAGGAGAAGGGGATGACAGAGGATGAGATGGTTGGATGGCATCACTGACTCGATGGATGTGAGTCTGGGTGAACTCCGGGAGTTGGTGATGGATAGGGAGACCTGGCGTGCTGCGATTCATGGGGTTGCAAAGAGTCGGACACAACTGAGCGACTGAACTGAACTGAACTGTGATAGTCCCAATATTCTAATTTCAGGTTTCTTTGTAATAGTGATAGACTTATCTCTTTATCTTCCTTAAATATTTTTCTGCATTTCATTCTGATAGCAATGGTGCCATTGGCATGTTAAGGCTTTAGATCCAGGGTTTCTACAACATCATCTTGGTCTATGGAGAGAGGAAGCTCTGCAGTGAATCATAGCCTCCTTATGTACACAGTAACCCATACATGGCATTTGATTTAATATTTCATAAAAGAAGGACCAAGAATAAGAATCTAGCATTTTATTTGGTAAAGCATTATACCATCACATACTTAAAACTACACCTGATAATTCTCATTTTAATAAGGGGAAAACATTTGGAAGAGCGCATCAAAGGAAAAAAGAAACTCAAATTGGAGTTATCTTGTTCTTAAGAACAGTATAAACAATTTATTGCAGGCATTTACCAGACAGTTAAGTATCCAGAAAAACTAATCAGGGTTTCATGTAGTCTAATAAATACACGACCGTCATTAATATGCAACCAGTCACCAGTATGTGGAGTCACTTGGATCTAGCGTATTTCCTTCTCTCAGTCCTGTTCCTCTGACATCCTATAGTCACTTACCCTGGAGGTCAGATTTAGGTAAAATCCAGTACATACTTAGTTTATTCCATAAGAGGGCACAGTTTTGTACTCTATGTGGTTTAAAAAGGATGGTATTTTTGCATCTTGTAACCTTAGGGACAAAAGTTCCAGTGCTTAGTAATTATGTTGTGCAATTCTAGGAAGCTCCACCTCTGATATCCTACTTACATAGACCGGAGCAGACTTTTTCAACCTATTGGCATTTTATAGGGAGGATTCAGTTTCAGGGAAAATGAGGGACCACTTAAGATGAATCCTTAGGGAATCTTTTCAATAAAGACCCTTTGGAAATCACTCTCCTCAAAAACAAAAAATCGCTGCTGTTCCTAAAATGGGGGACAATTAAA
The DNA here is from genome assembly GCF_000754665.1 of Bison bison bison. Taxonomy (NCBI): domain Eukaryota; kingdom Metazoa; phylum Chordata; class Mammalia; order Artiodactyla; family Bovidae; genus Bison; species Bison bison. The sequence continues at coordinate 5,956,957 of NW_011494810.1, read as the reverse complement.
CACTATGGAATCTCAGAACCGAGTAGTCAGAGAGCCTCAGTATTGTCAAGAATTAGGGCATTGTTTGATAATGTAAAAAAAATGTCTACAATCTATCAAAACATAAAATGAGTCACAGTTTAAATGTTCATTAATTGAAATTGTATTTTATCAATCATAAAGGCATTTCAGTGAACTTTATATATAATACAACTTATATGTATGAAATTAGGCTACACAGTGTTTGTTTCAAGGTCTCATGGTTTTCTCTGTGATCTGGTCTGCCAGAGGTTCAGGATCTGTAGCTTGGGAATTGTTGGGGTAAAACATTAAATAGAAACAAGGGACTATTCAGATTTTGTTTCATTTTTCACTATAAAAAATATAAAAGATTTCTGGATAATATTACTTAATGGACTAAGAAAGTATGAGACATAGAACATATTGAAAATTGCCTTTAAATGCACCAGGCCTGATCTAAAAACCAATATGAGTTTTTAAAAACAAACAATAGAAATTTATATAATCTGAATCTCATGCTGGGGGATAGTTCCTGCAGTGCTTGTAAGGGGATAGTGACTAGTAGTTACATAAGCTAGAAATTGCCAGTCAGTAGACTTCTAAAAAAGTTTATTATGATAATGTTCAGACAAAAGTAAAAAATAGCTTAATAAACTTACACATCCTCCAGCCCCAACAATTATCAACATTTTGCAATGTTGTGTCATCTGTTTTCCCAATTTTTTCTAAATTATTTAAAAACAAATTCCAGACTCCATAAATTCTTTAGAATATTATTACTGATGGCTGATGAATTTTTCATTACCGTAACTAATAATATTAATATCTAATAACTAGTCCATGTTCAATTGACCTAATTACTTAAAACATGTCTTTTTACTATTTTCTTAAAGCAAAATTTAAACAAAGTCTGTGCATCACACTTCCTCAGTTGTTGTAAAGTTCTATTCTTTGTGGCAATTTTTCTCTATTTTTTTTCCTCTTTGCCATTTATTTGTTGAAAAATGAACTAGATTTGGACAAATTTTTTACATTCTGAATTTGGCCTTCCTTTGTGGCATGATTTACTAATTTATCTTTTTTAATTCATTCCCCATATTTCCTGTGAAGGGTCCATCTAGGGAAATCCCTGGTGATCCAGTAATCTAATGTGACTCCACACCTCTACTGCTGAATATAGGAAGAACATAGTATGTTTAGAGTTTCAGGCCTCCTCTGATAGGTCGCGGAAGCATAGCCTCTGTGGATAAGGGGGTACTGCGCTACAAAAATTATTTCATGAGTTCACAGAAATAGTAGTAGTTCAAATTGCAGATATTAGGGTACTTAACTTTGATTTTTATACTCCTCCTCCTCCTTTAGTTTGAAAATTTTGCTTCCTAGTGGCATTAACATAATTACATGGTCCTTTTAATCCACAATATGCTCATAATAGTTTCAAAATAACATGCTGTCTTTTCTACAAATAATAAGACCACTGAGTATAATTGAAGATTTCTTTTTCATTCTTTGTGTCCTTAGGATATAACCCACAAGGACTGTATAGTGAAAGCATTTTATTTTTAATCTCTCAACACAATTTCTTTATATGGTTGTTCCACCAACTTAACATAGCTAAATTCATTTGCTTCAATTTCTTTTCAAAATAAAGAGGTGCTTTTTCATTTTTTAACTTTAGTTTGGTTTATTATTTATGTAAAATATTTGCAGTGCTCCAAAGTAAAAACTCAAAATGGCAGTATAACTTTCTCCTTATTCTTGCTCCTCTTATATGTAACAAGTTTTAGTATATTTTTCTGTTTTTTAAATAATATGTATGTATGCAAAGACTTAGTGTATATATATGTGTGTGTGTGGATATATACACATACACATACACATGCTCTGCTGCTGCTGAGTCACTTCAGTTGTGTCCCACTCTGTGCGACCCCATAGACGGCAGCCCACCAGGCTCCCCCATCCCTGAGATTCTCCAGGCAAGAACACTGGAGTGGGTTGCCATTTCCTTCTCCAATGCATGAAAGTGAAAAGTGAAAGGGAAGTCACTCAGTCGTGTCCGACCCTCAGCGACCCCATGGACTGCAGCCTTCCAGGCTCCTCCATCCATGGGATTTTCCAGGCAAGAGTACTGGAGTGGGGTGCCATTGCCTTCTCCGACATATGCTATATATATCTATATATACACATGTACATACATATTCTGTCCATGGGTTTCTCAAGGCAAAAATACTGAAGTGGTTTGCCATTCCCTTTTCTAGTGGCCCACGTTTTGTCAAAACTCTCCACCATGACCCATCCATCTTGGGTGGCCCTACATGGCATAGCTCAGAATTTCATTGAGTTAGACAAGGCTGTGGTCCATGTGATCAGTTTGATTATTTTTCTGTCAAACTAATTAAAAGTTAAGTTTAAAAATTAGTTTTTGGTTACTTTACTGACAAAGGTCTGTCTAGTCAAAGCTATGGTCTTTCCTGTAGTCATGTACGGATGTGACAGTTGGACTATAAAGAATGCTGAGCACAGAAGAATTGATGCTTTCCAACTGTGATGTTGGAGAAGACTCTTGACAGTCCCTTGGACTGCAAGGACATCTAGCCAGTATATCCTCCAGGAAATCAGTCCTGAATATTCACTGGAAGGACTGATGCTGAAGCTGAAACTCCAATACTTTGGCCACCTGATGTGAAGAGCTGACTCATTGGAAAAGACTTGAGGCTGGGAAAAATTGCAAGCAGGAGGAGAAGGGGACAGCAGAGGAGGAGATGGTTGGATGGCATCACCGACTCAATGGACATGAGTTTGAGCAAGCTCCAGGAATTGGTGGTGGACAGGGAAACCTGGCGTGCTACATTCCATGGGGTCACAAAGAGTCAGACATGGCTGAGTGACTGAACAGAACTGACATATACATATATATAAATGTGCATTCACTCACATGTGTGCATGTGTTTGTACCTATACAAAGAAACTCCTGTATCCTCTGTTTTTTTTCTACACAAATATACTATAAAAGGTGTTCAACACATTGGTTTATTTCACCTAACAACTTATCTTGGTGATCACTGTTTAACAGTAGAGTGAGGTTGTCCTCATTCATTTTGACAGCTAAACAGTACTCAATTCATGTTTATTTAAGCAGTCTCCTATATATAGGCATTGATCCCCCCACCGGTATTTTCTTAATAAAAGTATCATTACAATGAATGATCTTTGTATGTGACATTTTGTATTACTGTCAGTGTATTTTAAAGAAATTTCCTAGTAGATTGCTGAGATAAGGGTAATTATATATATTTTGCTAGACATCAAATTCCCTTGGGTTGTCTCGTTTTGCATTCCCAGTGTATAAGAGTACTGGTTCCTTAACCACAGAGTATGTTGCCAAAATTTTAGATGTTTGCCACTTAAATTGTTGAGAAATCATGTCTGAGAATAGTTTTGCATTTTGTATTTGAATGAGGATGCTGCTGCTGCTGCTAAGTTGCTTCAGTCGTGTCCAACTCTGTTCGACTCCATAGACGGCAGCCCACCAGGCTCCCCCATCCCTGGGATTCTCCAGGCAAGAACACTGGAGTGGGTTGCCATTTCCTTCTCCAATGCATGAAAGTGAAAAGTGAAAGTGAAGTCGCTCAGTCGTGCCCGACTCTTAGCGACCCCATGGACTGCAGCCCACCAGGCTTCTCCGTCGCACATTTATATATACTTTGTCTTTCTTTTTTTGCTTCATTAAAAAAAAAAATTTTTTTTTTAAATTCTCAAGGAGGCTTTTTGTGTTTATTCTTCTCAAACATTTAATGTTCTTTGCATTTTCTAAGGTATTAAACTTTTATCTTGATATGTTACTGGTATTTTATTTTCTAGTTTGGACTCTGTCTTCTAATCTTATGATGTTTGTGTTTGCTATGCAGACACTGTTTTGTCAATGTACAGAAATTTACTAGTCTCTTCTCTTTATTGATTCTATTCATTGATCATAATTAGGAAAATATTCTCCAGTCTTTATTATAAAGAAATTTACCCATTTTATTCTAGTACATATCTGGTCACTTTTTTTTTTTCACATTTCAGTTTCTGATGCATTCGAAATTTATCACAATGTATAATGTGAGCAATGAACCAAGTATGCACTATTTCATATGAGCATACAATTTTCTGAGCTCTGATTTGAGATCCTGTATTTATTAAGGTTGAGCTTCCCTGTGGACGAGGATTTGTTTCTGGACTTTCTACCGTGTTCCACTATTAAGTCTGGTCATTCATGTGCCAATACCATATAATTTAGTTATAGAAGCTTTATAACATATTTTAATATCTGGAAGAAGTACTACCCCCCCCCAACTTTTTAGGATTTCTCTGGCTATCCTTTGGTTATTTTTCCATACACATTTAAAATGAACTAGTATAGCTTTAGAAATGATTCTTATGATATTTTCTTGAGGTTGTATTAAATTTATGAAGTAAATTAGAGAAGGTTATAATTTTTATAACACTGTATTTTCATATCCAAAAACATGGAATGTATTTTCCTGTCCTTAAGTCTATTTCTGTGTATTTTAGGAAATATGATATTTTTAAGTAAAGCATTTAGTAAAGCATGTTATTATAGCCACACTTCCTTAGTTATATTGACAAGTAAGCTAAACTTCCTAACTTGAAATACTCACATTGATTGATATGAAGTCAATAAATGTCTGTCATAGCAGGTAAGTTTCTATTGAAAAATATTCAAGAAATCTATCCTTTATTACTTCATAAATGATTTTTTTCTACCCTAGTTATCAGAAAAATTTAAGTGAGGCTGATAATATTTCCATTTGAATATCCTGTGTAGTATATTTCAGTTCAGTTCAGTTGCTCAGTCATGTCCGACTCTTTGCGATCCCATGAATTGCAGCACACCAGGCCTCCCTGTCCATCACCAACTGCCAGAGTTCACCCAAACTCTTGACCATCAAGTTGGTGATGCCATCCAGCCATCTCATCCTCTGTCGTCCCCTTCTCCTCCTGCTCCCAATCCCTCCCAGCATCAGAGTCTTTTCCAATGAGTCAACTCTTTGCATGAGGTGGCCAAAGTACTGGAGTTTCAGCTTTAGCATCAGTCCTTCCAAAGAACACCCAGGACTGATCTCCTTTATAATGGATTGGTTGGATCTCCTTGCAGTCCATGGGACTCTCAAGAGTCTTCTCCAACACCACAGTTCAAAAGCATCAATTCTTCAGCACTCAGCTTTCTTCATAGTACCCCATAGTGAAATTAGACCTTTAGTCATATATTCATCGGAGAAGGCAATGGCACCTGACTCCAGTACTTTTGCCTGGAAAATCCCATGGATGGAGGAGCCTGGAAGGCTGCAGTCCATGGGGTCGCTGAGGGTCAGACACAACTGAGCGACTTCAGTTTCACTTTTCACTTTCATGCATTGGAGAAGGAAATGGCAACCCACTCCAGTGTTCTTGCCTGGAGAATCCCAGGGATGGGGGAGCCTGGTGGGCTGCCGTCTATGGGATCACACAGAGTCCGACACGACTGAAGTGACTTAGCAGCCCCAGCAGCAGCATATATTCATATTTACATATAGATGGTCTTAGGGTCAGGTAAACTTTAGCCCTCATACCTTAATTCAATTTAACTGAATGTACAATTAAATACAAGTAGACACAAATTATCTACTCATTAAAATGCGTTAGATCCTGATGAAATTGTTTTCTTTTTTTTTTTTAATTTAATTTTATTTTTTAACTTTACAATATTGTATTGGTTTTGCCATATATCAAAATGAATCCGCCACAGGTATACATGTGTTCCCCATCCTGAACTCTCCTCCCTCCCCATACCATCCCTCTGGGTCGTCCCAGTGCACCAGCCCCAAGCACCTTATGTTTATATCTATCTGCATGATCCTCTTTATTATTTTGATCAAATTAAATAAACTGAATAGTAATGCAAAATGTCTATTCATAGAAAAGAAAAACAATCTACCTGAAGCTTGTGCAAGCCTTGTGGTTGGGCTCCTTAATATGTAACAGAACTATCTTTGTAACTTTAGGGACCTAGGTTAGAAGAACTTCCCAAGCAGCATTGTGTGCAATGGTTCTCATATGAGAGTGGTACCTTGCCATTCATGGGGAATCTGGGAGTAGGTGCGGATATTATTTGTTTGACATATAAACAGTGGGGAGAACAGTGTTACCGTTTTGTAGACAAGACCAGGAAAGCAGATGTTTAGCTACAAATAGAGTCTTTGTGATGGAGAATTATATTGCCCAAGTTCTGGGTGAGGTATTGGAAGTCTCCCAGGACATCTGGATTCCTTGCTTTTGTGTTCCATGGTTAGGACACCATTAATTATTCATTCAGAATTCCCACTGAATTCAGATTCCTGTTGAGTGAGGGCATAAGTAGAATCAGACCAGCTGATTATTTGTCATATTATTTATGTGTGACCAGGAGCAAAGTTGTGTGCCTTTTTTCTAGTGGAGCCCATAAATCAATAAACACGATGTAGTATGCCAGAGAATATGAAGCTCAATTTGTGAAGGTCTGTTTTTCATTCTAGTGCTTATATATTTTTGTGCAGGACTTAGATTGAACAGAAATTATTAAAATAATGTTTTCCCTAATGCATGTTCCTGCAGGGAAAAATAAAAACCAGTTAAGGGATACTGAGGCATTGGCATAACTTTACTATTTCCACTTCTCACACTGCAGTAGTTCCATGGCAAGAATATGTACCTTCCTTAACAATGCCAAACAATATTTCACTACTGCTATGAGGATTGTACTTTGAACACTCTTTGTCCTAAATATCTGCTCCATGGTGCAGCAAAGTTGTTCTCCTTTTTCTGAAAAGAAATATTGTTTACAAATTTATGCTCTTGAATCTGCCTACTGAAGTGATGCTTCTTTTCAAGGTGCCATTTCTGGAAACAAGGTCATTAAACTTCAATTGAAAGAGTAGGTCTTATTATTTTAACAGTAATACTTGGCAAGATGTTCTTTGGGAAGTAAGTGTAATTGTTATCATGTGTACTGGCTTAGGGAAAAACAAACAAACAGTAAAAACCAAAAGAAAATGTTAGGTAATCATTTAACCCTTTTAAAAGGAAGAAGATATTTACTTCAAAGTTAAACAGATTCATTAAATACATACTGAAACAGAAAACACATGTAAGAAGATTAATGCTGAGTATCAGCAGAAACTTTATTTTTAAATTCCAAGCACCAAGGATAGCCTACCCAAACTAAAAAGCCTACAGTCCTGCAAGTCACTACTGCAGTCTTGCTTAAATATGTCAGAAGTGGGCACAGGAAATAAGAGTTGGCAGTTTTCCTGCCTGTTATAAAAAGACGGAAGCCCATCATGAATGAAAGCACACAACACTACATTTGCCATCTGCATAGCTTCCAAACCTCTTGTATTTTATAGCAGTAGCCTGCCAAAACCCCAGCAAGCCAAAACCAGAATAAACCCCAATATGAAAGAGAGAATATGGCAAATAATAAAATCATCCAGACAGCAGAGAAGTAAAATTGCAGAAAATCAGCCTGAAATAACAAAACTGTCAAGCAGAGTTGAGAAAGCTAGGAAATGCCTACAAAAGAGGATCTGGAGGAAAAATGAAGGCTGAGGATAATACAAACCATTGTTCAGTTGAAAGATTTTGCAAAGCAAGTGTGCTGGCTGGTAAGAAAATATTAAGCTTTACCAGAAAATTGTTACTTCCTAATTTCTAATATTTTAGTTATGTTTGCTTGCGATAAAGCAAACTTTATGTCTTTGAACTGTTGGGTCCCATTTTATTTTGATAAAAGAATAGACTTCCAAGAGATATTCAAAACAAGTCAGGGTTTAATAGCCTTTAATTTGTCATTTGGGATATATTAAAAGTTAGAAGGCAAATAAACATAGCTTGGCAACATTTACAGTTAATAAAGTTCAGTTCATTTTTAAGCAGTTGCTAAGGTGATTTTGACTTTGATTTTTCATAGGTTACTAGTGTAACTCTAGCAATCAAATGTACCAAGCTCCTCCAATATATATTAATAGAAAATCAAGGAGAAACAGGTATATATAGAAATTTTTTTGAAGTGACCTAAGCTTCATCTAAGGAATGAAAAGGCAAATTAAAATGAGTTCATGTTTTAGGCTGTAGACCATCTCTATTCCCACTCCAACCCCTCCTCACATTCACAATTCTATCCTAAAAGCAATATTGAAGGTCTCTCCCATTTCCTTAAAAGCTGGAAGGTGAAAGCATGGAAGTAAGGTATTTGCCAAACAGATTTAAAAGTGTGTGTGTATGTATCTTTTATTAAATACTCAGTCTTGGTGGTCTTTTCCATCTCTGGCCAAGGCATCTCTTTTGGATTTGGATTTCCCAAATCCAGTTAAAGATGATAATGGACAGTTAGGTTTTCTATCTGGTTGACAGTTGCACCTCAGAGCAGGGCTCCGCAGAAATTATCGCTTCTAATGGTCATCTAGAACTGGAAACACTTCCGTATTATATCACAAGCCCTTGAGATCTGGACATCCCTTCTACTCTGTGTTCAAAGCCTATTGACAAGCCTTGTTCTATTAGGTCCCAGGAAGTGCTCAAGACAGAGAGACTGGGCACACACTAGGCTCAACACACTTTGAGATTGGAGGAAGTGGGTAAATTTTGCAATACTAGGAAACACAGTGATGTTTCTAGTTAGGGTTCTTAAGAATGAGGATGTTTACTTTATCTGTTAGTATATCAAGAAGCATGAAAATAAAGAGTGGGGAGAAAAGAATTGTTAGGGTCAAAGAGAATGTCAATAGAAGAAAGCTATGAGGAGATATTAGGGTTTCCTTGGTAGCTCAGCTGGGAAAGAATTGACTTGCAATGCAGGAGACCCAGGTTCAATTCCTTGATTGGAAAGTTCCCCTGGAGACAGGATAGGCTACCCACTCCAGTGTTCTTGGGCTTCCCTGGTGGCTCATACAGTAAAGAATCTGCTTGCAATGTGGGAAACCTTCGATCCCTGAGTTGGGAAGATCCCCTGGAGGAAGGCCTGGCAACCCACTCCAGTTTTCTTGCCTGGAGAATCCCCATGGAATGAGGAGCCTGGTGGGCTACAGTCCATGGGGTCGGAAAGAGCTGGACACAACTGAGTGACTGAGCACAGCACAACATGAGGAGATATTACTTCACTTTGAACTCCTAGAGCTTTATCAAGTAAGGGACAGAGGGGATCCATCTTTTTCCTGGGTGCTTTTGCTCCAGGCTAGGCGTTGCTGCTCCTGAATATATATTCAAGGTGCTCAGAGTCTATGAAGGAAACTGGAGGAGTAAGACACCTGAGTTTCTCTAGGGACTTTTTCTAGGGATGGTGGCAACTCCTTTAAGACAGAAGCATCTCTTAGCTGTTTTTTTAGGCAACCCTGTGCTAATTTCTATTTGTACCAAAAAAATCCTTATCTCAAAGCAGATTAGTGCAGAACAGGGACCCATAGTTTGGTCATAATGAGGATGAACTCAGGGTCCCCTGTAGGGTATTGAGGAGAGCAGGAAGCAAGTGGCTGGTGAGATTATTGCAGATCAGCTTTGAGGTTTTCTGTTTCTAAGAGCACAAAAAGCTCCTTACAAATAGGGGCTGTATCTTTGTATCACTGGTTTTAATCTGTTCTCTGATACACAGTGAGTGCTCAACAAATGGTGTTTCAATAAATGAATATCCCAGTACAGTGTACTCTGAAGTCATTTAATTAGATATGAAGACTGACTCTGCTATTTATTAGGTGTGTAACCTTGGGTAAGTTAATTAATCTCTCCGAACCTCAGTTTCCACATCTATAAAATTATAATTATCATATTCAGATTGCTGTGAATATTAAACAAGAACATTGAAAACACCTAGGACAATGTTTCTTATTTTCTCTCTTCCCTCTGCTCACTTATTTTCCTTGAAATATCTTCCTATCTTTAATTTTTATTTTTTTATTCATTTGCCAAGATTGAGCTCAAGCATGATTTTCTCTGAAGAATTTTTCCCCATCCTGCTTTTCCCTTCTCCTCCCACCTAAGTGGGTATAAGCTTTCCTTTAAGCCCATTTGCTGTTGTATTTGTTTTGCAATCATAATTCAAAGTCTGTGTGGCTATGTTTTATTCAATGACTCATATTTGTGGGATGGGTTGTATTTCTTCTTATTAAAATGTATTTTCCATATGAAAAATATATAAGCAAAATATCCACAAAAAAATCATTACTTGGTTCCAGAGGAAAGTTTCATATGAAAATTGTTCTGTGTAGCAGGAAATCTATGAATCCTTAGTTTGCTATGTGAGATGAACCTGTATAGATCAGTTTAAAAAGTTTGGCATCAATAATAATTTTTTTCTATTACCTATCTAGAACTTATATCAATGAATCTTTGTACTATGTATCACTTGACAAGTGACAATAAACAAGATTCTTTATGAAAAAATATTATTCAAATGTGCAAATTAGAAGAATAAATTATGGTTCTAGTCCAATGAATGGTCAACCTGATCCTCCTTTTTTGGCTAGTCTTGAGTATGGTTTATGCTTGATTATGGTGGATGCTTTTGAACTGTGGTGTTGGAAAAGACTCTTGAAAATCCCTTGGACTGCAAGGAGATCCAACCAGGTCATTCTAAAGGAGATCAGTCCTGGGTGTTCATTGGAAGGACTGATGCTGAAGCTGAAACTCCAATACTTTGGCCACCTGATGCAACGAGCTGACTCATTGGAAAAGACTCTGATGCCAGGAAAGATTGAGGGCAGGAGGAGAAGGGGATGACAGAGGATGAGATGGTTGGGTGGCATCATCGACTCAAAGGACATGGGTTTGGGTGGACTCCGGGAGTTGGTGATGGACAGGGAGGCCTGGCATGCTGTGGTTCATGGGGTTGCAAAGAGTCAGACTCAACTGAGCGACTGAACAGAGTATGGTTTAAGATGATATTCTAACAGCTTTTCTAATGAAATATCTTTTGATAACAGATGTTATAAAATATCTATTTCATAACAAAGAAAATAAGAAATAAAGAATTAGGGATAAAAGAATCAAAATCTAAGTAGAACTAAATTGAAATAGTCCTTAATTGCAATAGTTCTTAAAGATGACCTAATTCATTGCCTACAATTGTTCTACAGGCAAGGAATCAGATCCAGAGGGGAGACTTGGTTAAATCGCAAAACTGGTAAGTAGCAAAGAGCAGAAGAGATTACAATTTTGGCTCTTTTTTCTCACCACTACAAGATATTATTTGTATTTCTGCTTGTTTAATTTTCTCACTTGGAAAGCCATTATCCTTATGTAAGTTTTAAGCTGAGTCCATCTGATGCAAAGACAAAATGCTCAAGAGTAGAATATTCAGAAAACTGTTTGCTATTAGGGAGGCATATAGTTAATCATGGTTAGTTGAATGGCTTTACTTTCCTTAAAATATGACTTTAGGTAGGGGAGTAGCAGATCCAGCATTCTCACCTCCAAAGCAGTGTATGAGGAAGAATCTGAAAAGGTAAGACATTTGTGTTAATTCCTTGTTCTGTGGTGGTCTCACTGTAAAAACGATTGTTACTCCATCATGCAATAGAAATGTGAGAACTGTTGAGTATTTAAATTGCAAATAGGATTTTTTTAATACATTTTCTAAAATACTGCATAATTCAGAGTTATTACTGTACTCCTATGGGGAAGAGAGTCTTAGCACTTCTTTATTAGCTTTAGTTTCCAGTAATCAATCAGTAATTACATAATAAAGAGATGGAATTGGATGTTTAGCACAAAAATATGTAACTGCCACATGTTCCTGTATTATAATTAGCCCTTGACTGTGATCATCAGTGGGGAGAGAAGTTGGAATACCATCTCTCTGGGACTCCCTGGAAAGCCCAGCTGAGATGGACCTTGAAGAATCTCTTCTACTCTTGTTCCTCTCTTTCTGATAGTGAAAATGATGTTTAACTCCTTATTGTGAATAATGCCACTGCAGAATTACTTGAATGCATGAAGCTACATCCTTGCTACAATGAACATTCTCACTCTAGCCTGTGCAAAATGAGCAGATGTTTAGCGCCTTCTGTCCATGATACAATTGAAATGCTTAAAAGTACCCTCCGAAATTGAACACTGACTGAATGTTTGATAATATTAAGAATATATCAAGGTAAGTTTTTAGAAATGACGATCATATTGTGGTTATGTTTGTTAAAAACAAAACAACAGGCACCAAATGGGGCGGCTTGTGCCAGATCCTGTGTTACCAAACTGAGGCGTAATTATACTTTTGGCTCTCTCCAAATGTGGTCATAGGTTGGGAATCACATGATCAGTGCTCGTTAGGTAATTGTTCTGACCGACCCCACCATCCTCTGAAGGAAAGCAGTCTTTCCATAACCACTCCGCTTTTAAGCCTAGTATACTTCCTTGTTCCTGCTACTTTCTGCCTGCAAAAGTCTTTCATTTTGTACCATTCCTAGGAGTTCCTTTCTATCTGCTAGATTAAATCCTGCCTGATTCATGTTTTACTGAAGAAAGCCAATAAGATCTTCAAAATTTACTAAGCTGAATTCTGTTTTTTAAAATAATTTTTATAAAGAGTCCTTAATATTTAGAGGTATATATGGAAGTATTTTTGGGTGACATAATATGACATGTGCAATTTTCTTCGAAATAACTATGTAGCGCGGTAAGTGGAAAAATATGTGAAATAGGACTGGCTACAAATTGGTAATTGTTGAAGGAGGATAGTCTTTATAATTTTCTCTTTACTTTGTTAATGCTTGAAAATTTTATAATAAATTATAAAAAAGATAAAATACATAAAATATATTTTTTCCTGTTTCAGACAAGGCTGCCAGCATGGTTGATCAAACTCTATCAGTTAATCCACTTTCATGAATTAAAAACTCTTATAACTCTAATAAAGTATTAATGCAAAAACCAGAGTTGAGGGTAGGGGAAAATTTAACAAAACAAGAACCAAACCTACCTATTAATTCTTGACACATGTTAACTTTGTTATTATTGATAACATGAGGGCATATTATTTAAATTTAATATTTGATGTATGGCAAAACCAATACAATATTGTAAAGTAATTAACCTCCAATTAAAATAAATAAATTTATATTAAAAAAAAGAAAAGAAAAAAAGAAAGTATTGGACACTTTCTATGTACCAACCACTATGTTAAATGCTGGGAATATAAAGATGGTTAGACATCATCTATAACTATATAATGTATTTTAAGTGGTGTAACATAAGTTAGAATAAAGTGCTGGAGGAACCAAAATGAAAGAACAATTTTTCTTCAGTGGTTGAGAATAAGGACCATGAAAAGGAGATAACTGAGCTAGACTATGATTGAGGAGGAGTTTGCTGTGTAGAAACGTCTGTTTTTAAATAGGATTATCAAGGATTATTTAATTTGTGTTACCCTCTGCATAAGGAAATTTCCTGAGGGAGCGTTCATCTGCGTGTTCCGTGGTTCCATGTGGTTTCCAGTGGCCCACCATTGACAGGGGCCTTAGGCCACGATTCATTTATTCATTTGATCAGAATGACTTGCTTAGGAGAAATAAGTTGATAAAGGGGGAAATGGCCCCGTAAGAAACTGAGAGGGTGGTATGCTAACAGCGTTAGTTTTGCCAGGTGTTAATTTCAGTGTGATAGAAAAGTATCCCTAATTGATAAACTCTTCTATCTAGCTTTATAGTACTTCACTTTTTACATAGCATCCTCAAGATCCACTCCTGGGGACGCTGTCCTGGTTCCTATTGCTAGGTACAGGTTAGGTCCTACAGGTCTTTCAACATACAATCTCTCTTTTGGTATGCCCAGCATTTCAGATATGGGCCATGTTGTGACTTGACCCTGTTTATGGATGTGATGACCCGGGAGATAGAAGGACAAATCCTTCAGGGCATGCCTTGTCTTGGAAAAACCTTGCTTTATTTGAGGTATTTTCATCTTCACGAAAGCGTGGGATTGAGGGCACGGGACTGCATCTTCTAACAGTAGGTGAGAGCTAGTCCACTTTCACAGAAGCAGAGGGTTCAGGGATATCTACAGTTTGTTTCTCAAGTGAACAAATGAACCTTTGTTCATCTTCTCAAATGAACCTTTCCTAAATTTCCCGTTCCTTTACTCTCAGAGCTTCCCCGGTAGCTCAGAGTTAAAGAATCTGCCTGCAATCCAGGACACCCAGGTTTGATCCCTGGGACAGGAAGATCCCCTGGAGAAAGGGAATGGCAACCCACTCTAGTATTCTTGTTTGGAAAATCCCATACATAGGGGAGCCTGGTGGGCTACAGTCCATGAGGTTGGACACAACTGAGCGACTAACACTAAACAGCCAATAATTACTATCATAATGTCTATTTAGTTTTCTTATTACTATGTATAGCTGTCTAAAATGAGTATGCTTATTATCTTCACTGGCCACTAGAATGCACATTTCATAAGAGTAAGGAGCATTTGTTAGTGTAACCACATTGCATAGGATAGTATCTAGCTAAGAAATAGTATCTATTTCTTTCGTAGATAGACTGATTAATTTTGCATCCACATGGGTGATATTCTGCCCATCTAGATTTCCTCTACCAGGCCAGCTTATTTGTCCCTTAGTTGCTATAAACGTTGGTTGCTCACAGCTCCTCTTACCCAGAGATTCACCTTAATTAAATGAAAGCCACCCCACCCAACAAGCAAATTCCCTCATACCAGGGCAGTCCACAGTCAGCCTCTGGCCCTTTTGTTCCCCAAAGGATCTGGCTAAAGCTAGAATCCAAACAAAGTACATCTGAGTCTAGCTCCTTACTATCAATTCAGTTCAGTCCCTCAGTCATGTCCAACTCTTTGCGATCCCATGAATCGCAGCACACCAGGCCTCCCTGTCCATCACCAACTCCAGGAGTTCACTCAGACTCACGTCCATCGAGTCAGTGATGCCATCCAGCCATCTCATCCTCTGTCGTCCCCTTCTCCTCCTGCCCCTAATCCCTCCCAGCATCAGAATCTTTTCCAATGAGTCAACTCTTTGCATGAGGTGGCCAAAGTACTGGAATTTCAGCTTTAGCATCGGTCCTTCTAAAGAACACCCAGGGCTGATCTCCTTCAGAATGGACTGGTTGAATCTCCTTGCAGTCCAAGGGACTCTCAAGAGTCTTCTTCAACACCACAGTTCAAAAGCATCAATTCTTCGGCGCTCAGCCTTCTTCACAGTCCAACTCTCACATCCATACATGACCACAGGAAAAACCATAGCCTTGACTAGACGGACCTTTGTTAGCAAAGTAATGTCTCTGCTTTTGAATATGCTATGTAGGTTGGTCATAACTCTCCTTCCAAGGAGTAAGCGTCTTTTAATTTCATGGCTGCTGACTCTCTTTTGAGGACTCTGAGAGTCCTGAGAGTAAAGTGAGTGTTAGTCACTTAGTCATATCTGACTCTTTGTGACCCCATGGACTGTAGCCTGCCAGGCTCCTTTGTCCATGGGATTCTCCAGGTAAGAATACTGTAGTGGTTTGCCATTTCCTTCTCCAGAGTATCTTCCCAGTGCTGGAATTAAACCTTGGTCTCCTGCACTGCAGGTGGATTCTTTACCAACTGAGCCACCAGGGAAGCCTGATTGCTGAGTAGTGTCTTAATTTGATACTTATTAGTTAGCAAGACATGAGAGAACATGCAAAATGTAGTAAAGAATTTGCCCTTTTTTTTTTTCCTCTGAAGAAGTGAGAAGCTACTGAAGTTCTTTAAGTAATGAATAGGTTGTTATGAATCTATTCAGGGAGAGAGTCTGTGTATATAAAAGTGTATATGTATACATGTTTATATGTAGATATGTATATAGAAATAGATGAATATAGACATACATATGTATATTTTAAAATTAGACTAATATACTCTACTTTGTTTTTTATGTAGTACATCAGTAGATAATCCTGCCTTACTCTTTTTAGATTATATAGTATTCTGTTATGGATTTAACATTCAACTTACAGTGGTAGATATTTACATTATTTCTAACCGTTTGCTAATATGAAGATTTCTTCCATGAACATTTTTGAACATGTACATTTGTGTACCTATGTAAGTATATTTGTGGGATACATTTCTAGAAATTGAAAGTGGTATCAAATCTTAAATTCCCCAGGTTTTGCCAAGCAGCTCTCCATAGTTTGTATCGATTTATGCTCCCACCCACAGGATTTGAAAGTGTCTTGTTTTCTCATCTCTTCATCAAATACTGTTATGTTCAGACTTTTTGATGTTGATGATCATGTTTTTTTTTTCAATCTAAATTGGATGTGTGATATACTGTTTTAATTTAAATTGTTTGTATTTTGATTACATTTGAATGTGTGTGTGACGATATGTGTGTATTGTCTTATACAATACAGTAAGCCTGTATTGTATATAGGCTTAAAAGTTACTTGAGTGCAGAAGAGTGTATGTTGTAGAGATATTTAGATATTTAGAGATATTTAGATTTTAGAAATACTTTGAAGGTAAAATCAAAATTGGAAAAGATCCTGATACTGGGAAAGATTGAAGGCAGGAGAAGAAGGGGATGACAGAGGATGAGATGGTTGGATGGCATCACTGACTCAATGGACATAAGTTTGAGCAAGCTCTGGGAGTTGGTGATGGACAGGGAAGCCTGGTGTGCTGCATTTCATGAGGTCACAAAGAGTTGGATATGACTGAGTGACTGAACTGAACTGACTAATGAGAGGTTTGGGTCTGTATAATGTATCTCCAAAATTATAAACCATTGAAAGTTACATTCATGTAGTTTTCCCAAAATTCAGCTCACAGGCTGCCTTTGGAATGAGAAATTTCCTGACTTCTTCAGAAAGGTGGATAGCTCCTCTTGTGCTCCATTAGTCTCTGCATATATATCTGCTCAAGTCCTTACCATATTATGTGTGCATTTTTTAAAAATTGACTTCCAAAGTCTTATACACTTATATAGCAAATATCCAAACAATACAAGAATGCCTGCTGTAAGCAGGTATATTGTTATTTTGTTCTTTAAACCTATTTCTGAAAGGGAATTCCTTAGGGTCTGACTTGTACAAATCTCAAAATTTTCACTATTGTATTCTTTGCATATAAAAGTGTAAAATTCATTTATACATACAGTTTTAAAATATCATGATCAAATAATATATACTATTAACTTTTTCAATATTAGTGTACTCTTTTTTTCCTAGTTAATGAATACAAATCTGTCTAATCCTTTTTCAGAACTCATAGAGGATTTCATTAAATGGATATAACCTAATTGATTAAAATATTTCTGTATAAACCGGGCTGCCTCTAGTTTTTCCCCATTACTTATAATGCTACTATAAATCTGTCTATCTGTTTATCCATCCATCCATCTACCTATCTTAAAGAACTTATACTCTCATTTCAGTTGGATACATTCCCAGAATCAGATTTGGGGTGCAAAAGTTAGGCAGTTTTGTGGTTTAATAGATGTTTCCAGATTACTTTTTCCAAAAATTTATCATAATTTCTAAACTTACCAACAGTGTCTGAGAGAAAATATTTTCCTAAGCTCTTATCAGTGCTAAATGCTGTCAGTCTTTAAAGATCTTATCAAATTTTTGGACAAAATTTTGGCACTTTCTTATCTTTATAATTTCCGTATTTTTCTAACTACTAATGAAATTGTGATTCTTCAGTATTTTCTCATATGTAAAATATCTTTTCATAGCATTTGTCCCTTTTCATAGTGTGTAGTTTATACATTTTAGAGCTCTTTTTTTTTAAAATTTGCAATATTACAGGTTGTTTAAAGTGTTTTTCTCTTTATCTTTTGACTTTGCTTATGGGGTCTATGGCTATATAGTTTTTCTTCATGGAAACATATCTACATTTTATTTTTATACCTATAAATATCTACTGTTATTTAAGAAGATCTCCTGAAGTGTAAGGTTATAAAATATTCTCCTAGATTTATTTTAAAAGTTTTATCATTTTCCTTTTACATGTAGCTCTTTGATGTACCTGTAGTGAAAATTTTGATATTGTATATTAATATTAAATTTTTCCAGCTAATGATGGATCTTATAAAAAAAGAATCCCCAGGTTCTGAGAATGAGGAAACCAAGGCTCACAGAAGCCAGGTGTCTTGCCCCAAATTACCCAAATTAGTTGTTTATGTCTTACTTATGTTTTCTTCCCCTCTCTAGAATTTGAGCTCATGTGAGTGAAGACCTTGATTGTATTATTTACTTCTGTATCATTGACAACTGACAGTAAATAGAATGAACAAATTCTCTTAATCATTAGACATGATTCTATCTGCCTTTTGCTGTAAGAAATATTGTTAATATGGTGATACTTATTAAGTACAACAGAGAAGGAGGGTTTCCCACTGTGGAGATGTCCAAGCAAGAAAAGCACCAATGTTTCACAACAGGATCAAACGTCAGTGTTCCTAGCCAAGCTCAGGTTTCCTGATGAGGAAAAGGGAGCCTAAAAGATTCAGAGAAAGGAGGAAGTGGTGCGGGGATGAGCTGTCTTGGCTAAGTAGAAGTGGCCCCAACCCCTGGTCATCTGAATTAAATACGCATACACACACATTGCTAAAAGTAGCAGTAATTCTGTTGATGTATATACAGAGAGGACTATATACCCCATATAGAGGATCTGGGACATTGCTCTGGCTCCATCATAAACAATCTCTCACTAAGCATCAATGGGTCTGCATTTACTTATCAAATAGAATTATTTCACTTACTCTAGTGCCAGAGGAGAAGGCAATGGCACCCCACTCCAGTACTCTTGCCTGGAAAATCTCATGGACAGATGAACCTGGTGGGCTGCAGTCCATGGGGTTGCTACGAGTCGGACACGACTGAGCGACTTCACTTTCACTTTTCACTTTCATGCATTGGAGGAGGAAATGGCAACCCACTCCAGTGTTCTTGCCTGGAGTGGGGGAGCCTGGTGGGCTGCTGTCTATGGGGTTGCATAGAGTCGGACACTATTGAAGTGACTTAGCAGCAGCAGCAGCAGCAGTGCCAGAATCCGTATCTCTCATATTTAAAAAAAAACAAAAAAAAAACAAAAAACACTTCATGAAGGCAATACACTTGCTTACATTTTACAAGTGAGAAAACTACATTTGGGTAAACCAAGGTCACTTAACCCTTAGCAGAGTGAGTTTACCTACCTAGTTGGGTCTGACTCTTGAAGGCCACAGTCTTTCTAGTTTTAATACATGATGTTGGCAGATGAAATAAACTACAGTGCCATTATCTGTTTGGATGTGTGCAGAAGTCCCTTAGCTTTATGAACTTCTTCAGATTCTTAAATACTTTGCTACATAGTAATCTTTTCAGGGTTCAAATGCACCCAGATGTGAAGATCTGCCATGTTTCTCTGCTTATGGTCTAAGGAAACTGGAAACTGCAGCAAATTATAATACTGCTGAGATGCTGGAAACAAAAGGAAATGTTTTCTTAGCACATACCCTTCCTAATAGTAATTCCTGTCCTATCTCTTAACATATTACTGACTGGGAAATTTTTCCAGAAATTAATGCTTATGGCCATAATACATCTCTGGTCAATAATGTGTTAATTAAAGTGGACAGTAGAATAGTCATAACTAGCTGAGAGGGTTGGGGATCAGTATACATCACCACAGCAATTGGAACCCCAAAGCAGCCATCATCAGTCCAAAATGCCTTCAGTACAGACTTTGCCCTGTTTTCAGTGTGCAGTGCAGAAGGGAGACAATCCAAGGGCAAGAAACATCATATGGCCATTTCTAAGACTTAATTTTGTAGCTATTAGGATAACAAATTATGAAGTATTGGCAAGTTCTCACATAGTTCCATCAAAGTTTCACTCTGCCTTTGGACGTAGTGACACCTTTTCTCCAAACTTCTTGTGAATTGCAGAATCACGGTAGGTACTCTTAGTAGAAAACTCCATCCAAAAACTGGAAATAGAACTGCCTTTTGATCCAGCAATCCCACTGCTGGGCATACACACTGAGGAAACCAGAAGGGAAAGAGACACGTGTACCCCAGTGTTCATCGCAGCACTGTTTATAATAGCCAGGACATGGAAGCAACCTAGATGTCCATCAGCAGATGAATGGATAAGGAAGTGTGGTACATATACACAATGGAGTATTACTCAGCCATTAAAAAGAATACATTTGAATCATTTCTAATGAGGTGGATGAAACTGGAGCCTATTATACAGAGTGAAGTAAGCCAGAAGGAAAAACACCAATACAGTATACTAATGCATATATATGGAATTTAGAAAGATGGTAACAATAACCCTGTATACGAGACAGCAAAAGAGACACTGATGTATAGAACAGTCTTATGGACTCTGTGGGAGAGGGAGAGGGTGGGAAGATTTGGGAGAATGGCATTGAAACATGTATAAT
>NW_011494810.1:5911762-5936433 GCF_000754665.1 Bison bison bison | reverse complement strand
ATGGTATGGGGAGGGAGGAGGGAGGAGGGTTCAGGATGGGGAACACATGTATACCTGTGGTGGATTCATTTTGATATTTGGCAAAACTAATACAATTATGTAAAGTTTAAAAATAAAAAAAAAAGATGTAAACTGCCATCATACTCTACTGTGAAATGCTGTGATGTAAAACAGCAGCTGAAGGATCATCAGTCATTTGTCCAAATGGACACACTGAAATAAATGAATATAATGAATTTCTTTAGATGAGAGCTGTGATTTTGGTGTCCCCAAACATGTGGCTCAAACATCAGTGTCAAATCCTGCTCAGCTGAATTCTGCTTAAAGATCAGCTGCTTGTTTCACTTTTGAGTAAGTAGAAAACCTGAAAGCCTGATTGACATTTCATCTCAGTTTTGAATATGGGATGGGAGGCATTTTTTTCCAAGTGTTCAGACGTATTTGCCTGAAGTAGTTGTGTTTATCTCAGAAGTATTTGTAGATAACACTACAAACTTCTGCAACACCTTGCCTGACATTCAGTCCTTTTGTTTCTACTTGTATCACCGAAAGATGCTAAAAACCTCAATAGGCAAATACTGCTGCTGCTGCTAAGTCACTTCAGTCATGTCCAACTCTGTGCGACCCCAGAGACGGCAGCCCACCAGGCTCCCTCGTCCCTGGGATTCTCCAGGCAAGAACACTGGAGTGGGTTGCCATTTCCTTCTCCAATGCATGAAAGTGAAAAGTGAAAGGGAAGTCGCTCAGTTGTGTCCAACTCTTCGTGACCCCATGGACTGCAGCCTTCCAGGCTCCTCCGCCCATGGAATTTTCCAGGCAAGAGTACTGGAGTGGGGTGCCATTGCCTTCTCTGAGGCAAATCATAGTGATGACAAAGATTCAAGTTTTTAATTTTATGCTTTCTCTCAGTAACCCCAGTCTCTCTTCTCACTGTGCCTTTTGCTAGCATCCTAGGTCTTGATTAAAAATACACAGATGACAGAGCCTCTGATTTCCTAGGATAGAGAATACTCAAGTTAGGTATACTTATGTTTTTCCTCTGAAAGTTATTTTCTGTTTACAGACAAACTGTTATCTAATAAACTTGTAAAATACCAAGAAAAATTTACCGTTCTCTGGAAAAAGATTCCGAGGCAGGTTGTGTTGGTGGAGGGTTGGGCCAGTGTCCCATGATTCCACTTGGAGTCATTAGTAGAGGAGTCAGGGATGCCTGAAGCTCACAGGACCTGATAGTCTTACTGAGAGGAGCATTTGGGTCTATGTGCAGGATGCATCCAGCTCCTGTTATACTCCCTTTCTTGATAGGCTGGGCACAAAATAGAGGGTTTTGTAGGCATGAGAATAGTCTTGCAAGCCAAGACCAGGGCCTTGCAGATGACTGCTTTCAGCTCCTGGAGATCCTGTGGGAAGTTGAGGCCATGGGCAATCTCTCCTGCTGCAGTTTCTTGTCAGACAATCAGGAAAGAGCCACTGAGACTATCCTGTGGTCATCCCTCTCTCCACTTAGTGACACGATAATTCTCATTTAAGAAAAGGTAATTAAGAAACTAGTTCCTGCTCTGGGTGATAAAGGAAAACACACAGTTTATGGAAGAGTATCTTGAGCTACTTAATGCCTTGAATCTTCTTTTTCCTGTCAACCATGGTTTCCTCTCTACCTCATGCAATGTGTGCCAGTGATTTTAACTCAGTTTAACACTAGAACAAACAAATGGTTTTCTTGAAGAGTATGCAGATCTACTGCTTCAATGTATGAGTATACACAAAGGCCTACTCTTTCTCAGTACCCTTGAGTAATTTTCATGAATGTCAACAGGGGTTGTGAATGTATCTCAATAAAAAATTAAATGCATTTGTAAACCCTTCATACAAACCCTGTTTTGTGTATATTTTGTAAATGACGAACTTTGCTCTTATTCGTTTCTCTAAGTTGAGGCAATATGCATCAATGTTCATTTCTTTAAATGTCATGATTGTGCATTTTCTGCATTGAAAAAATTAATCAGAAATATAGATGTCACCAAAATTAATTTCATGCCAAGTTCCATGGTGTAGGAAGAGTACATGACTGATGGATGATGGTATTTTCAATGATGTGGTTGTGGTCATGGTTTTTTAAAAACTGCAGTTTTGAAATTGACAATGCATCATCATAATCCTTTTATTCATGCAGGAAACGCCCACTTAAAATAGTTTTCTTTTTTCTTCTGAGTTCCTCTAGGCAGACAATTGTCACAATCAAGTTGCATTGAAACCCTTCATTCATAAAAGATAACATCTGAGATGTATCAATGAAACATTCATGACCTGTGCTTTATAAGCAGTAAGCAGTGACTTTGAAACTGCCCAATTCTTTTCTTTGAAAATGATAAAAAAAATAGCACCTGCATAGACGTGTGTGTGTGTGTGTGTGCACATGCGCTTGTGTGTGTATATGCACGCATCTCTACACGTTATTGTAATGAGAAGTCATGCAGTGATGGCCTGGTATCTTTGAGTGCAGAAGCCGTGTCTGTTCAATCAACAATGTAGTCTTGATGCCTTACAGCTGGGCCTCAAGAGTAAGTGCCTATGAAAATTTGGAAAATACATTTGCAAATGATGTTCTAGAGCCCTCTGGGCTGCACAGATAGGCAATGTGAGCCTACATATCAATTTAATTGAGAGTCAAAGTGTGGTCCTTCAAAGTTTCATTTTTCCAAGAATATCCTGCCGTGGTCAAGACAGATGTGTGAATATTTGCCTTATGGATTTTATGTTGTTTGCATTCTTGTTTACAGGAAGTGATAATTGTAAAAATTGAATGGTGACAGTATACTAAGAGTTGTTATTTTGGCAGTACACTAAGAATATTTGGTTAAAAGCAGAAAAAGATCTGGAATGGAAAATGTTTTAATATCCAGGGCTTCCCAGGTGGCTCAGTGGTAAAGAACTTGCCTGCCAATGTAGAAGATGCAGGTTCAATTCTTGGGTCAAGAAGACCTCCTGGAGAAGGAAATGGTAACCCACTCCAGTATTCTTGTCCGCAGAATCCAATGGATGGAAGAGCCTGGTGGTCTACAATCCATAGTGTTGCAAAAGAATCAGACATGAGTTTGTGATTTAACAAAAATGATGCATTGCAATTTATTTTTAAAAGTATTCATGAAAGAATCATCAATAATTTTATGCAAATTGAACATGGAGATCATTTACAATGTAGCTATTTATCAGCTAAAGTCCATACAAGTGTTTCTTGGGCCAGCTACCTGATATACAATGATGTCTTTGGTTTCCTTTTCCAGTGGAAAAAATCTATTAGAAATTCTATTTGACACATAAAATAGCAGCAGCACCCACTGACTAGAGAGGTTGCATAAGGATTGTGAAATCTGGGTGTTTTAAATTCTACCTTAGTTTGAACATATTCAGAAATTCCTTTCTCTCCTTTGGAAACATGCTTTATGAGATCTTGACATTTTATAATCACAGAAGTTTCCTTAAGTACTTGCAGAGAACTTTTTATTCAGATTTAGGAGAAAGAATACACAGATTTATTTTATTATTGTAAAAGTTAGAATATAGGAAAATAGCAAGTTAAGAAGGAACACACATTAGGTATGTATAGTTTTCTATTTCTCTGGCCCCTTTTTTTTAAGTAGACCCAAATTAGTATGGAAAACATGCAACTTAATTCTCTTTTTATTACCTTAAATATAAGAAATCATAATACAGTAGGAGATTAGAGGAACATTTCTGAAACTTATATAAAACTAGAGACTGCTTCCTATAAGCAGATTTGGGAATTTAAATGCCTGATTTCCTCCTGAAAATTTATGTCTTTTCATAAATACATGTTTTTCTAAAAACACACTGATAAGATTTAGGTCACAAACAAGGTTTTTAAATACAGATGAGGAGAGACTTTAATGTGGAATTTGAAGTTTTTTGCCTTGTCTCGTTTCCTTGTGTTGAGTCAGTTTTACTTAGACTGAGCGGGGACTGAGGGAAAAGTAAGATACGTTCCCATTTGAACCTTTAGTAATCATGCAGTATTCAGAACTCCAGAAATTTTTACAGTGGTTCTGAATGTTTTCCTGTAGAGCAGGAAGTCATCATGAACTCAAAAATGTGAAAGTCTCCTAATTATGACCATATTGGGCTTGGAAAAACTAAAATCCATTTTAAAAGTCCATTTCTTCCTATGAATAGTGATGAAAATGACCTTCACCTTGCTGCTCTCCATGCATTACATTCAGTACTCATCCCTTTAATAAATATTTTTTGAGCACCTACTCTGAACTTGGTACTGTCCAGGCCATTGGGAAACACAGCTATAAAATATCTAAAGAGATAGATCTTTAATATTAGAAAATGAAAAGAGCTATAAATAAACATAAAATATGAATGGACCTAGAAAATGACAAGGCCTATAGCTCTACATTTGTTGGTCAGGAAAGATTTCTCTGAGGAGGTGATATTTGAACAAAAACATGAATGAGGTAATGAATAAAGTGAGGATGTGACCCGTGTGTAAATCTGACGGATTGATGTTCCAGAGAAAGGAAACCACAGGTGCAAATAACTGAAGGCGTGTGTGTATTTGGTGTGTTGAATGGCCATGAAGGAGAGGAAAAGGATAAGAAGTGAAGTCAGAGGTGTAGGCAGGCTCTGCATCATGCAGGTCCTTCTAGGGGTGGTGAGCCCTAAGTCCAAGTGTTGGATCCTAAGTGTTCTCATTCTAGCAGAGACTTTACTTAGGAGGCCGGTGTACATCTCAGCTGGAGATGGTAGTGAATCGGACAGGTGGGATAGTGGTGAAATTGGAAGAAGTCATTGGATTTGTTGGTAGATTGGATGTAGATTATATCGTCAGTGGCAACTGATAATAGAAAATTTCCAACTGAATCTTTCCAAGCTTATTTTCAGATGTTGTTATTCTTGAGCCACTATATTTTATTGGACTTTAAAAATGTGTAATAGAGAGTAGTTTTGTCTGCTCTGAAAATCTATGAAGTTTGTAAAAACCCCCAGATGATTTTGCCATTCTTTCATCTTCATCACGTGGCCGGTTCTGTCTTAAAGCCCTAGCCTTCTCTTAAGTTGACATTAAGCTCATAGGCATCAAATGGACCTTCATGTTCTAGCTCTAATCATAAAATCCAGTTCACAAATCATGTTCCTTTATTGCTAGCCCATCCTTCATTCTTCGTTAATTAACTCAGTCAACAAGTATTTGTCCCTTTAACAAATATTTATAAGAGTATCTTCTTACTGTGTGCTAAGGATCCAGGATTATAAAAACAGACAATATTTCACCCTCAGGCAAATTGCTTTCAGAGGAAGGGAGGGAAACTAAATGGATGAGTAAATGTATAGAGTTGACCATGAGCTGGTCAGCACAGTGAGACAACTAAAGCAAGAAGGGACAGAGGACAACTCTGAGATGGGGGAAAGAAAGGAGTATTACAGTTTTGATTGAATGTCAAGGCCCCTTTGAAAAGATGATATCAGAGAAAAAAACCTTGAAGTTAGTAAGGGGACAAGCCATGTGTGTACGTGGCACAAAATCATTCCAAGGAAAGGAAACCTCCTCTGCAGACACATGGAGGTGGGAGTGTGCTCAGTGAGTTCTTGGAATAGTAAGGACACCAGTATGGTGAAGGAGCTTGATTAAGAGAAAGCTGAGTGCCAGATGGGGCAAAAAGTGCCAGATGGGGCAGCTGGGGCTGGGGGACAGTTGAGTAGATCTTAGAAAGAAGACATGGGAAGATTTTGAATAGGGAAGTTACATGTACTTGTGTTGGAATCAGTGTTGCTATGTTTAGAATGAGAATGGAAGGTAGAATAAAATACAGAAGAAAATAGATTGGGAGATTGTGGCATTATTGCCATTACCTGTGGCACAGGCATGGTGCCTGTACATGTTCTAAGATTTACTTGCTGTCCTTAGGAGTCAGTCACTCTCACTACTGAATGATTTATCCCATATGCATGGAAGGTTGTTGTTCTTATTTTTTTAACCAGTTTTCTTCCTTTGCTGTTGATATTGTAAGCCTCCTCTTACAGAACTTTATGTCTTCTCAGCATGTTGTTTGTTTTACCAAGAATTGCAAAGGATAGGGCAAATAATGCTTGTGAAACATCTTAAGATTAAGCCAAGCACTGTGAATATTCTGAATATACTGAAGATTGTGAAATTACAGATACTAATGCTAATGCCATCTCTAGGAAGTGGGCAGATTGATCTACTTTGTGTGTGTGTGTGTATGGAGTACAATCAATATAATTTGGTTGGTATCTATGAAAATGCAGAAGTTGAAAATTAAAGTGGGGCAGTCCCTGTCCACATTGCCATTAATCCTCAGGTATATAATTATACTTATATATGTTTTGTACAGACATATTCACTGTGAAGTTTATTTTCTGTCCCCAGATTATAGTTCACCACTTTAAAGAAATGGACTGTATGGTGATCCTTTATAATCTCTTAACAGTAGCCAGATTTCACAAGACTCATTTCACATTGTATTTCTATGACATGTCTGACTAGAGGGTTTGTGTCGAGCTTCTCTACTAAAGAAGAGTGAACACTGAAACAAAAGTGGGAAGTTTTTTAATTTATTTTCAAAGGATTGTTTATCTGAAGTTAAAAAAAATAGAAATACATTCTCAAACAACTTTTGGGCTATAATTTTTTGCAAGAAAACCTGAACTATAGCATTATAGTATAGAAGGAAGGATTATGAATATACCATGAATGGAAAAAATATATCTCTAGGAAATAAAAGACGCTATCAAAAGATATAGCCCAATTTTTGTACGCCCTGGATAATATAAGGTATATTCCATTTGTATTTGGGATTTATTAGGATTTACCTTCTGGAGACTATCTGACCTCATTTTCCCAGGGAATCTAGTCTAACTGTAAGTGGACAATCAGAGACTACTGACAAGCCCAGGAATTCCTCCTAGCCCAGTTCTTCCAAAGTGCAGTAGGGTTAGCAACACCTGTTTCTGGACATTCGGGATGTGCCCCCTGTCTTTGCTCTCCTGAGGTAGGGCTCTGTTCATTCCAGTCTGAATCATTATTTAGCTCCTGGCTGGAGAGAGGGAGGGGGAGGGAATGAAATCTAGTGCAAAAAAAAAAGGGGGGGGTGAAATTCAGGAAACTTAGAAAACAAATGGTTGCTAGATATTAATAGGAGGATATATAGGGGAAGTATATTCTGATATTTAGGTGGCATGCATGAAATAAGAATAGTGTTAAGAAATACATGAGCAGGCCAGCTTTCAATTGCTCCTGGATTTGGTTTCTCAATCAGGCCACTTGCCTTTTATCCTCTCCTGCTGATATTTTCAAAATGGAGATATCTTTTCAAATCTGAAAATATAAATGTCTAATAGAAAAGTTCTGTCCTACCAAAAGTATTTGACATGGAAAATTAAATTCTCTCCCAATTCCCGTAACTTTGCTCCTCAAAGACAACCATTATTATTAATGGAGTTTATTTTCATAGAGCAGTTTTAGATTCAAAATTGAGAGAGGGTATGGGGACTTCCCATATGTCTCTGCTGCTGCTGCTGCTAAGTTGCTTCAGTCGTGTCCGACTCTCTGCAACCCCATAGACGGCAGCCCACCAGGCGTCCCCATCCCTGGGATTCTCCAGGCAAGAACACTGGAGTGGGTTGCCATTGCCTTTTCCATCCCGTATATCTCTACCTGTACACATAACATATCCTCCTCCACAGTATCAACATTCCCCCATAATAAAGGTACATTTCTTACAATTGATGAAGTTACATTGACACATTATCACCCAAAGTCCAGAGTTTACATTAGAGTTCATGCTTGGTGTTGTTCATTATTTGGGTTTTGACAAAGGTTTAACGATATATATTCACCATTACAGTATCATGCAGAGTAAATTCATTGCCCTGAAAATCCTTTCTGCTCCACTTATTTATCCCTTTCTCCTCCACTTATTTATCCCTTTCTCCCTCTAATCCCTGGCAACCACTGATCTTTTTACTGAGAGACAACAATTGCTTTTTACTGAGAGACAACTATTTGGTATATTTGTCACCCAACTCAGGTTTGGCTGCTCACCACTCAAGAATCCAAAACTGATAGACAAGTATTACAAGTGTTGAGTAACTGAAAAGGTAGCTTTACTGAGGAAGCCACAGTCCTGGGGAGAAGATGGACTCACGTCCCACAGAACCAATGCCCGGCAGCCAATCAGGGGCCAAGAGCTATTAAAAAGTAGCTTCAGGAGCATATACACGAGAGAGGGGAATTACGTTCAGAGTAGCCCAGTTAGCTCTGATAATCATCTTGAAATTGGTCATATGTTGATCTGATCAGTGTCATCTTGATTGTTTCAGGCACAGTTAATCTTCCACTCCAGGGTTGGTTGGTTCTCATTTCCTTGAGGTCAGTTCTTGGAACTGTATAAGATGCAACAGCTTATATCGTGTCTCCAGTCCGATCATTACGTGGTTAACTTCTTTCACCGGGTGGGGGTTTCAGTATCTGTAAAACAATTTCAAGGACATGGCTCAGAATCTTATCTATAGTTCTTGCTGCTGCTGCTGCTGCTGCTAAGTCGCTTCAGTCGTAGTTCTTGAGGAGGAGCTAAAGGTCCTTGACTTTGTTTATTGGCTAAACTAGTATTATTTTGCCTTGTTTGACAGCTTTCCTTTGCTTCTGCATTTTCTCACTTCTTTGGTTAAATTTGTTCTTTGTCCAACGTTTTTCTACAGACAAGAGGATGGTGGAGGATATGGCAGAGGCGTCTGTTAGGAGGAGGCCCTATAGAATCCTCCTCTGTTATATATTTGCAAATATCTTACCAACACATTTTAATTCACCTATAAACATACCTACATGTGTTAAACTATTAACTGATAGTTTACTTAACACCATGAGCATCTTCCTATGTCCATTTTTTATTCATTATATTGCCTGTGATGATACCTGATTTAAAAGTACTAAATTAATTTTTAACCCACCCACTTAATGCTGTTGGAAAGTTTCTATATAAAAGTACTAAATTAATTTTAACCCACTCAGTCTTGCTATTTAAAAGTTGCTACACACATTTTTCATGCAAACGATATTGCAGTGAACATTCTTATTCTTGTTTTTCTCATGATTTCTTTTTAGATTAAATTAGGACAATATACAGGCCTTCCCTGGTGGCTCAGCTGGTAAAGAACCCATCTGGCAATGCAGGAGAGGCAAGAGACACAGGTGCTGTCCCTGTGTTGGGAAGATCCCCTGGAGGAGGAAATGATAACCCCTCCATTATGCTTGTCTAGAAAATTCTATGAACAGAAGTGCTTGGTGGGCTACATTCCACAGGGTCACAAAGAGTAGGACACAACTGTGTGTGTGCATGCACGCACACAGAGGACAATATACATATTTTAATTTGGATACATATTTACATAATGTCTTCCAGAAACACTAATACTAATTTAGTCTGGCAAGAAGAGTTTATGAGAGTGCCTTTTTATATCAAAGTCAACATTGAAATTTATCATTATTTATTAGATGTGTAAATATTGAAAAGATAGTTCATTGCTGTTCTAATTTAATGTATTCAATTATTAGATTAAACATTTTATTGTCCATTAGTCATTGTATATTTTTTGAGACTTTCATTGATATATTTTACCCGTGTTTCTAATCATGCATTCATTATATATCCTACTCTTCAGAAGTTTAAAATTTTAATTTAGTTGAGCCACCAGTCATTTGATTGATGGCCATATATAATCATTTGGAGGGATTTTCCTGACCCAAGTTTATATCAAGAAAAGCTATCTCTGGTCCTCTTGTTCTATATTTTTATACTTATAACCCTAAACTATTTATAAATTATCTTTCCTAGGCTTTAATTCTAAATGCCAGAGAGAACTTCAGCATTTAAGCTGGACTTTTATTAAGACTTCTATTGCCATATTAAATTTGGCTTAGGTGGCACTAGTAAAGAACCTGCCTGCCAATGCAGGAGACATAAGAGATGCGGGTTCGATCCCTGGGT
Organism: Bison bison bison; assembly: GCF_000754665.1. Taxonomy (NCBI): domain Eukaryota; kingdom Metazoa; phylum Chordata; class Mammalia; order Artiodactyla; family Bovidae; genus Bison; species Bison bison. The sequence continues at coordinate 5,926,402 of NW_011494810.1, read as the reverse complement.
TAGGAAGATCACCTGGAGGACGGCTCAAAAACCCATACCAGTATTCTTGCCTGGAGAATCCCATGGACAGAGGAACCTGGTAGGCTACAGTCCATGGCGTTGCAAAGAGTCAGACATGACTGAAGCGACTTAGCAAAGCACAAATTGTGTGTGTGTGTGTGTGTGTGTATGTGTATAATGACCAGTTGTGTTTTTTTTCCCCTAAAATAACATCTAAATATCAACCCTCATTACAGGGCACAAATACAGTCCAGAATATACCTGAACTTGTCAAAATGTGAGATTAAAAGACATATTTGTCTTTTAATATGGAACACTTGAGGGCAAATACATTCTGGAGCTGTCAGCTGCCCAGGTCTGTTAAGCCAGGACTCAGGGTCCAGGCTCTCACCTGATAGAAGAGGAAAGACCAAGAAGAAAAAGAAATATCTGGGGCTTATCCCAGATGAAGCAGCCTTGATTACTCCCTTGTTTTTGCCACAATCCTGATAATAAAGAGAAACAGAAAGAGCCAAGGCTTCTCTGCTAAAAGCCAGGCTCTTAATGTTTTAACAATGTTGATGGAACTCATTTAATAAAAACTTAACATAAGCCTATTCTGATTGTTGATGTTCTAAGTGCTGTGGCTATAAGAGCAGACAAAGCATGGTTCTAGTCATGCAAGTTTATATTTTCACAAAATAGGCAATTCATAATATAAGTGAATGTAGTGTAATTTGTTAAATAGTGGAACGTTTAGGGAGATACTGATTTGTGTTAGGAAGTAAAACATGCCAGGAAGGATGGATATTAAGGGTTGCCTGAGTGTTCTTTGAGACATGTGAGTCAGGGGATGCCTCACTGAACAGAGACATTTACTCTAATAAATGCTGTAACCTCATGGTTTTCCAGTTAGGCAATTTGAGATATGATTGTATCTTAAAAACACCTTATGTGATATGTGTTATGCCATGGTATTTTTGCTTAAAACTCTCTTCCGTCTATTGGCTCAGATAATTATTATATGAAACATTTGGATAGTGTATATCAGACTAAAAGCAGTGTTTTTCTGGAGCTATTTATACAACAAACAATGTCAAAGATGCCAATACTGACATATAAACTGAATGATGGTTAAGTGGCCTGTCAACTTCTTTATTTGGAGGACAGTAAAGAATTAAAGGACTTTGGGCTTATAAGTTATGAGATTTCTATCTTTATTTTTACAAAAAGATACTAGGAAGAATATTTACTAAATTAGTGATTTAATCTTATGGAAATAAAAAAGTCTATTTACTTTTGGAAAGCTTTGGCTGAGAAGACAGAATTAAAAAAACAAAACAAAACAGAAAAACAGGAGAACCTAAGAAAGTTCTTTCTTTTCAAATATCTTCTCTATCAGCTAGTAAGTATATCAGTTCAGTTCAATTGCTCAGTCGTGTCTGACTCTTTGCGACCCCATGGACTGCAGTACACCAGGCTTCCCGATCCATTACCAACTCCTGGATCTTGCTCAAACTCATGTCCATCGAGTCGGTGATACCATCCAACCATCTCATCCTCTATCGTCCCCTTCTCCTCCTGCCTTCAGTCTTTCCCAGCATCAGGGTCTTTTCCAATAGTAGGGAATCTAACAGCATTTATTACTACCTTGAAAGAGTGCAGACAACGAGTGGGAGAGGATGAATTCAGCCAGTGTCCATGAAGAAGTCACTGTAACTCACGACTTGAAATCCTAAAGAGCATGAATACAAGCTCAGAATTATTTTTAAGTTACTACTATGGATGAATATGAGCTGATGATGGACAGGGAAGCCTGGAGTGCTGCAGTCCATGGAGTCGCAAAGAGTCGGACTCGACTGAGCGATTGAACTGCACTAATGGCTGAATATTAGCGAGAGATCAATCAACCCTTGCAGTAAATGTATGCATTTATCCTCTTTATATATGTGTATATGTAGTGAACTTATCAGACCTATTCCTGAGAGTAGTGTTGTAATAGAAAGAAAGGGAAAGAAAGTAGGGTTACATAAAGGAAAGCTAGATAGGTATCTGAAGTAAACTTTTTCATATTTTTTATAATGGATTTTAACCAAGAATTACATCTTGTTTCAGGAGTTCAGAATACTGTCATTTTTATTCCAGGAAATAAGCTGGAGGAGCAGTATTCCCAATATCTCCTGTAGCTAAGCCTACATAGTGGTAAATAAGGGGAGAAAAATTAAGGTGGAAAGGGAAAGGAAGGAAGGGAAATTTGGAGAGGCATAAGAATTATGAAACTTTCTGTAGCCATGTGAAAAAGCAGAAGTCAAATGGAAAAGAAAATTATCTGAAGTTATTGGTAAGAAAAACATGTAAATGAATAAAGTGAAGATGCTTATTTTTTTAACTGAAAGATTGATAGTCATGTTTTAAAAATATTTCCAGTTAGTGAACATTACTCCAGATCAATTTTTATGCTAGAAAATCAAGCCAAAAGTATTATTTCAATACAGTTCCCTAGCATTTTAACTATTACTTAATTTTGTTGTCGTAACAATCACTATAGAAATACATCATGCATTGTTACATCCAGTTTACAAGAGAGTTATATACATACACATTCAATCACACACATATGTGTACATACATGCATGTATATACACACATCTGTCAGCTATCGTCTATCTGTTGTCAATGATCTAGAAAATGGTGTCCTCCTTTCATAGTATATTAATAAAAGAAACAAAATGAAAAACTCTTATTGTCATTTTGAGAACAGGTTGTGGACCGAGTATTTACTGATCTCATTGTCATTATAAAGAAAAAAACTGAACCCAGGGAGATTTGAGTTTGCATAACAAGTAATGTCAGATTGGCAAACAAATTCTACTGATTTTCAGCTGAAGTTTGGTCCTTTATACTGACACAGAAAACATTAATGAGGATAACCTGCTTCATGGACAACTGGCTAAGTCCTCGAGAAGCTTGTTTACTCTTCCAGCCAGAGAGAACAGTGGGATCTGATTGAGCACATACTTTAAATGTGGTCATTCTTGCCCAGCCCACTCTCCTGAGTCATCTCCCATCTGTGGTTTCTGGGCCCATCCCTGCAGAATAGCACTCAGCACGTAAATAGACCCTGAATGGGTGAAAGAGAAGCAGAGCACAACTGTTTCCTGCAGTTATTGAATTCACTCTCTTCAATAATTTCTCTGATTCTGAGACTAAAAGCACAGTAGAAAATGCTGCTGTCCTTGCAAACATCATGATCAGGGGAAGAAACTGCCCTGGTGTGTCCCAGTATATAGATGTATCGTTGATTAGGTTTCTCCTCACCACCCCACTTCTCTCACCTGCCTGATTCAAACCAGTAAATTATTACGAATTAACCTCTTAATATCTACTTTATTGTGCTTTATATTCACCTCAGTATTCACTTTGTGTTGTTTTTACATCTGTCATCTATAGGGAAATGAGTACACATAAAAATACACATGCATTAGAAGAGAAGGAAAACTCTATAATAGTCAAGGACACATTTCATAAGGCTCAATGAATACAAAAGCCAAAGTAAATGTTATATAGAGTAGACACTATTTTTATTTTTTAAAGAATATAATGCACAAAGAATTACAAACAATATATCAAACACGTAGAGTTAATGGTGAACATTTCTACATATCCACCTCTAGATTTTTTTTAATCTAAAGAGATTATTATATGTTACAGCTATTACAGATACGACTATTCTTTTACCAGCACCTAAATTTCTATTGATCTTTTCCCTATCCCAGAGGCAACCAATACCACACATTTAGTATTTATCATTTCATTTCATTTTACATATATAGAGGAATGCATTCACAAAAAATACAAGAGTATTGTTTCTGCTGTATTTTTTAACTGCAACATATTAAAAGATGATATATAGATAGATCATTTTAATCTTGCAGTGTTATGTTTTGACATATATCTATGTTTTCTCTGCTTTGTAACATTTCATGCTGAGATTATGTCCTGCCATACTAATGACTTTTTCCATTTCTCTACTTATACACACTTGTTACTACTTGTATACACTTAGTACTACTTGTACACCTTGATTTTGCTGTTAAGGAGAAACACTTCTTTGTGTGTGTCTCTCTGCATATGTGTGTAAGAGTTCTATTAGGTATGCACTCAGATATGTAATTGTGGCATTGAGCTGTGTAATAGATACTTAAATTCACTGCTGAGTGCCAGAGTGTCCTCTAAGTGACTGTATTCTACTAGCTATATCTGAGAGAACCATTTTTTTCCCCAAATTTTCCAAATCCTTGGCATTATCAGACATAGAACTTTTTACCATTCACTGAAATAGTGATGAAATAGTAAATGAAATAAGTGAAATATTGTTGTGTTAATAATTAATTTCTTCAATAGTGAGGTTGGATGGCTTCATAATTAATTGGCTGTTATGATTTCTACTTCTCATCTCTTTTTTGAACGACTATATTTTTCTCATTGTTGATTTGTAGATGTACTTTACAACGTCTAGAGTCTAGAGGAGTTAATGATAAGTCTTAATGATTTTGGCTTAAGAAACTAGAAGAAAGGAGTTGCTACTTACTGATAAGAATGGGGCTTCAGTTTTCCTTTTTTTTTAAGTACATCAATTTATTAGAATAGTGATAAAATTATTTCAAATAGGTTTCTTCAGATTAATTCTTTAGAGAAAGCAGCAGTAATTATGGTTGACTCTGAAGGCCAACAGGAATAGTTTCTGGCTCCTTCTTTTCAGCTCAAATTGAAGCTGAAGCTGATTCCATTCAGCCAACATTAATGTTGGTGTCATGAGTCACATCAGTGATGAATATGGGGCCAACTAACATAGCCACCTCCATCTCTCTTCTAGAGATTCCTTCCTCCCAGTGGCCTTGGGCCAACTTTAGGGAGAAATATGACTTTGTCCACAGGTGAGTCTCACAGCAATTACAAATGTCTGTGTTACCTTCTAGAGGATACCATGCATTGCTTGATCTGTTGAGGAGTCTGGCTCAGCTGATGCTCTGCTAGCTTCAGACAGCATGTGATATAAATCAGATTGCAAATGTCACCAGAAATCCTAAATGTGTCAGCTCTCAACTAAAAACTTGGATGCCTAATCCTTTGGCTGTTACACATGTTGTAATACTGTCTTTTATCAGTCACTTGTATTTTCACCTTGCTTATAGTGAACTTTGATGTTGTAAAGTATATTATTTTACTGTAATCCATTTGATTATTATTTTCCATAGGGCATATGCTTTTAAAATTTTAAACTCTTTCCACCTGAGCTCTCATTAATGTCTGTGCTGTGTGCTTAGTTGCTCAGTCGTGTCGGACTCTTTGTGACCCCATGGACCGTAGCCCGCCAGGCTCACCTGGAGTGGGTTGCCATGTCCTCCTCCAAGGGATTGTCCCAACCCTTTATTTTAAATTTAAAATCTAGATTTAAAGTTTGTTTATTTTTTAAAAACTTTTATTTATTGAAAGTATCATCTTTTCTCTATTGAATTATAGCACAATATTGAACAAGAACAATATCAAGGGATATCCTTGTTTTGTTCCTGATTTTATTTTTTACATTTATTATTTTTTGGCCATGCAGCATAGCACGTGGGATCTTAGTTCCCCAATGAGGGGTTGAACCCATTCCCTCTGCAGTGAAAGCATGGAATCTTAACCACTGGACTTTCAAGAAAATCCCTTGTTCCTGATTTTAGAAAGAAAGTATCTAGTTGCTCAACATTAAATATAGCATTAGCTCTCATTTTTTTGTAGGTGTTCTTTATCAAGTTGAGAAAATTCTCCTCAGCTTCTAGTTTAGCAGTAGTTTTTATCACGAATAGATATTAAATTTTCTCCAGTGCTTTTTATGAGTCTATGGGTATGATTACATGAGTTTTCATCTTTAGCCAATTGATGGGATGGGTATGTTAATTGATCTTTGAAAGTTGAGCTGGCTTTACATATCTGAAATAAATCCTACTTGGGCATGATATATAATTTGTTTTCCGTGATTTTATTTAATTTGGTAATGCTTTGTTGAGGACTTTTGCATTTCTGTTTATGAAATATATTGGTTTGTAGTTTTCTTGTAATACATTTGTCTGTTTTTGGAATCAGGGTCATGCTGGTATCAGAGATTTAGTTAGGAAGCAGTCCTCTGCTCGTTGTCTAGAAGAGATTATAGAGAATTTGTATCAGTCCTTCCTTACATGTCTGGTAGATTTTATTTTATATTCTTAAACTTCTTCCTCAGCCCTCCATTTGTGAAGTAATTTTTATCATTCTTGAAGTAATCCCTTCAGGACACATTAGTGTGTAGAAATTCTTTAGGATATCTTATGTCTGAAAATGTCATCATTTTATTTCCATGCTTGTTTGTTGGGATTTTAGTCTGATATATATGGACTTCCTTGACACTTTGACAGTATTATTACTTTATTGTCATCTCATTTCTGGTTTTGATGATTAATCTGCTATCCATTTTGAATAGGCCAATGTTCATTTTGACAGGCCTAATCCTCAGTCATCCGTTTCTTCATATTGCCTTTTTCCCCCCATGTGAAAAATGTTAAGAACATTTTTGCTAATAATTTTTATGTCTAAGTCCATGTATAAAAAAATCATGCTTGGGATTCAAGAAGCACTTTTAGTCTGAAGAATGATATTTTCAATTATTAAACACCCTTATTCTATAATTATATTTTTCTCCCATTCTACTATTTCCTTCTGGAATTTCTTCTGACTGTTTTTCTTACCTACTTTTTCATACTGTAAATCTATTTTTAGCTTTCTGGTACTCTGTAAAGAGACTTTGGATTTGTTATTTCATTATAGTAATTCTTCAACATCTCTACAGTTCTAGTTATTGAGTGTTTTATTTAAATGAGTATATTTTGCATATTATTTTTCATCGAATTTTTTTGTACCTGCCTTTCATAAATTTTCTCTTTTCCCTTTTTAAAAATTAATTAATTTATTTTAATTGGAGGGTAATTACTTTACAACATTGTGGTGGTTTTTCCATACATTGATATGAATCAGCCACGGGTGCACATGAGTTCCGCCCCCAACATAAGTTCTCTTTATGGATTCTAATTTTGCTCCCTTGACATCTACTTATATTGCACCAGTTTTTTAGAACCCACATATAAGAGCAGTCATATGATATTTGTCTTTTCTCTGTCTGGCTTACTTCACTTAGTAGGCAATCTTTAGGTCCATCCAGGTAGCTGCAAATGCCATCAAGTCACTCCTTTTTATGACTGAGTAATGTTCCATGATATACGTGTATACATACTCACATATACATCTGTCTGTGTGTGTGTGTGTGTATCTGAAACTAGCATGATATTGCAAATCAACTATACCCCAATAGAAATTAAAAAAATTAAAACCCACCCATTTTAAAATTCCATTTTAGATTGTTCTGTAGTCTAGTTCTTTGATTGTAAATTTCCTAGTCTATTGATTTTATGGACTCTATTTTGTGTTGTTAATGTGTAATTTTCTTCCATAGGTATAGTCTGGTGAATTTCCTCATTCCCTTTTCAAGTGATCCTGTAGGTTTCATCAGATCTGAACCAATATTTAGGTTTGTTTCTCATTCAAGAATTCTATAGCTGAAGGATGGAGTGAACTTACACACACACCCCCAACCTGCTGCCACTCCCACCACTTCTGCCCCTCACACATTGGTCACTACACGTGCTTACGGTTCTTACTCCATATGGGGAGGGCATTCCCTTTTCCCACATGTGTCCATGAACATTTCAAGCTTCTAGAACTTGACAGCTGAAAAGAACATTTCAAGTCACCATTCACTTAAGTAATAACCATTTCCTAGGCCCCAGGTTTTTACAGGGAGCCAAGTGCTATTTCCCTGATTTTACAAATAAGATCTTCTGAAACTAATGTCTATCAAGATTGGCTTAAAATGTCAGCCCCTAGGGTATGTATCTCTTTCCCTTCTCCATGTTTCACATAGCTTTAGTTCTTGCGGGTTTTTGATACATGCATATTTTCCTCCTTTACCTTTAAGCTTGGTTGTATATTTTTCTCTAACAGCTTTAATTGAGAAGAGATGCATATATCTGTGCTTGCTCAATTCATCGTCTTGACCAGAAGTCCAGAAGCTATTCTTTTCTGGGAAAACAAAGCAAAACTTTTAAAGTGAAGCTTAAGTGCCTAATGGCTGCTACTGAAGTTTCTGGTCATCCTTTGGAGTGAATGTCTTTATGATTCTTCATTGTAGCTCTTCTTTTCACAATTACTGTCTCTGTGTTCAGCCCAATTGTTTAAAAAATGATTTCTCTAGTTGCTTGAGTCAATTTTCCTGCTAGATGAACATAGAGTATTGAAATATAGTTCCTTTAGTTCCCATTTTTCTGTAAACTTTCTATTCCCTCTAAGGGACCATCTGGACAAGTATAGGTATCTTCACTGATTACTTATCCTTTTGTGCTTTGAATTTTATTGAGACTATCAGGCATATCAAGAGCAAGTCTAAATAACCATGAGATCCTTTAAAAGAAACCTCCTTTGTCAAACAATTTCTTTTTTCATTTTTGTCTTGCATATTAGAATAATTGAAAATATAGTTGTACCTTCAAAATTGAAAATATAGTTTCACCTTCCAATACCACTGTAGGTATTTCAATACCACTGTAGGTATTGTGAGAACTGAGAGTGCTGAAATATAGCAGTGCATAAAACAAACATGCCCAGCAATTCCATGGCATTTAGACTATGTAGTGAAAGGGTGAGCAAACTATGGCCAAAAGCTTCTGAAACAGAACCACACCTCCTTGTTTACTTATTATTTTGGGATGCTTTCTACCAAGGGCACAGTTGAGTGGCTCAAAGAAAGACCCTTTGCCCAGCGAAGCCTAATGTGTTTCCTCCCAAGTCCTTTATAGAAAAGAAATAAGAAGACAGACACCTTAAACAATCAAATTCAAAACTTCAACTAAGTAGAGTCTCTGAGAAGGAAGAGTATGATCATAGGAGGTATGTCTTGTCTGATGGAAAGTGTTTGGTTCAGTGGGCACTTAGGAGTATATAGGTCTTACAAGTTAAGGGAGAGAGAGAGTAAAGTTTCAGGAGAATATTTGGGGCAAAGAGCACATGGAAAGCATCAGCATAATACAGTAACAGAAAGAAGGATCCTATATCTGAAACAGAAAAGTTAGAAAGGTACAGAGTGAGGCTAGAGAGGTAGGTAGGGGCTAGATGACACAACGGTTATTAGTTTTGATCAGTCAAACTTATTTTTAAGGCAGGACAAGACAATTTTTAACGTAAAATTCTCTGCCCATTTGGGCTACTTCCCCTACCCCTTTAAATGTGCATTTGTATATCTGCATTATACATTAACTAGAGCCCTAGAAGAAAAAAAAAAACAAAAAACAAAAAAAAGAAGAAAGAAAAAAAAAAAAAACACCCACAAAACCAAACGCAGTTTCTTCCTGGAGCCAGCAAGGTAACTCCTAGGAAAAACACTCCTTTCTCAACAGTTTAAGGGTCAGGATGATCCACTACTCATTATGTTGGACTATGTAAATTGTCAGTATGTTACTTTGATGTATAACCCTTTGTCTCAAAAACTTATATTACTATTCTTTGACTTTTAGTGGATGGAACATTCCTCAGGGCTTTGTGACACCTAACCTGCTGGTTATAATCCTCAGATTGGCTCTTATGAAATTTTCCAATTCTTTCTTAGATGCACTGTTGATTAATTTTTTCATCAACAGGTTTTACTTGTGTTTTAGCCATATTATTAGGAACAATGAGAAACTATAGTGTTTTCAAGCAACAAGGGACTATTAATGTATTATAATTTTCCACACGAAACTGAGTGGTAACCTGGGCTTGGTTAATGAGTGAGAAGATGGTTTAGTGGATGGATTTAAGTTGATGTGCGTGTTTTGGAAAATGGAGAAATCACTATGCCTGTCAGGTTTCCACTTCAAAGACTGTCATTTAATAAGAGAGTGGACACAGGGAGAGGGCCAGTATGGGATGGGAAAACTCATGAATTAAATTTTAGGGTACATTGATGTTCAGGTATGTGTTAAATCAGCTGCTGGCTATACTGGTCTGGAGTCAAGAAGAGAGACAGTTATGGGTATGAAAGCAGGAATCTTAAGCTTGTTGTTCCTTTTTCAGTCTCTAAGTCATGTCTGACTCTTTGTAGCTCAACAAACTGCAGCACACCAGGCTTCTCTGTCCCTCACTACATCCCAGGGCTTGCTCAAACTCATGTCCATTGAATTGGTGATGCCATCCAACCATCTTATCCTCTGCCCTCTTCTCCTCCTGCCCTCAATCTTTCCCAGCATCAGGGTCTTTTCATGAGTCAACTCTGCATCAGGTGACCAAAGTACTGGAGCTTCAACTTCAGCATCAGTCCTTCCAGTGAATATTAAGAGTTGATTTCCTTTAGGATTGACTGGTTTGATCTCCTTGCTGTCCAAGGGACTCAAGAGTCTTGGCCAGTACCACAGTTCAAAAGCATCAGTTCTTCAGGGCTCAGCCTTCTTTATGGTCCAAATCTCACATCCATGCATGACTACTGGAAAGACCATAGCTTTGACTAGATGGACCTTTGTCAGCAAAGTGATGTCTGCTTTTGAATACGCTGTCTAGGTTTATCCTAGCTTTTCTTCTATAAGAAGCAAGTGTCTCTTAATTCAGGGCTGCAATTACCATCCACAGTGATTTTTTTGGAGCCCAGGAAAATAAAATCTGCCAACGTTTCCACTTTTTCCCTATCTATTTGCCATGAAGAGATGACACCAGATGCCGTGATCTTTGTTTTTTGAATGTTGAGTTTAAGCCAACTTTTTCACTCTCCTCTTTCACTGTCATCAAGAGGTTCTTTAGTTTCTTTTTGCTTTTTGCCATTAGAGTGGAACTATCTGCATATCTGAGGTTGTTTATATTTTCCTGGCAATCTTGATTTCCAGCTTGTGATTCATCCAGCCCAGCATTTCACATGATATACTCTGCATAGAAATTAAATAAGCAGGTGACAATATACAGCCTTGTCATACTCCTTTCCCAATTTTGAATCCATGTGTTGTTCCATGTCTGGTTCTAACTGCTGCTTCTTGACCTGCATATAGGTTTCTTAGTAGATAGGTAATTTGGTCTGGTAATCCCATCTCTTTAAGAATTTTCTGCCGTTTGTTGTGATCCACAGTCAAGGCTTTTAGCACAGTCAGTGAAGAAGATGTTTTTCTGGAATTCCCTTGCTTTTTCTATGATTCAGTGGATGTTAGCAATTTGATCTGTGGTTCCTCTGTCCTTCTTGTACATCTGAAAGTTCTCAGCTCATGTACTTTTGTAGCCTAGCTTGAAGGATTTTGAGTGTACCTTGCTAGCCTATGAAATGAGCCCAATCGTGTGATAGTTTGAACATTCTTTGGCATTTCCTTTCTTTGGGATTAGGATGAAAATGAACCTTTTCAAGTTTTAAGCTAGTTTATTTTTTCTCCTAGAATGAACAAAAAAAGCAACATAAGACCTGGTAGCATATTTCTGACTGTATTTGTTAAGTGTTTGGAAAAGCCTCTGTGATGTTGTCTACCTGTGGGCTGAAACTGTGACCAGCCCTTGTATGAAAATCTTGTTTGCTGCAGCCTTGTAGTAAGTACCATTCTGTACTTTTGGCCAGGGAAATATCTACTAAGCTTTATATTTTTGTGGGCTATGTAGGCAATAAAAAATAGCACAATAGCAAGTGTCCAGAAGGATAGAGTCATTATATGACCCCCTGTGTGTTACAAATTCCCCAAAGTTATCAATATAACATATTCCCAGCTCACAACATTCAAATGTGACACCTATACCATTCAAATTGGGTAAAATCATATGTGTTCAAATGTGATCAAAATATGACAATATAGAAATTCATAAATAGAATATGTACATGGTGATAAATTTCTTCTGTTCTGATTAATGTTCTTCCAGGTAAAATTTATAAATCAAGACTTTGGTAGGTGGATTAGTTTGTGGGTAGATAAACTTACCTACTTCACAATCCCTGTTTCACCTTATTTAAGGATTCAACTTCTGGAATGAGAGTATATTTCTAATAGCAAATGTTAATGTATATTTTAACTGTACATTTGTATATCTGGTAATAAAAATTTGGTGCTAAGTACCAGTGTTCAATATAATTTATTTTATCATTAATACAGTTTTTGTTGTGTGATTTGTTTAGCATTGTTTGCATAAATTATGGAAATTTATACAGTATCCCCAGGCAGCAATCAAACGCAAATCTAACAAGTAGAAAAATGTTGGCAGGCTAATTTTTTGGCATTTTGTTGAGCTTGTAATGTTAAAATCATATCTTAACTTTTAAGACTATGGGAAATGTTTCTAAACATTTGGACCCAAAGCCCCCAAATCCTCAATAAAATTTCCCTTTCTAAATCAAATATCTGCACTGGTAGAGAGGGATAAAACAGTTTCTACATTGCAGTGTCCTTGATGTTAAAATTAAGTATGGAAATTAACATCTTAAACTTGAGGCTAGCAGACATAGGTTATTCTTTTACTAATGGCAAGGAAGTGACAAAATTCTGTTAAAGGGAAAAGAATGGAGCATTTTAACTGTAATTTAAATCATCTGAACAGAAGTGTAACCAATATCTTAACAAATGACTTGTGAAATAAGATGAGATTTCTATTGTAAGACTTGTTTGTGTAGACTGGGTATTTAGTTCAGTTCTGTCGCATAGTTGATTCCAGCTCTTTGGAACCCCATGGGCTGCAGCATGCCAGGCTTCCCTGTCCCTCACTACATCCCAGAGCTTGCTCAAGCTCATGTCCTTTGAGTTGGTGATGCCATCCAACCTTCTCATCCACTGTCCTCCCTTTCTCCTCCTGCCTTCACTTTTTCCCAGCATCAGAGTCTTATCCAATGAGTCACTGCTTCACATCAGGTGGCCAAAGTATTAGAGTTTCAGCATCAGTCCTTACAACGAATATTCAGGACTGGTTTCCTTTACAATTGCCTGGTTTGATCTCCTTGCAGCCCAAGGGACTCACAAGAGTCTCCTCCACTACCACAATTAAAAAGCATTAGTTCTTCAGTGCTCAGCCTTCTTTACGGTCCAAATCTCACATCCATACATGACTATTGGAAAAACCATAGCTTTAACTAGATGGACCTTTGTTGGCAAAATAATGTTTCTGCTTTTTAATATGCTGTTTAGGTTGATCATAGTTTTTCTTCCAAGGAGCAAGCATCTTTTAATTTCGTGGCTGCAGTCACCATCTGCAGTGATTTTGAAGCCCAAGAAAATAAAGTCTGTCCCTGTTTCCATTGCTTCCCCATCTGATGAAGTGATGGGATCGGATGCCATGATCTTTGTTTCTGAACGTTGAGTTTTAAGCCAGCTTTTTCACTCTCCTCTTTCACTTTCGTCAAGAGACTCTTTAGTTCCTCTTTGCTTTGTGCCATAAGGGTGGTGTCATCTGCGTATTTGAGGTTATTGATATTTCTCACTGCAATCTTGATTTCCAGCTGTGATTCATCCAGCCTGGCATTTCATGGGATGTACTCTGCATATAAGCTAAATAAACAAGGTGACAGTATACAGCCTTGCTGTACTCCTTTCCCAAGTTTGAACAAGTCTGTTGTTCCATGTCCGGTTCTAACTGTTGCTTCTTTACCTGCATACAGATTTCTAGGAGGCAGGTAAGATGGTCTGGTATTCCTATCTCTTTAATAATTTTCTACAGTTTGTTGTGATCCATACAGTCTGCCTTTTCTAAATCCAGTTTGAACATCTGTAAATTCTCAGTTAGGGCATAGTAATCTTGCAGTAAGTTGGAACATTTTAAAGATATAATAAAAGTAACTGGCTATAAGATATATGCAACATGTTTTAATTTAAAGGACTTAAAAGCATAAGTCATAATGTAACCTATTAGAAATAGCAGGCATGTGAAATATTGCTTCAAGCTTAACACTGATGGTTTGGAGGTTTAATCAAACTGAATTAACTTTCACAAAAGTGACTCTAAGGTAGATTGTTGATTATCATTCTCAATTAGTTAGTGCTCTGTTTTTCTCATGTTTAATGGTCAAATTTGGATACATCCAGGCAGGCACAGATGTGGGTTATTCCTTTCCAAGCTATTCAATTCCTGCCAAGATTTCCCAAGTGTCAATTGCAATGTCAATTGTAATGTTAGTGGTTTCAAAAGAATGCTTGAAGATTATGACTGTTTTCCGAAGGAAGATTTTAGATCCTATAATTGAATGTTTTGTGTTTGTTTGAATCAGCTATTTCTTTTTTCTAACTTTATACCTTAATTTTAGAAAATAGATCTCAATTTTAGCAGTGGTGCCCTCTGGGTTGCAGGATTATAGTAACCATTCTAATCTTTCTGCTTTTTTGTAAACTTTAAAAATTATTTACATTTTGTTTATTTTTAAAGTTCTGTTATTAAAGTAAGACATAGGAATGGTTAAGAATTGAGATGATGCTAAAGAACTGAAAATAAAGATAGTCTGTGCTCCACCCTTTCCCACTCCAAATTGCTATGCTCAGTGGCTTCATTTTCAACACTTGTAGCTATTGTTTTATTTACATACATATTTAAAGTATTAAAATATATTTATATAAATAT
>NW_011494810.1:5910809-5911626 GCF_000754665.1 Bison bison bison | reverse complement strand
TTTGTCTTGTTAAATGACTATACAAGGATTGCATTATGATGATCATGTATAAGTTACGCTGTCTATTTTGTTTGAAACTCAGTCTTGTACTGATCAGAATGTACTAAGTGTCTTATCATCATTGGCTTACACTTATCTCTCCTCGTATGTGTGTTAGTCACTCAGTGGTGTCTGACTCTGCGACCCTATGGACTGTAGCCCACCAGGCTCCTCTGTCCATGGAATTCTCCAGGCAAGAGTACTGGAGTGGGTTGCCATTTCCTTCTCCAGGGGATCTTCCCTACCCAGGGATTGAACCCTGGGTGGCTCAGATGGTAAAGAGTCTGCTTGCAATGTGGAAGAGATCTGGGTTTGATCCCTGGGTTGGGAAGTTGCTCTGGAGAAGGAAATGGCAACCCACTGCAGTACTTTTGTCTGGAAAATCCCATGGACGGAGGAGCCTGCTAGTCTACAGTGCATGGAGTCACAAAGAGTCAGACACCACTGAGTCACTTCTCTATCTCTCCTTATCACTAATTAATCTCTGAACTCTGTTAGAACACTAAGCTTTTCACCAAGTGGGTCAAGTGCATCAATTAAACTTTTGTCTTAGAGGGACATTTACAGAATCATTCTCCTGCTATGACCTGGACAGGAATCTTTCTTTTTTGTGTACTAAGCATCCTGGGGATTTCCTTCACCTTTTTTTTTTTTTTCTTTCTTTTGGTGATTGCTCCTATTTCCTGGTTCCTGTGACTTCCACTTGCTTATTGCCCTGTTTCAGTGCAGCACATTCTCCAGTAGCTTCCTTAAAAAAAAAAAAAAAAAAGTTTGCAGT
>NW_011494810.1:5889525-5910709 GCF_000754665.1 Bison bison bison | reverse complement strand
AAAAGTTTGCACCACAAGTTAAACTTTTGCTACCTCAAATGCCTGAAAATGCCTTTATTTTACTTTTATATTTGATTGATAGTCTAACTAGGTGTAGAATTTAGACCATAAGATATTTCCTCTTGGAATTTTGTAGCATTACCTATTTTTAACTTCTGAGTGAGAATTACAGTGTTTTGGTCCCCAGTCTCTTATATGTGACCTAATTTGTCTCACTATAAACTGTTGTAGAATCCTGACTTGATTCTTAGTATTTCTGAAAATCAGCATGGTGTGCCTTGCTGCTGGTATTTTTTACACATTGTTCTGTGCATTTATACATCACAATTACTTTGAAGTTTTCAATCCTGGTAATTTTTTATGTGGTATTTGTTTAATGCTTTCCTTTCTGTATTTTCTCTGTTAACTCTTTCTAGACTCATGATATTCGGATATCGACCTTCTGGCCAGAATGGTTAACTCCTTTACTTTTTGCCCCATATTTTACTTCAGCTTCTGGATTGGTTTTTTGTTTTATATATGATATCATTTTTGTAACTTCCTAGATACTTTTCTTGTTTTGGAATGTTCTTTTTGTAGACTTATGTTTTAACTGAAATTTTTTGTTTAAGTAATTGTAGATTTATATGCAGTTTTAAGAAAAAATGCACGGTTGTCACACACTATACTCAGGTCCCTCCAATGGTAATATTTTTTGAACTAGAAAATAATTTCACACAGTACTGAGATTGATATAATCTACCCAGAAAACTCAGATTTCCCCAGTGGTACTTGTGTGGCTGTGGATTTAGTTCTATGTGATATTCTCACATGTGTAGATGTGTGTATTTACTACCACAAGTATACCTCGTGTCGCACTTGTGTTTATAACAAAACCTAAGAGTTGACTCATTGGAAAAGACTCTGATGCTGGGAAGGATTGGAGGCAGGAGGAGAAGGGGACGACAGAGGATGAGATGGCTGGATGGCATCACTAAGTCGATGGACGTGA
The DNA here is from genome assembly GCF_000754665.1 of Bison bison bison. Lineage (NCBI taxonomy): Eukaryota > Metazoa > Chordata > Mammalia > Artiodactyla > Bovidae > Bison > Bison bison. The sequence continues at coordinate 5,909,718 of NW_011494810.1, read as the reverse complement.
GTCTGAGTGAACTCCGGGAGTTGGTGATAGACAGGGAGGCCTGGTGTGCTGTGATTCATGGGGTCGCAAAGATTCGGACACAACCGAGCGACTGAACTGAACTGACTCCCCCTACTTTTTAAATTTTCATTTCTAGGATTTTGTCGTTTCCAAAATGTCATATAAATGTAATCATACCATGTGTAACTTCTTGAGGCTGACCTTTTTCACTAAGTATAATGCCCTTGAGGTTCATTTCAGTTGCTGTGTGTTCTTTCCTTTTACTGCTTCGTGGTATCTCATGGTTTGGATATGCCGCCGTTTGCTTAACCACCTATTGAATGGCACCTGGACTGATTCCCATTCTTGACTATTACAAACAGAGCTGCTATGAGCATTCGCATACAACCTTTTATATGAGTATAAGTTTTCATTTCTGAAGGATAAATGCCCAAGAGGGTAATTACTAGGTCATATGATAATTGTCTGTTAATTTGAAAAGAAACGGGTAAACTGTCCCTCAGACTATTTCTAGAATCTTATTTTTGGATCACCTACGTGTGAGAGATCCAGCTTCTCTTCAGTCTTGCCAGAATTTGAATGGTCACTGTTTGTTTGTTTCTTCATGTTAGCTATTCTAATGGGTGTGTAGTACAGTGGTTTTCATCTTGCATTTCCCTGATGACTATGAAGTGGAACATCTCTTCATAGCTTGTTGGCAACCTGTGTATCTTCTCATTGAAATAACTCTTATATCTTTAGCCCATTTTGTTACCGGATTGTTTTCGTACTATGAAGTTTTGAAGTTTCCCTCTATAATCATAATACTACTCTTTTGTTGAACATCTGTAAACTTTTTTCCCAGTCTATAATTTATCTCTTCATCCTCTTTATGTGAACTTTCAAAATGAAAATGGTGAAATCCAATTTATCAAATTTTCTTTTTATGGATTATGATTTTGGTTATAAGTCTAAGAGCTCCTTGTCTAACACTAGACTTGAGGCTTTTCTCTATATTTTCCCTAAATGTTGTGTGTTTTAAGTCTGTAATCCATTTTGAGTTAATTCTTGAATAAACTGTGAGGTTTAGGTCAATATTTGTATTTTTACCTATGGATATGCAATTGTTCCAGCAGCATTTGGTAAGATTATTCTCTATCAAATGGCTATTCCACTTCTGTAGAAAATGAGTTAGGCACATTTGTGTGGGGACTATTTCTTGTTTCTCCTATTGGTTCCTTTTCAATCCCTTTGTCAGAAATATACTATTTTGGTTGCTATGTCTATATAGTAAGTCTTAATATTGCGTAGATATCATGGATGGAGGAGTCTGGTAGGTTGCAGTCCATGGGGTCGCTAAGAGTTGGACACGACTGAGCGACTTCACTTTCACTTTTCACTTTCATGCATTGGAGAAGGAAATGGCAACCCACTCCAGTGTTCTTGCCTGGAGAATCCCAGGGATGGGGGAGCCTGGTGGGCTGCCATCTATGGGGTCGCACAGAGTCGGACACGACTGAAGCAACTTAGCAGCAGCAGCAGCATGATGGATCTTTTATTATTATCTTAGAAGTCCTTGAGATCTGAAATAAAAACTTTAAGATCTATATAGGATCTCATTAAGAATAACTAGGTTAGGAACTAGAAAATCTGGATACAAGTAGAGGCTTAGGTTTGTAACTAACTGACAGTGAGAACTATGTTAGACTTAGTAGTAGTAAGTAAAATAAACTGTTTATGATGAGGTACCTTTTGTACACTCCTTATTATTAATATAAATCAGATTTTTTTGGTATTTTTACTATAGTAAAATATGCATAAAATTTAACATTTTAACTATTTTTAATTGTATAATTCATTGATATTAATACATTCAAAATGTTGTGCAACAAGCACCATTATCCATTTCCAGAACATTTTTTTTTTTATCATCCTGGACAGAAACACTGTATTCTTTAAGTAATAACTCCCCATTTATCTCATCCCCTCTGTCCCTAGTACTGACTATTGTCTCTTCTATCTCTATGAATTTTTCTGTTCTGGATACCGCATATAAGTAGAGTAATATAATATTTGCCCTTTTATGTCTGACTTATTTCACTTAGGAAAACATTTTCAAGATTGTGAATGTATCAGAATTTCATTCCTTTTTATGACTGAATAATATTCCATTATATGTGTATGCCACAGTTTTGCTTATCCATTCATCTACTGATGATCATTTGGATTGTTTCCACCTTTTGGCTATTTATATACTTTAAAAACTCTCCAAATCCCAAACTTTAACCAGGGGAGCTCTATTTTCAAGTGATTTACATTTTGCTTGAACAAAAGATTCTGTTTCTAAAATCAATCTGAAAAGAGGCATTTTATATACAATGATGATTCTATCATCTCTCAAATTTGAAATTTCTGCACATATCTATTTTGATAATAAATATATGTCTTAACATATCTTAATATTTGCAAGGTGATTGAATAACTTATAATAAGAAAAGAGATGTGATTTTCTATTTAAGTTGGAGGATCTCTGTATGGAAAAGTTGTGGAAAAATCCTCAAAGAATACTCAGTCTCCTATCTTATGCTTCTTGCTGTCTTATCTCCACTTTTCACTGCCTTTCAGTGATTTTTACAATATTTGTGGAAAATTAATAATTATGCAGATAACTCTTGTCCATAGAAATGTAAGTCAGCTTCATCTGATGAAATGCAATTGTTTATTATCCCATAGAAGGACAGTCTTGTGTATTTTTATTAATATGCTTCAGAATTTTGATTGACCTATATAAGTGAGGTCACCATTTTATTGATAGTAATATCTTACTGAATCCCCCATTAATGAATAAGTTAAATAAAATATTCGTTAAGTATTCATATTATATTTGTATGAGCCATGACATTACCTATTTTTGGAAAATAATCATTTAACAACATATTGACCTGAACTTCAGGTAACAAATTCAAGGCTGGGAGATTCACTCTCTGTCAAGCCTGGGAGAAATTCCAAAGAGAAGAAAATCCTTTCCTGGGTGACTATAGGAGATTATAAAACCACTCAGAGAACCACAGAATTGTGGAGTTGCATGAGCAGACTCCAGAGGTCATGACTAGCCTCCACACTTCTCCTCACATTGTATAGAATGAAGCATCTCTACTAACAAGTTCAGAGTCATGCAGAAATGGAGTTACAGATTTGGAGGCAATTCTAAGGCTCAAATTAGGTATCATTATTAAAGCAAGAAAACTCTAGCTTGAACTGGAGTTTTTCACATTAGTGAAGTATACAGAAAAATTTTAACTCTAAGCAGAGAATGTTTGTTACAGACAGAAAATGCATTCTGCTCATAGGGAAAGAATAGTGTGCATCTACCCAATCCAAAAAAACAATTTGTCTTCACTTACCTTGAGAAGATTGAAATAACTTTGTGACTTTATTTCTATTATATATTATTCACATAGTTGTTTCTGTAATAAGTAATTATTAATACTTTAGGTACATGGTATATTGAGGGCAGTATATTCAAAATGGGCTGCATTGATAAATCTTAAATATTTAAGTTTATTCTTTAGTTTTGCTTTATAGATATAACCAGGAAGGGTTTAAAAATTAAGAGTTGGAAGTGAACCTGTTGACATCTATCAAGAGACTTTAATTTGGAAAATTCACTTAGCTGTGAGGGAAAGGAATGCTTTTCTTCAAGAAGGAAACAAAGGTCACAAACTTAATGTACCAGCTCATTTTCTTAACACATTATTAACCTGGGGGATTTTTGCAGACACTAACACCTGTAGCCTATGATTTTTTATGAAAGTGGATACTGAAACACCTCCAGTCAATAACATTCAGGTAACAAAATGTATTAATATATCTCTATTCAGTAATGAGTTTATTGATTGATAGATAGCTTACATGAAATTTCAGTGCAAAGGGAAAGTTGTTCTTGTAATTTCATCATGCTGCTGCTGCTGCTACAAGTCGCTTCAGTCGTGTCCAACTCTGTGCGACCCCATAGATGGCAGCCCACCAGGCTCCCCTGTCCCTGGGATTCTACAGGCAAGAACACTGGAGTGGGTTGCCATTTCCTTCTCCAATGCATGAAAGTGAAAAGTGAAAGGGAAGTCCCTCAGTCGTGTCCGACTCTTAGCGACCCCATGGACTGCAGCCCACCAGGCTCCTCTGTCCATAGGGTTTTCCAAGCAAGAGTAAATTTCATCATGAGCATTAGGTAAAATATACATATCAAGAGTGAAGAAAATAAATGTGTTATCATATGCTTCTAAATCATGTTTCTGTTGTATCTATAAAATAGTTTCTCATTCTCTGACATACAAAGTTGTTTTCACACTTTTTAAGAATAGTTCCTTTCCTTTCTGAATGCTTATCTTGAGCATGCTTTCTCTCTTATTTCGAACCTTGAGGATTTGTGTATTTGCATCATTGACTGAGCATTCACAGTAACTTCACATGTTTCTATATTCACTAGTTCATTCAACACCATTTATTGAGTACCTCTGTGAACCAGGGTCTTAGGTAAGTATTGTCACTATACTTTGGCCTTGAGGGATCAAGAAAAGGTTTGCAGGTAAGAATACAAAGCCAAAAACTTGAAACAGCATCTGCAAAAGCATGGGATGGTGAAAGGACATGGCATTTTCCAGACAAGGACATTGCATTTTTCTAGAAAAGTGTCAATGCTTAAAGCATAAAGTGCTCATAGTAGTTAGAATTGAAGTTGGAGAAAGAGGTGAGGAAATCCTGCTTTGAAGGCGATTACACCATGATTAAGGCTTCCTTGGGTAGCTCAGTGGTATAGAATCTGCATGCCGATGCAGGAGCCACAGGAGATGGAGGTCAGGAAGATGCCCTGGAGGAGGAAATGGCAATTCACTCTAGTATTCTTGCCTGGAGAATCCCATGGACAGCGGAGCCTCGCGGGCTACTGTCCACAGAGTTGCAAAGTGTCAGACATAACTGGGCAGCTGAGCACACACGAGCACACATACCATGATTAGAAATCCAGTCATGTTATTAGTTCAATTATCCTATGTTTTATTTTTCTAACTGGATAATATGTTCCTGGATGCCAGAGATTACATAGTATATTCTTAATTATTAGGAAAATTTTTTAATTTATTTCCTGGATTTAGTTAATAAAATAAACAGTAATAATGTAACAAGTACTAATAATTAACTCTCAGTATACATTCTCTCCTTTCCCCTGTGTAGGATCCATATGTTTTAGCAGGCCTATGCAGGAAAGGTGTGTAGATGTGTTTGCATGTTGTGTACATTAACGCATGTTCTAACTAGAAGGTTCCTGACCAGCTGGAAGTCCATGAAAACATGGACTTAATATTTTGTTCTTGGCTGTTTCCTAGAGCCTAGGACAGTGTCAGCCATCTTGCCAGTGTTGAACAGATGTTTGTTGAATTGATTAAACAATTCATTTATACAACAGGAAAGTTGGAATGATATGGCTTTGTGAAAAAAGAAAACATTTTCATTTAAAAACATATAACTTGTAATTCAGAGAACATAATTGGAACTGAAAAATATGAATTCAACAAACAGCTGAGATGTTACACATTTTCCTTCACCTGTGCCGGAAGATGAGGCATCAAAGATATGTTCAGGTGACTCATTTCTTTAGGAAAATAAAAGAGAAAATGATAGATGGGAAAATGACACCATGAAAATAGAAAAACCTGAATGTCAAAGAGAAAAATAGATTTCAACAAAGAAAACTGAAGAAAATAGTGGCTAGTTACTAGCTGGATAATTAATCAACAAAACATTGCAGTAAGAAAAACTGCATTGCTAAGACTATAAAGTGAGGATGGTTCCTGACACCCTGGAGTTTAGTGTTTTAAATTGGTATGAGCTTTTGTTCAAGTGAGAGATTCATCATACTTTCCAAATACAAAGCTAAGGTGCTGAACCTGAATGTTGAGAGTCATACTTCAGGTTTAGTTTTGAATGACTAATTTTAAAAGGAGCAAAGCATAATTTGTCCTATTTTATGTTTTTAATATTGTATTGAAAACAGAATTTATTCAAGAACTTTGATAGGATGATTGAAACATTCAAAATTGGAAGAAATTACCAGTAAGACAGGTACTCATTAAACCTTTCAAAAATATTTCATAGGGACCTACTGTGTGCAAACATTGGGTATGCTATTAAGCAGAAAAAAAATGATGAACAAAACAATAGTAAATTTGTGTCCTAATGGCTTTATTTTTTAATGTTTCCACAATAGAAGGTTCATTTTATTTTTAGGAAAAGCAGAACATCAATGACACATTCACTAAAATGTGTAAAAATGGCTCTTAAACATTTGACAGTATGTTCAAGCTCACTCATAACATGTATACAGACTATAGTGAAACATATTTTCTTGCCATTCCATATTGACAGAATTAAAATACATGTTAATACATTTTCACGCTGAGTCTGTGGGGAATCAGTCATTCACATCATTGCTGGTGGGGATTTAAAATGACACAATCTTAATGAAAGAAATTTTGCAATATCTAGTTAAAGTACTTCCAAAATATACAAGCAGCACATGCAGCTCAGTATCAGAGAAATAACCCAATCAAAAAATAGGCAGAAGACTTAAACAGACATTTCTCCAAAGAAGATGCACAGATGGCCAACAGATACATGAAAAAATGCTCAATACAACTCATGATTGTGTGTGTGAGAGGTCAGTTAGGTCCAGCTCTTTGCAAGCCTGTGGACTGTAGCCCACCAGGCTCCCCTGCCCATGGGATTCTCCAGGCAATACTGGAGTGGGTGACCATTTCCTCCTCCAGGGGATCTTTCTGAGCCAGGAATGGAACCTGCATCTCTAGCATTTCCTGCTCTGGCAGGTAGATTCTCTACCTCTGAGCCATCTGGGAAGCCCAGCTCATTATTACAGAAATGCAAATCAAAACTCCAATGAGGTATCACCTCACACCTGTCTGAGTGTCCATCCTCAAAAAATCTACAAAGAAAAGCTTGAGAGGATGTGGAGAAAAGGGAACCCTCTTGCACTGCTGCTGGGAATGTAAATTGATATAGCCTAATGGATTTAATTCAAGGCAAAGAGAGCTACACACACACACACACACACATTCACTCACATCCACACACAAACACAAAGTAACTAAAGAAAAGATGTGTCTGTGTGTTGTCCCTCAGTCGTATTGGACTCTACGACCCCATGGACTGTAGCCCACCAGGCTCCTCTGTCCAAGGATTCTCCAGGCAAGAGTACTGGAGTGGGTTGCCATTTCCTTTTTCAGGGGATGTTTCCAACCCAGGGATTGAACCCATGTTTCTTGCATTGCAGGTGGATTCTTTACTCCCTGAGCCATAGCAAATACCTATTTCTTAGGAAGGAAATGAAGAAAAGAGCAGAGAGAAGATTTCTCTTGAATAGCTTAGTAGTGAATGCTCTTTTGAGAGAATGAATTTTAGCTGATACCTTGAGAAGAGAATGATGTGCAAAGGGTTAGAGGAAAAGTGTTCCTGGCAGAGGGAATAGTATGGGAAAAGGTCCTTGGGAAAGAGTTTTTTAGCCCAGAATTGCAGAAATCTCTGATGTCTGGGTTGAAGTGAATTAAGAGGGAGATTGAGAAGGATGAAGTTAGAACACAGGCAGAGGCTAGACCATGATGAGCTTTATGCTTCATGGAATGGAGATTGGCTTTATTCGAGAGCAAAGAACAAAAATAGGGCAATGAGGCCTTGTCCTCATTTCCTTGTGAAACAATGTCAGAAGTGAAATTAAAATATAGTTACTTTTTCAGCAACATATCCACTTCGAGTCAGATTTAGAAAAATGTCTCCTGGAAATATATTCATATTTTTGGTAAACTGGACTATGACTATTGTACTTCTTTATGCTGTGAATGCCTGGAAACAAAATTAATAACTGTATATAGGTTAACTGGGTGTCCTGGGTGGTGCTAGTGGTAAAGAACCCACCTGCCAATTCAGGAGACCTAAGAGATGGGGGTTCAATCTCTGGGTGGAGAAGATCCCCTGGAGAAGGGCATGGGAAACCATTCCAGCATTCTCAGGGAATCCCATGGACAGAGGAGCCTGGCAGGCTATGGTTTGTAGGGTCACAAAGAATCGGGCATGATGAAGTGACTTAGCATTCACAAAAATTAATTGTGTTTATGAAAATCCCATGGACGGAGGAGCCTGGTAGGCTGTAGTCTGTGGGGTCGCTAAGAGTCAGACACGACTGAGCGACTTCACTTTCACTTCTCACTTTCATGCATTGGAGAAGGAAATGACAACCCACTCCAGTGTTCTTGCCTGGAGAATCCCGGGGACGGGGGAGCCTGGTGGCCTGCCGTCTATGGGGTCGCACAGAGTCGGACACGACTGAAGCGACTTAGCAGAAGCAGCTGCAGCAGCAGTTATGTTTTAGGAGAAACAATTTGACCTTCATTGAATCTAAATCCACAAGTCACTGGAGCTGAATTAACACCCTGAAACTTTTATTTCTGAAAAATCTCATATGTATTTATCTTGATCTCGAGCTGAATATCCTGATACTTAGCTTTGTTATATCAGAAAGTGAAAAGACAGGTTAAAATGATAAAACTTCTCAATATGCATGACTTAATCTGCTTTCTGTCTTTAAGGAATCAAGTTTGGTATAATGTTTCCCAAAAAATGATTATGCTTGCATCACAGACATAGTTTTTTCAATTCTAAGTAGTATTATTAGCCTCCTCTTGAGCAGTGACATATAAGAAACCATGGGTCTGATGTGCTGGTCACATAATTCTAATACACACTAACATGAGCGCATAACACCACCAACATCACTGTTTACCATTTACCAAGTAAAACTATCCTGGGTAACACCAATGTTACAAAAAACAAATTGGCTTCAGCAGTTAAGACCATTTCTTCATAGAGCCCAACCATATGCCTAAACCATCCTTTGGGTGGATAGGCACAGTATCTGTGCCTTCTAAAAAATCAGTAGCCACAAACCGTAACAGAGGCGTGAGCAAATATCAAGCCCAACTCAATTCTAATAATCTGTACTCCCTGTAAACTGCTGAAGCGTGGGACAACTCAACAGACTGTATACAGTTCATGAATTACTATTGGGCAGTCTTGGCTGAAAGAACGTTCAATTTTCAGTTCTATGCTAGGTCGCTAGAAATAGCTCTTAAGTCTATTGATCAGAAGCTTTTGACTAGAGAAGACAAAAGCATATGCATATAGACAGGCCCTTCTAACTTCTAGCTTCTCAGAGTCAAACATGCTTGGTTATACAGAAGTCTTTTGCCTGCTAGCAATTAAGAATGTAGAACAATTGAGAAAGTAACAAATTAATGACTAAAAGCAAAATTAGCGTTCAACCTAACTTGGATGAGGTAGAGAGTCTTGGTCAGTGAAAAGACATGCCACGTGATATAATAATTGTGTTGAAATCTTCATCAGAAACTCTCTTGACTCCTCAAGGAGCAGGGGTGTAGTTTGTAAAGGTAAAAGGTAGAAATTTACTTTTAAGTCTAATTTAACCTTCAGAAACATGCTTTAAAACAAATTGCTCAGAAGAGCAATAGCATTATAAACAAAAGGCAAATATAGATTAGAACTGGAATTTACTATAATAAATTCAAATAGGGTTTTCTAATAATTTACTTTTTCTTCTCTTTAGAGTTTTATTTCATAAGATTATAGCTGTTCCCTTTATTTTGTAGACTATATTTTAGACCTGTGTGTATGGAATTTTAAAGGATACACTGTTAACATAGAATGTTGTATGATCACAAACTATCAATGTAAAAAAAAGCATGAAAACATTAACATGTTTGTGGTTTCTCTGTGTTCATTTTAAATTAACAAACATTCACTGAATGTGTAGCATGTACTGCAGTCATTTCTGTCGTTATCAGGATAGAAAATGAATAAAATGTAAAAAAAAAAAAAAAAAAGTGAGGTTGCTCACTCATGTCCAACTCTGTGACTCCATGGACTATAGTCTGCCAGACTTCTCCATCCATGGGATTTCCCAGGCAAGAATACTGGAGTGGGTTGCCATTCCCTAACATGATCCCTAATTTCCAGGAGATTCCAATCTGGCAGGGTAGTGGTGATAGAGGATATACCCTCAAAGAACTTTTAAGACATGGTGCAACATGATGTAAGCACTAAGAACCTTTAAAAGGGATACTCATCTCTCCTGTCCTGGCCATTCTGGCCACAAGAGTATCAGCCTTACTGAGAAGATGGCATGCATGCTGTACCTCTTTATCAAAACTTCAAATTGGTATACTTATCTGTTATACATTCACCTTTGGGGAACTAGGGAAATGAGAATAACTGGCACCTAATTCTTCCTAGAACTTAAAGATATACCAACATGCTGCTGCTGCTGCATCGCTTCAGTCATGTCCAACTCTGTGCAACCCCATAGACAGCAGCCCACCAGGCTCCTCCGTCCCTGGGGTTCTCCAGGCAAGAACACTGGAGTGGGTTGCCATTTGCTTCTCCAATGCATGAAAGTTAAAAGTGAAAGTGAAGTTGCTCAGTCGTGTCTGACTCTTAGCGACCCCATGGACTGCAGCCTACCAGGCTCCTCCATCCATGGGATTTCCAGGCAAGAGTACTGGAGTGGGGTGCCATTGCCTTCTCCAATACCAACATGAGCACATGCCAAGTTGTATAAAAGTTCCTTTTTCTTTTTTTTGAAATGAGAGTTATACTAAGTCTCTATCCTCCCCTATGCAATCTCCTCTGCCCAAACTTTAACCCCATTACTATCACTTTGCTGTGCTTCAGTGTTTAGAACCATGTGGCACACTTTCATAGCAAGATGTCCTGGATGTAGAGGGTAAAGCCTGATGATCTATGCTGAGGAGTAAGAAAAACTAATTCTAAGAGTCCTTTTTATAGAACTCATTACTCAATGCCTGTATCTTTCATTATCTGTCATTAAGACATTGAGGGATATGACGATGTTCTCAAAATCATCTTTTGTTCATAGTTTAATATTGTCCTGTTGAAAGTAAATGCAAAACAAAATCTTACTTGATTGACTTTTGGATTAGGAAACACTAAGTAGCAGTTACTATAGGATATCAATAATGAGAAATAGGACTGCCTTATTTTTGTGAACAACTGGAAGCCTCGTGTATAAGTCATGGTCATTATTTCATTTAACCTCACAAATAGCTTATGCCTAAAACAAGAGGGACCCAGACTCAGAAAGTTAAGAAACTTTCCCAGAGAAAGAGAATCAGAAAGGAAGGAGCTGGGGCAAGCACCAGAATGCTGTCTTTGAGCTCCATATTCTTTTCATAAACCCACAAAAAACCTCTCTGACACAAGCTATACCACTTTGACCATGAAATTTAAGCCCTGCCAAACTTGTCCTTTTAGTGAACAACAAAGACCAACACACATCACATAAAAACACTTCTGCCTAATCAGAATTTCTGAGGTTCTTCTTAGCTATTATTTCCATAGAGTTTTGAGTGATTCATTTGATTTATTTGAAGGGAGCTGAGTCAGCCACCTTCTTCTGAATCCTACTCCATTGCCTTTTGCCCTGGTCTAGGATCTATTTTTATTGATTAGGCTTCTGAACTATTCACTATTAAGTTGTCAGTTGTTGTAATATTAAGTGGTTTAGTTCCATAAGCTGCACTGAAAAGAATGGCATTAGTCAGAAATTTGTCATGATTAGGTGTGAAACTGAAATGTTTAAATGTCATCATGAACAATGTCTACAATCTGTTATACATTACAGTGTCCTCTGGTCTTTAGCAGTATAGAATGTCACCGTGTGTGGCCTTTCTTCACCTTAAAATGTATATGTGCATGTAGTTATGTATGAATTATATACGTGTGTGTATGTTCTTGCATACTATGAATATTTATGTATCTTTAAGCTGATTTTCTGTTGATGAAAGATGCTATGAAAAGGTGCTATTGTGATAAACAGAGAAAAATTAAACGAGAAAAAGAAGTCATAAAAGATTTGAGAAAGAAGTCATGTGTTCTTTTAATATTACCAGCATGACAAAAGGGAAGAGTATCCATATAATCAATGAAAGAAAAATAAGGGAATATATTAGATAGGGACACATAATTAAAAGTAGTGTTATTTCTTCCCTCAGATCTCTTCCAGAGGTAATGTATCTCAATATTATACTAATGATGGTCAAAGGTGGAAACTCCAGCTTTTGCCTCACTGTAAGTTTACTAAGATAATTTTGACAGGATACGCTATCATTTTACTGGCTCTTTTTGGCTCATATTTCTTTAACTGAAAAATATATTCAACTCAAAGGTGATTTTGCCCAAAGGGGATAAAAAATTGTTGTTAAGGGGAAAGAATTCCTCCTCTCTTTATGTATAAAGTGCAGATATACATAGAATATGTACACAGATATAAATAGATCTATAATGTTGAAATTGGGGGCAATGTGGAAGACAATGCCTAAAAACTCTTCTTGGGGAGTGATACTAAAGAAATGAATGAGAAATACCACTCTAGGCTTAGTGATTTCTGAGGTCTCTTTCAGTGCTGTCTTTCCAGGGTTATGGACTTTTACATCTTGAATGTCTTTATTTTTATTATATCATTAAAAATGGAAGCAAAGAGGATGTTTCAAAATGAACAATGCCCATCATTAGCAATACAAGCAATGTAATTTAGAGCTTATGAGCTTGCGTAAGAGCTGGGTATAGCAAGGAATACTCTGGAAGAAATTAAAAGAGTGTAAGGGATTTCATTCCCTATCTGAAGACATGATTTGCATGGCAGATGGGATCTATAACTAGAGCTCACCTTCTTTGGGCTGGAGTGTGGGGAAAAGGACTGGCAAAGAGACCTGGTAGAATTTGTGGTAGAATTCACTTGTAAATACATCAGTTTCTATGTACCCTTGTTAAAAGTTAGGAACATTTAATCCCGAACATTTATACATTTACTCCTATTTCTTTGATTTATTATGTAAGTGATTTCAAATGACGTAAAATAAAAAAGGGAGAAAATGACAAACTGATAATCATTTTATATTGGCCTTGTAACTGTATAGTGCTTTGTGGATATAATATAAATAACCATTGATTTTCATTCCTGACATCTAGTACAGGTCAATTTGGAGGAATTAAAATGAATTTCAAGGGCATTCTTTTGGTTTTTTACAGGGTTGGGGTATACCAGCATGTTCTTAGGGCATTTAGGCATATAATTATAGGCATACAATGTTACATCTGTACCATTTTTATAATTTATAGATGCTTTCAAAAATATAGCTTATGCTGTTAATGTACTTAGAAAAGGCTAGTAAAATCAGAGGCATGCCTCCATAAAATATAGGCTCCATTACCTGACTCAGGGAACTGAATGTCACTCCACTCCTGAACACAATTCTACCACTCAAACACAAGTCACTGATAGCTTATTAATGTCAAAATGACAGGAATAGATGGAAAAGAATAGTTTTTATTCAGTCAGTTTAGTGAGCAAGGAGATGTACACATAGTTCTGAAAGGCATTGTTTTAATTTATTTTAATGGAGGGAGAACTGAATTATAAAACAAAATTTATGTGATCCCTAAGACATGAATAACAAACTTGGAAACATTAGACATCATAATGATTATTCTCATTTAAAAAGTTTGATTTTCGAATTGTCAGTACAAATGGTTAAGAAATAATTCTTAAACTAGAATGCTAAGTTTGAATTAACAAACAGATGCAGACTGAGTGAAAGTCTAGTTTTGATGTCTGGGACTCTTGTTCAGAACAGCGTCCATGTTTACACTTAATTATGGCTATCTGCTTTTTTTAGAGTGACATTTAGTAACTTTCACATATATATAAAACTTGGGTTTACAAATATGCATAGATACCTATGGTGTCAGTATAGTATTTGTGATTGAATTTTTTCTAGAAACAATATATATAAAAGCTTAATAAATATGAAAATAATTTTTTTTCCAAATTTTATGCGTGATCACATCTTTTTTTTGTACTTTGAGTTTCTAACTTGGAAGTCAATATATAATTTAAGCAATAAATTCCTACTTTATTATTTATTTTCTAAGAATGAACTAGAAGAAACTGTAACATATGCATAGTACTCACCAATGTTGAGTTGTAACTTTATTGCTTTGTTTAGTGGCATTTGAAGAATATAAAATACATTTTAAGTAGATTTATTTTATTTTGAAAAGTACTGCTGCTGCTGCTGCTAAGTTGCTTCAGTCGTGTCCGACTCTGTGCGACCCCATAGATGGCAGCCCACCAGGCTCCCCCGTCCCTGGGATTCTCCAGGCAAGAACACTGGAGTGGGTTGCCATTTCCTTCTCCAATGCATGAAAGTGAAAAGTGAAAGTGAAGTCGCTCAGTTGTGTTCGACTCTAGCGATCCCATGGACTGCAGCCTACCAGGCTTCTCCGTCCATGGGATCTTCCAGGCAAAAGTACTGGAGTGGGGTGCCATTGCCTTGGGTGCTTCTAAAGATGATAAATTCATTTTTTAAAAATAATTTCATCTACTTTTGCCACCATTAGGCCTTGTTAACTCTCTGGGCTCTTAAAATGCCATTCACCAAAAATAGCAAAATTTATGACAGGTTCAAGAAATTGAATTTGTTCTTTTAATTAATTTGTTTTCAAGTTTTTAATCATACATATTATTTCCAAGAAGTCTAATCCTCAAATTGACAAAGTTAATTTTGTAGGTTTGGGGTTTGATCCAGATCATGGATCAAATGCTACACTGCAGCAAATTATCCCTTAATAAATGGTTATATTCGCCCAACAGAAGCTCCTAAAAAAAGTCATATTCTACTTCAAACATCTGAATTCCTTTAGAAATCTTTTCAAAACTGAAAAATTCAATTTATCATCCAGATGAACTGTATAATAAGAGCATTTAATCCTTTAAGTGGCATCTTTACCTCCTAAGAGGAAATGGCTTTTTTCAGCTTTATGTTATCCACGGGGAGAACACTGAGGCCATGTAAGGTGGTTCTGTGTATAAATTCATTGTGGGCAGGGGGTGGTAGGTGATGGGGTGGACTGAACCCAAGAAATGAAAGAAAGGAAAGTATACAGGCCCACTTGGGCTAAGTCATGTGAATTCTGCCCTCTGATCAAATTACTCAATCAAATGCCAGACAATGACCCTATTATTTCCCCACATTTATGTGCTGTTTTTTATGGTTCTCCTTTCTTCCCTGTAATATTGAGGCAGATTCACAGAACTTCCTGGGGTGTTGCAAGTGGAACCTGCACAGTGGCAGTACTGTTCTAATAAGAGCAGAAAAAGAATGAGCAGAGCTGAAAAGATAGTTTACTCATGGTTAAAGGCATGTTAGTCTTTGAAGACTGTTTTAAAGTAAGAGATTAAGACTGTAGTAACCATGACTTGCCATATTATTTTACCAATAGATCAGAACTTACTTCAGGTTAAATCTATAATTGGGCCACCTGGGCTAGAATGATGAGGAGTCTTGATTGTGAGTGTGCGTTTGACAGCTTAGTTCTCTTCAGAAATTTTCAAATAGAAAGATTTAGGATTCCTTGAGGCACAGAAAAGCTGTGGATGAAGCCTGCCAGGGCAAGAATTTCTTATCTTGGCTTTGCATCTGATTTGCTTAATCTCACTTTGCTTCTTTGTGCTCATTTGTAAAATGTGAATTGAACAATTAATTTACTTCTCCAGGTTATATCTATGGAACTAGGAAAAATGGTTGTAGAACATTTTGAAAATATAAAGACCTGTGTAAATGTCGGATTATAAAGATGAGCCAGCTAGCCCAATTCTCCATTACAATGATTCCCACTCTTTGGTTAACCAGATAAAAACTAGTTTTTTTCCTTAACATCCTTAAAAAATCAGAAACTTGCTTTGGTAGACTATCACATTGAATTTTAATGACAAAGGTGGTACATCTTCTTGATTATATTTTAGCTGATACATACTATGACTTATATTATAAAGCATAATTTCATTTAAATTGTAGGTTCTGAATTGAGATTTAAGTTTTATTTGGGTCTTACGTCTGTGTACTATTGTATGCTATATTTTGCCTCTATTTGGTGATTAGAATAGAACTCAGGTCAAAGTTTAATTTTTTTTTGTTCTGTTTGTTTTAATAATGATAAATTTAAATCATTTTAGGAATGAAATTTTTCCAATATTATTGTGGGATGACTTTCATATCATTCTAGGTAATTATGTAATTTTGGGGAAAGGAATACATTTGTTCTTTGCCCTCTTTTCTTCCCAAAACAAATTTGTTTGCTCAATTTGATGGACATGTAGAATAGACTTCATGCCACATAATTTGAATTTATAACTTATCCTATTTTTTAACACAAAATTCAAATACGATTGGATAGTAAATGGTTAAAGAAGACATTAACCTTCCAAGGTCACACAGTGGAAACAATGGATCAACTTCCTAAATAGACATTGGTGAATGAAAATTCAACTAGAGTCCAGATAAATCTCTATTGATAGAAAAGTTATTCTAGATGTTTTTAAAGCCTATTTTAAAATAATCAATAGCCGTAAATTGTTTACAGTTAGAGTGAACTCATTGACAATATGCTATACCTTGTAAATCTATCTCCAAGGGCCCAGCCACCTTCAAATTCATATATCTATAAGTACATGATAAGCAAGTCATGCCTTTGGGTTTAAATGGTCAACTCTCTAGACAGGGTTTCTACTGCAGACTCTCCTGAGGAAAGAGACATATTGGGATGCTATGATTCATGTATTTCTACCTGTGTATGAATCAGAATTGTTGTAATTTATGACTACAAAGCCTGTAGTTGTAAAAGGGCACTGGGCACTTCAAACAGAAAGTGAAAGAAAAAAAAGACTTTAATGCCTAAATGCTTCAATCTTTTGCTATGAGGTTAATGCTGAGTAGATAGCTATAGCAAGTTAAAAAATGAATAGACTTGTTGAAAAGTAATGGTGGATACATTTTATACATTTGCAAAGCTTACATTATGTACAGTAAGTCTCCTACATACAAATGAGTTTCATTCTGAGAGCATGTTTGTAAGTCCAACAAAGTTAGCCAAGATACCCAGCTAACACAATTGGCTATATTCTGCTGCTTTTATGCTTTCTTCTGGACATTTTGGTCTTGAAATAAAGATCCTGTACTACTGTACTCTATACAGAACTGTAAAGTACACAAAACACAACAAATTGTAAAGGATGCATGCATATGACAATGTATACCTGACATATGAACTAACTTACATGTTTGGATATGTGAACTTATTTATATCTTTGAAAGTTTGCAACTTGAAGATTCATGTGTAGGGGTCTTACTGTAAACTATGGGCTTTACTTAATAATAATAGACTGTATTGGCTCATTAATTCTAGCAAAAGTATCGTACTTATACAAGATGTTGACATGGGGAAAGCTGGTGTCTGTGTGTGTGCGTGTGTGTGTGTGTGTGTGTGTGAAGGTGGGGAAGTATATAAGAACTCTCTATACATTATATTTTATTTTTCTGCAACCCTAAAATTGCTCTAAATAGCTAGTTAAATATTAATGGAAAATAATATTTTAAAAGGAAATTATACACAACTGTCATGGATTCTCCCTTTTTTGTAATATATTTTAAATTCTTTCCATTACGTTATTAACAAAAACCTTTGGGATGTACTGAAATCTTATTAATACATATATCTTACGGTTGTCCCAACCAAGAATGTGATAACTTTACCATGTTAAAAAATTAATAAATATAAATTTCAAAAATATATGTGGTAAAAGACCTAATTTAAATTACCCTGTCCTGGAAAAGAGAGAAAAGGCCAATCACTTGCCTGTGAGATCAGAGTGCTAACAATGCATCATGATTTAATGCTGAATCATCATGTAATTTGTTAAGAGCAAACAAAATCTTACATATAACATATCAAAAAAACCTCATCTTTTTTCATGCTTTAAATGGGAATGTAATCAAATTATTAAAAAATTAATATTATGAAAACGCAATTAAATTAACTGATTTCACCTCCTGATGGAAGACTTGAGTACATGTATTCATTTCTCATCTCTTTTTGGATTCCATATAAATAAAAGTGCAAAAATAGTAAAAATTAATTCACAGCCAAAATGGATGTGAGTATATTTACAGATGAAACAAGTAGGAAATAGTACTAGGTATATACTATATATACTATTGTTAATTCCATATTTATTTAAAACTTGTATCTGGGAGTCCAAATTAGTATATACACACCTAATTTATTTGTGGTCTCCCTAATAATTTTACTAGTTCCCAATTTATAATTTCTTTTTTTTTTTTTTTACAAATAAAAACATTTCAATTAGCTTAAACATAGCTTTGCGTACAAGTAAAAGAACACTTATGGTATGAATTATTATAAATGAATTTAGGAGTCAAAGGGCATATTCATTTAAAATTCTGATACTGCTAATTTAACAATATCATATTTTTTAAAATCTAATGAAATATACTATATATATGTTAACACACATGTATGATGAGTACCTCCAATTAAATTATGAGAGAAGCCAGTGTTAGAACTGTGCAAACTGCAAAGTCATATAGTTTTAACTCAGTACAAAGTGTGTGAACAGTTATCACAAAACTTCACAGCAAAATAAAAAGATGATTTCATCATGATTTCCAAGCTGAAACCATTGTACTATTGTGATTCCACTTAGAAACTTATGCTTCTTTAGAGAATCTGTTTTTTAGATAAGCAAGAGAAGTTCCCAGCTTAATTCTATCCCTGAAGGTAACCTGAGTCTGATCTGTTCATCTTATAATTCTTTCCCACTTGAGTACTTCTTTGTTGGTAATAAAACCTGATTGGAAATCATTTTTATGAAAAACCAAATCCTAAATTCATTTCCTTCACATTTATTTTCTGTGGAATTGCAACAAAAAGCATAATTAAAAAGAAAAAAGAGAGAGATCTGCCTTCTGTGAGAAATTCCTCTAGCAGTTTTTGCTCGTGGGCTACAAATTTGCTTTTGTGGATCAGGTGGGTTCTCTCGCACATGGCGTTTTGGTGGCTGTTTAGAGTAATGGCCAGTACAGTTACAGTCCACCAGTAACAGCAGGAAGCCCCGTGCTCTGTTGGGTCTGCTCTACAAAACTCTGAAGGCAGAAGGAGACTGATTATAACACATACTTCCTAGGGGACACCATGGAGATGAAGTTGAAAGCCACCATCTGGATTCTTTAAGAGCTATTCTGAGGCATGCCTAATGATAGGAGCTCTGGTAATATACCCCATACTGTCTGGCAACAGCATAATAATTGTTTTTAATACATGGTATGCAGGTCCTACGGCTTTCTTCAAGTGAACTGTAAAGTTTTGCATTCTCTCACTTTATTAAAAAAACATTGAGATTGCCTATATATTCCTGAAATAGTGACCCTGGAAAACACACATGGCCAAATGGTTAAACTAAACAACATGCTTGTTTTATATATTAATGCACTCTCCTCTATAAAAAACCCAGCCTTTACAAAGTTTTAAGTGAGCTGTGAAAAGTTTATGCTGTTATTATCCAAGTGTTCTTTAATCCAAGGTTAGCCATTGTAATGTGAGAATAGGCGCCACTGAGCCCTAAAAGGAAGCAGTAAGGTTCTGTCTGTGTAGCCTGGTGCTTGCCTGCCTAATGTAACAGTGTGAACTCATGCAGCTCAGGGGCCTGGGTTGGAATCAAACCGAAGAGGTCTTTGTTGAAAAAAATCTGAAACCATTCTGGATTTGCTTGGAGTACGACTCTTGGCTACTTGACTTACTCCATAATGTTTAATGGACCAAGTTCTCACCTTGTCCTTTCAAGCTGAAGGCCTAGTCTGGGTGTGAAGTTGGAATTCAGTTTGAGCTCTAGTCCCAGATGAGCTTTGGAAAGCAGCAGAGCAAGAGAGGAATTTGTTTTACTGTGTGCACAGACACCGATGTCTAATTTCAATTTTTTTTTTTTTAAGTTAGCTTTCAGGGATGGGATTTAAGCAATGGCATGTACTGAATGCTGAGCAGAGTGCCGGATGGTTCTGATCTTCTCTGAGAGCACAGGTGGGCTGCTAGAGGTTGAGACTTGAAAGCTCAGAATTTGAAGAATTTTATTCACTTATGACTATGATAGTCTGTGTTGTGGGGGGAGTTCCCAAGCCAAAAAAAAAAAAAAAAAAAAAAACAGGA
>NW_011494810.1:5889189-5889425 GCF_000754665.1 Bison bison bison | reverse complement strand
CCCCAGGGGAACCAAGGAATTAGGCCATGCTGTTTCTTCTTGCCTACCCAATCCGTTCCTAGACTCCTAGACATGTGCTTCAAGCTCAAGCCTTGCAGCACTTTCCAGATACATTATCTCTTTTAAACCATAAACCTGTCTTAAAATGTAAGGTTATCACATTTGTTTTAAAGTTGAGGACAGTGAGACTTAACTGATGTACTCTGTATAAACAGGGTATATTCAGAGTATACCCT
>NW_011494810.1:5887396-5889089 GCF_000754665.1 Bison bison bison | reverse complement strand
ACCCTGAGTTAGTGGCAGATCTAGAATGACTCCAGTCTGTCTGATGCCAAAGTTTATGCTTTGCTTTATCCACTAAGTTCTACCACCCCTAAATTCTCTATCTGCCTTGAACCAATGTGAATGATTGGGGTAATGAAGAAGAAAACCAAACACATTATTTCCATAATTGATAATGTTTGGAACATGAACATAGTATAATTACAGAATGAAAACTCTAAATTTCACTTTTAACTGGTGATGTCGGAGAAGGCAATGGCACCCCACTCCAGTACTCTTGCCTGGAAAATCCCATGGACGGAGGAGCCTGGTAGGCTGCAGTCCATGGGGTCGAGAAGAGTCGGACACGACTGAGCGACTTCACTTTCACTTTTCCCTTTCATGCATTGGAGAAGGAAATGGCAACCCACTCCAGCGTTCTTGCTGGAGAATCCCAGGGACAGGGGAGCCTGGTGGGCTGCCGTCTATGGGGTCACACACAGTCGGACACGACTAAAGTGACTTAGCAGTAGCAGTATTTCTCTCTGGATGGTAAAATCGTCAGGGGTTTTCTTCTTTTTTTACTTTTCTATATATTTCTAAGTTTCATGTATTAAGGATTCATTTTTATTATTAAAAGAACACAAGTGATATATGAAAAATTTTAGTCATGCATAATAATTTTAAACTATCCCGTGATTCCTGAAGAGTCACTGAAAGTTACAGTATAGCTATTCCTATTCTCCCTATTGTGTTCTTTTTATGAATTATTTCTTATTGTATCATGTTTATGGATAGAATGAAATGATAAACTTTAATTAGAATAATGTTTTAATGGATGGAGAAGCCTGGTGGGCTCCAAATGGGATTTTCATAAGGGAATTATTCTGTAATCACCATGTTACTTAGCATTAGCATTCTCCAAGATGAGCTCTAGCTCCAAGTGTCGGATGCCTTGAGTTGATTGGATATCAGTCCTTTGGAGGTATTTGGTCCCTGGAGCTTCTCAGTGCCTTCTCATAGTTGAGAGAACAGGGTTTGGCCTGCGCCATGTGGCAGTATGAGTGTCATATGCTGGTGCTGAAGTTCAGTCCAAGCTTACGTAGAAGTGAGGAATGTATGAACATATCTGAAAGTGAAAGTCACTCAGTTGTGTCCGACTCTTTGCCACTCCATGGACTATGTAGTCCATGGAATTCTCCAGGCCAGAACACTGCAGTGGGTAGCCTCTTCCTTTTCCAGGGGATCTTCCCAACCCAGGGTTCAAACCCAGGTCTCCCACATTGTAGGCAGATTCTTTACCAGCTGAGCCAGGGAAGCCCACTGAAGTGGGTAGCCTATCCCTTCTCCAGCGGATCTTCCCAACCCAGGATTGAACCGGGGTCTCTTGCATTGCAAGTGGATTCTTTACCAACTGAGCTATGAGGGAAGCCAAGGAATATATGATTCCCTAACAATTGTTGTTGCACAGAAGTAATATCCTATGGGCATCAATATTCTACTGAATATTAAAGTTGACTGAGGATTTAGGATGGCTGAATTAGTAGTGGTTAAAATGATCACAGGAAACCAACTACTACAAGGCGTGTATGAAACTGCAAGGAATTTCAAATACCCAGATGCCTGCCTCCACTGCAGATGGTGATTGCAGCCATGAAATTAAAAGATGCTTACTCCTTGGAAGCAAAGTTATGACCAACCTAGATAGCATATTCAA
>NW_011494810.1:5884896-5887267 GCF_000754665.1 Bison bison bison | reverse complement strand
TTCTTTGGAAGGAATGATGCTAAAGCTGAAACTCCAGTACTTTGGCCATCTCATGTGAAGAGTTGACTCATTGGAAAAGCTGTGATGCTGTGAAAGATTGAGGGAAGGAGAAGGGGATGACAGAGGATGAGATGGCTGGATGGCATCACTGACTCGATGGATGTGAGTTTGAGTGAACTCTGGAAGATGGTGATGGACAGGGAGGCCTGGCGTGCTGCAATTCATGGGGTCGCAAAGAGTCGGACACGACTGAGCGACTGAATTGAACTGAACTGAAGCCCCTTATGCATGCATGCTAAGTTGATTCAGTTGTATCTGACTCTTTGCAACTCCACGGATTGTATCCTTCCAGGTTCCTCTGTCCATGGGATTCTCTAGGCAAGAATACTGAAGTGGGTTGCCATTTCCTCCTCCAAGGGATCTTCCTGACCCAGGGATTGAACCAGCATCTCTTATGTCTCCTGCATTGGCAGGCAGATTCTTTACCACTGTGCCATCTGGGAAGCCCCAGCCATAGCATAAATGTCTTTTATTAAAGACATTTATGGTCTACAGAGTTGGATTTCATCAGATAATTTTATTTTGTTTATCTATTATAAAATATTGCTTGGTTGCATTTTAGCTTTTTTATAAATGAATCGTCTACAGGGAAATATGAAAGTTGTTTATTAAAATACAAGAAGACATTTTTCTCCAAAGGCTTACAATTCGTATTTCTACATCAGTAAAAGTTTAAGACTGAGTAACATGGTATTTATTGGTTTTAACATCCAGTAGGTTTATCTTTTTTTCTCATATGTATTGTTTCCTTTTAGTTTGACTTTTCGATTTATGAAACTTCTTCTAGATCTTGATGTGAAAATGCTTGTAAATTTTTAAATATACTTGGTTTTCTTGAGGGTTATTAATTTGAGACCATATTTATTTTTCTCTTAATTCTTTGACCTCTACCCACAGAAATGTGGACCTACCCTATTTATTCTATTCATGTTTCTCGTCTTGCCTACTATCTTTGATGCAGTTTTTCTTCTGCTTTGCTGAAAACTAAACTTTCTCTTTCTGTGCTCTCTATGCAAGTTATGGACTACTTGATTGCTGCTGTTGCATCTCACTCATTATTTTTCAGTCATTAAATTTTGCTTTCTACTAGAGATATAGTCTTAACTTCTGGCTTCAGCATGGAGTAATTTAATTTTCTCAGAGTGTCTGAATTACAGGTCAGGGTTGAGAGGTAGTAAATAAAAACGTGTGTGCTCTGTTGCTCAGCTGAGTCTGACTCTCTGCGATCCCGTAGACTGTAGCCTGCAGGCTCCTCTGTTCATGAAGTTTTCTGCATAAGAATACTGGAATGGGTTGCCATTTCATACTCCAGGGAATTGTCCCCACCCAGGGATCAAACCCGTATCTCCCGCATTGGCAGGTGGATTCTTTACAGCTGCACAATCTGGGAAGCCCAGTAACTAAAAGACAGCTATTTAAATATGTTTACCCTTTAAAATCGCCTCTTTCTATATTTGAAATTGTGATCATTAACATCTTCCTCTTACTGTCTTCGTTCTTCATCTATCTTATTATCATACTCTTTTAAGTACTCTTAAATTTTAGACTGTTATATTAAATTCCTGACATTTTAATGTTTGCCTTTTTCATCTCCTTTTCTAAATTTTATACACAGCTCTTTATATTCATTTCTTTGTTTCAGTCTGAAGACACAAATGGTTTATTTTCACAGTTTTCCTCAATATATTTAGTATTTTCCATTGTTTAATGAAAGAATCTTAACTAAACATCACTATTTAGTTTACAAGATAATCATGAAATGATTGGTTAGATCACAAATAAATGGTCTTTGATTTTGTTGGTCAAATGTGTTTCCAATCATTTTGGTATGTTAATTTTTTGGGGTCTATTGTGTATGTAGCATGTTTAAGAGCAGCAACAAAAATGGCAAAAATTTGTCTTTGCTGTAAAATAGCTGGACTGGTTGGGGACTCAGACAATTTTTTGGTGCTGGTCAGTGTAACACCTAAAGGACTTCCTGTTGTTTACTGAAGTTTTTTCTTTGGAATTTGATCCTGTCTATGGGTCACCTTGGAGAAGGCAATGGCACCCCACTCCAGTACTCTTGCCTGGAAAATCCCATGGATGGAGGAGCCTGGTAGGCTGCAGTCCATGGGATCGCTAGGAGTTGGACACGACTGATCGACTTCGAATTCACTTTTCCCTTTCATGCATTGGAGAAGGAAATGGCAACCCACTCCAGTGTTCTTGCCTGGAGAATCCCAGGGACGGGGGAGCCTGGTGGGCTGCTGACTATGGGGTCGCACAGGGTTGGACACGACTAAAGCGAGTTAGCAGCAGCAGCAGCAGG
>NW_011494810.1:5868369-5884796 GCF_000754665.1 Bison bison bison | reverse complement strand
GACTGAGCAACTTCACTTTCACTTTTCGCTTTCATGCATTGGAGAAGGAAATGGCAACCCACTCCAGTGTTCTTGCCTGGAGAATCCCAGGGACAGGGGAGCCTGGTGGGCTGCCATCTATGGGGTCACACAGAGTCGGACATGACTGAAGCGACTTAGCAGCAGCAGCAGCAGCATGGGTCACCTTCTCTTCCCCTTTTAAGGTAATGTGTGAGACACCAACTTGGATATATTATGCCCTTCAGAAGAGAATGACTCCTCACATAGTACAGTTAAATACAATGAGTTGCTTTTGTAGTTGGAGTGATCTTAGAAAGGGTTTTAAAGTCAGCTTTGGCTCAGAGAATGAATGCCCTTGAACTTTTCCATTTGTGCTTTACGCAGTGTTAACTTTCTTTTCTTCTAGGTACTAGCGAACTTTAGATAATGTGCATCTATCATTTTCTCTTGCTTTTATTCCAACATGATTTAATTAATTTCAATTAAATACCAAGACAAAGACTCTCTTTTCATGTACTTTAAACATTCTGTCTTCTGCCAGCACTGCTTGTCAGATGGGCAAATTCTTCCATTTGTGTGGATCTGTCTTGGCTCATTTTTTAGTTCCTCTTCTATTTATCTCTTTGTCTTGCACTTTTTTCCTGCAACTATTAATCTTGACATTTTCATTCATTTAGTATTTTTTAAAATGTCTAGTTTTTGCCAAAGAAGTTTGATCTAGCTTATGCAACGTCTCATTGAGACTTTCGTAATTCTATTTATACAAGATATTTTAGCTTTGGCCTTTAGTCATATTTAGCATTTAGAATGCAATAACTAGATTTATTTAGCTTTTTCCTCAAAGATCTCATTCTTAGGCTATTTATCAAAGGATTTTATTAGATACTACTAAAACTTGGGCCACCCCACTCCTGTAATTGTTGATGGGAGTAAGATACATGCTTATATACATTTTTCTCTTTAAGGAATTTCATTTCATCATTATTTATTCTTACTTAAAAAATCCTTCTGAATATTTCACCTCTTTCCTTTTTCAACATAAGTAGTCTTATGTAAAGGGTAATATATTTCTAGAAATTTCTTTACTTAAATTCACTTTGGTCCACTGATTCTTTACTGAGAAACATCTGTGGTATCTGTGTCAGACTCCTTGGTCTGACACTGAATGTGGCCTGTACAATATGCCACTTCCCCTATACATTTCTGTATCATTTATTTTGTTTTGTCTCCCAGCAGTCCAGATGAAATGTAGTTAGAATACTTATTTTTCCTAATCATGTCCTAATTTTGTACCTGCTTTCATCCTACAAACTTTCTTGCTTCCATTTAGACCTCCACTATCCTCTTTCTTTTCTTTTATAAAGTAAATGTCATGAGCCGGGTACCTTCTAGGAGGAAACACCAATGTCAGGCCACATTTACCTCTATTTAGGAGAAGGCAATGGCACCCCACTCCAGTACTCTTGCCTGGAAAATCCCATGGATGGAGGAGCCTGGTAAGCTGAGTCCATGGGGTCGCTGAGAGTCGGACACGACTGAGCAACTTCACTTTCACTTTTCGCTTTCCTGCATTGGAGAAGGAAATGGCAACCCACTCCAGTGTTCTTGCCTGGAGAATCCCAGGGACAGGGGAGCCTGGTGGGCTGCTGACTATGGGGTCCCACAGGGTTGGACACGACTAAAGCGAGTTAGCAGCAGCAGTAGCAGCAGCAGCAGGCTCTTTCAGGTATACATGCTCATGGTCCCAGGGAACAGTGCCACATTCTGTGGGTGATTCAGATTCACACATACACTTTCCCCAAAATGTCCATATAATGACTTTCTATAAGCAAGCCTTTTTTCCCCTTTGTTTTTACTATTATCTTGTATTATATGCCTTTTATAAAAAGAAGTCCTACCTAGAGTAATGTTCCGTACTAATTGAATGCCATCACAAATATAAATGATTTGAAGTATATATTTTTTTTTTGTTTGTTTGTAAATATTTCAACATTTACTTTGAAAAGACAAGGGCTCTTAAAAAAATATAACCACAAAAACACAAAATATAACCCCCCAAACCCAGTAAATATAAATAAACAATAAAATTGTAATACCATCAAATATCTACCCAGAAGTTCAAATATGTGTGTTTGTTTATAGAGCTGGTTTTTTAAAAGAGTTGTTTGAATTAAGGTCCAAATAAAGTCCAGTCATTGTAAATGAATGATGTCTCTTAAATGCCTTTTGATCTTACTGACAATTTTTCTTGTTGAATAAACCAGGTGTTTGTCCCATGGAATTTGTCATAGTCTGGATTATGCTACTTTAGCCGAACAGGTTAGTGTTCAGAAAGATAACCTGTAGTGATAAATAGGAACCATGTAAACTTTGTGGAGACATTGGGGCCCGAATGTGCAAATGTCAGGAAGGGTGTCCCACATAATGAAGATGTTTCAGAATATGACTCGTTCTTCCAGTGACAGTGCCAAAGAACAGCAGTGGAGGAAGTAAAGGTGTGCCTACAAAAAGCCTCCATAAGTCCTTCCGCCACAAGTTACTACCAACTAATCTAAAAATGCCCGTATGTCTGCACTTAAGCTGCTCCTTAAAGAAATTCTACACCTTTCTCTAGTGACCCAGGCACTGGCCATAGCTATTGGAAGTAACAAAAGGTTAAGCAAACCAAAAAGGCAGTTTAATGGGCGCTTTGTACTTTGATGTCCTGGAGGCCATTCCTGTTGAGCCTGTGTGTTTGCACATTCCTTTTCCATAGGCGTCCTCCCACCGCTAACTTGTGGTGAAGGAACAAGGGGGTACCTCACACACATTACTAGAATGTTACAGCTTTGATTTTATCTTAATTCAATAGAGAGTTTCTAGAGAGTAGCTCCATGACTGCTTGAACTTGATTAAACTATGTCACTGGAAAAATTGTCTTTCTGTTGCCAATCATTCACCCATTAATCCAATATTTATTGACTGCATACTCGGAAAGTTTCCTTAAACTTAGTGGGCCCTTTGGATCTATAAGCCTCTGTTTCATTGTTTCCTCAGGAAAATCTGGAAATCCTAGCTTGAATCTGCATTTCTTTTTCTCTACATCTTTCATCTCCTCTCATTTTCATCTATTTCCTTTAGGATAACATTCCTATATATACTAAACATAACTGATAGGGATTTTTCCCCAAATGCTATTCTTTTTACTAACTTTAATGGATTATAAATTTACCCCAGATTTTATTCTTTTTCTCTTAAATCAAACCCTTGAATTTCACCTCATCATGTTACTTTTTAGTGTCACTTTGTTCTTGATTTGAAAATTGCCTGTGTTATTTCTCTTTTTTTTTCATGGATTTATGAAATCATAATTCTTGCTAGTTGAACTTTGTCATAGATTTGGAGAAATATCCTGTGATTTTTTTATTTTAGTATTTCTTATAGACCCTGCAAGAAACTTCCCTAATTCCAGTGCTTCCCAAAAGAGTGGCAGGATGGAGTACTTAAGCTTGTGTGCTAACAGCTTGGGGTTTTCAGATCTAAACCTGAAGGAAAGGAAGATGTGATCAATTCTGCTTGAATTCCCTTGAATCAAACAGTCATTTCATTTAAAACCGAAAAAGCTGGACTGATATAGACTTTTCTGTACTGAATATTGAATTATCTGATTCAGTTTTACACCAAGTGTTGTTCACAGATGGGGCAAGTTTGTAAAGTATTTGCTACAGCTAGAGAAGAAAGCAGCAAAGCAATGGGAAGTAAGGCTTTTGAAATCTTTTGCAAAATCACAATTAGAAGTATTTTATGTCTGTTGAATCTAATATTTAAAAAAATACTCTTTATTTTGCGGGTTAGGTGATTAGTTTAATTTCTAAGTGATTCATTAATATTGTAATTCTTAAAAGTTTCAGACAGCAACAGATCAGAAAGTTTTAAAAGATGAATAAACTGGGTCTTCACAAAAGGTAATTTGAGAAGCACTGACCTAAATAAGAAACAGAACACTCAGCAGTTAGCTTTTTTCCATGAATTCTGAACACTGTGCTCCTATGCTATTCCAGTCTTTAAATTCTGTTGTAGTTTCTAAATGATGATAGGATGAGAAGAGTTAATGACAACAAGAGGAAACAGACGTGGCCCAGAATCAGAGCATGACAGAAGCAGACATGCTGATTTGGAAGAGAAATTGCAAGGACTTGAGACACAGCAGCCTTTTATTGGGCAGTGGTGATCCTGCATTAAGGCACCAAAGGTGACTATCAGGGTTACATTTCCCTGCATAAGAAACACTTAGGGGTCATGTTTGGTTAGTGCCCTTTAGATCTGGCGTAGAGGGTTAGACAAAAAATGAACTTTTGAATCAGTCCCTAGAGAAGGAACAGTCAGTGTCCATGGCTATCCTACCCCTAACGGGGACTTGGGCACATTGTTTAAAGTGGACCGTTTTTGTTTCTGGGGATTTTATCAGCTACTATTTATTTGAATATTTCCTGAGAAAAATACTTGAATATTTTATGAGGGGTCCTATGGCCAGTTAATCTGCTTTCTTAGTTTCATCGGAAACCTTCCAAAGTAGCTTATAAAGGACACCCCTTCAATTTCCTTTACTCACAAGGAAAAAACTTGTACTTTCTTAGCTTTCTTCATGAACACATTTCAAGAGATATATTGATGTTTCAGAAAGGAACCTTTTCCTGAGAGAGATTTCTAGCATGTAGACAGCTCTGTTAAGAGGAACTAATAATATATTGATTAATGGGAATTGAGCTTGAGGTTATTCTTTTTTTCTTCCTTCATCTACCATTTTACTCTGACACTTTGGGTCCTTGAGTATTGAGTTTCTGCTTTGGAGCAAAATTCTACCATATAATAGTCATTTCAGTTATATTTATCTGACATAGATAAGATACAAATCCTGTTGGATCATGATCTTTGTCATCCATAGTAATCCCCAGAATCAGCCAACTTCAGCAATAGATAACCATCTCCATTACTATTTACTTTGAAAAATACTCTTCTTGCCTTTTACAAAAAAAAAAAAAAGTAAACCTTTTTGAAGTATAAATAAAACTTTCCCTGAAGACATACCAAGAGGAATAAAAATTTGCCAGCTAAATGTTCTCTTACCAGCTGACACTGGAGGTAGTTACAATGAAATGTCATGAAAGGACAGAATCTGGAAACCCAGCACTGGTGGAAGTTGATTGCCTTCCCAGTCCATACAGTTTTCTGGGAAATAATATCCTATGTCTCTAATTTCACATTAAGAGCCTTGTAGTGTCCCTGCCATTTCTTGCTTCTAAACAAAGATGCAACTAAATATTAAATAAGAAGCCAGTATTATTAAGTTTATTTTAATACTATGAATGTGTCAAATTTGCAGTCTAATTTTTTAAACTTGTTCTTGATAATCAAACCCGTTTTATTGGCATTTTAGATGTCTGAGTATTTTTTCTCTTAGAGCAGCTGTCCTTGCTGATACTCAAAACTGTCTACTTTAACTCTTTACCTGACACTATAACATCTACCTATGTTTAACACAGTGGAAGGCGGGCCAAATTTTCAACTTTTCTAGATAATGCAACAGAAAAGAGATGAGTCATGAAAAGAAAGTCATGTTCTAAATTACAGGTAAATTCCCTCCAGGTTTAAAACTTTTAGTCAATAATTGTAAATGTCTTCAAGCATAACAAAATTAAATGAAAAATAACTTCTGAAAGAACTTAAACTGGTCACATTCTCACTTGGACATTACTCCCCAAAATGTTCTTATTTCCATAATATTTCCCATTGACTCAGCGGTAAAATAAATCATCCTGCAATGCAGAAACCGCATACGCATGGGTGCAGTCCTTCGGTCCAGGAAGATCCCTTGAAGGAGGAAATGGCAACCCACTCCAGTATTCTTGTCTAGGAAATCTCAAGGACAGAGAAGTCTGGCAGGCTACAGTCTATGGGGTTGCAAAGAATCAGATATGACTGAAGTTACTTAGCATGCACACATGCATCAGTTCAGTTCAGTTCAGTTCAGTCACTCAGTCGTGTCCGGCTCTTTGCGAGCCCATGAATCGCAGCACACCAGGCCTCCCTGTCCATCACCAACTCCCGGAGTTCACCCAGACTCACGTCCATCGAGTCAGTGATGCCATCCAGCCATCTCATCCTCTGTCATCCCCTTCTCCTACTGCCCCCAATCCCTCCCAGCATCAGAGTCTTTTCCAATGAGTCAGGACTTCACATGAGGTGGCCAAAGTACTGGAGTTTCAGCTTTAGCATCAGTCCTTCCAATGAACACCTAGGACTAATCTCCTTCAGAATGGACTGGTTGGATCTCCTTGCAGTCCAAGGGACTCTCAAGAGTCTTCTCCAACACCACAGTTCAAAAGAATCAATTCTTCAGCGCTCAGCTTTCTTCACAGTCCAACTCTCACATCCATACATGACCACAGGAAAAACCATAGCCTTGACTAGACAGACCTTTGTTGGCAAAGTAATGTCTCTGCTTTTGAATATGCTTTCTAGGTTGGTCATAACTTTCCTTCCAAGGAGTAAGCGTCTTTTAATTTCATGGCTGCAATCACCATCTGCAGTGATTTTGGAGCCCAGAAAAATAAAGTCTGACACTGTTTCCACTGTTTCCCCATCTATTTCCCATGAAGTGATGGGACCAGATGCCATGATCTTAGTTTTCTGAAAGTTGAGCTTTAAGCCAACATTTTCACTCTCCTCTTTCACTTTCATCAAGAGGCTCTTTAGTTCCTCTTTGCTTTCTGCCGTAGGGGTGGTGTCATCTGCATATCTGAGGTTATTGATATTTCTCCCAGCAATCTTGATTCCAGCTTGTGCTTCTTCCAGCCCAGCATTTCTCATGATATACTCTGTATATAAGTTAAATAAGGAGGGAGACAATATACAGCCTTGACGTACTCCTTTTCCTATTTGGAACCAGTCTGTTGTTCCATGTCCAGTTCTATCTGTTGCTTCCTGACCTGCATATAAGTTTCTCAAGAGGCAGGTCAGGTGGTCTGGTATTTCCATCTCTTGAAGATGTAGGTGTTGCTAGAGGGCATCAGTTGGCAGACACACTGAAACCATAGTCACAGAAAACTAACCAATCTGATAATATGGACCACAGCCTTGTCTAACTCAATGAAACTAAGCCATGCTGTGTGGGGCCACCCAAGATGAATGGGTCATGGTGGAGAGGTCAGACAGAATGTGGTCCACTGGAGAAGGGAATAGCAAACCACTTCAGTATTCTTGCCTTGAGATCCCCATGAACAGTATGAACAGGCAAAATGATAGGATACTGAAAGAGGAACTCCCCAGGTCAGTAGGTGCCCAATATACTACTGGAGATCAGTGGAGAAATAACTCCAGAAAGAATGAAGGGATGGAGCCAAAGCAAAAATAATACACAGTTGTGGATGTGACTGGTGATCGAAGCAAGGTCTGATGCTGTAAAGAGCAATATTGCATAGGAACCTGGAATGTTAGGTCCATGAATCAAAGCAAATTGGAAGTGGTCAAACAGGAGATGGCAAGAGTAAACGTTGACATTCTAGGAATCAGCAAACTAAAATGGACTAGAATGGGTGAATTAACTCAGATGACAATTATATCTACTATTAAGGGCAGGAATCCCTTAGAAGAAATGGAGTAGCCATCATGGTCAACAAAGAGTCCAAAATGCAGTACTTGGATGCAATCTCAAATAGATGCATGCTGCTGCTGCTGCTAAATAGCTTCAGTCATGTCTGACTCTGTGCGACCCCATAGATGGCAAACTACCAGGCTCCCCTGTCCCTGGGATTTTCCAGGCAAGAACACTGGAGTGGGTTTCCATTTCCTTCTCCGACGCAGGAAGGTGAAAAGTGAAAGTGAGGTCGCTCAGTCGTGTCCGACCCTCAGCAACCCCATGGACTGCAGCCTTCTAGGCTCTACCATCCATGGGATATTCCAGGCAAGAGGACTGGAGTGGGGTGCCATTTCCTTCTCCAAAATAGATGCATAGTGGATATTAAATTTAGATTTGTAATATATTTTCACTTAATTCCTCTCAGTGTCTATGTAAATCTATATCTAACTCACATTCCAGCTAAAGAACATTACTATAAAGAAAGGAAGAAAAACAGGGTGACATTTTATAGTATGATTGAAACAAATAGTTTTATTTCACCTTAAAGTGAGCCCCTTGGTTTTAAGGTGAATTTGTTATCTTTAAAATACTGAAACAGAATTCCTTCATGAATGAAGAAACATGAGCCCTATGTGGTTGGAAACTGAAAGAATGAAAGCTTTGGTATTTGTGAAAAGAGTTCCCTAGGATGTTTTAATATAAAAGGCTTCCTTGGTGCATGTGCTAGAGAGAAATCTTATTCAGCCATTAGGGTTCCTTGGCAGGCATCATCTCTGTCACTATCTACCATCTCTGTGCATTGACCTCAGTAATGGAAGCTGACGGGCAGCTTGCCCAAAGCATTGAAAACAGCTGGCTCATATTTTGAAAGCTCAGCACTGCCATTTCTGTGGCTGAGTAGCGCTCTCTAGGATGCTTGGGATCCCAGTGCCTTTCTTGTTCTGTCTTCTTGAAGTGCATCCCTTAGGGCTGGCACCCTTTAGTCATCACCTGCTCACCACTACCAACTGACAAGCTGATATAGTTCAGCCCTAGGACATTGCTCAAGATTTGGCAGACTTTTCTAAAATGCAAGTCCCAGAACATTTTCTATTCCTATCTTCCTCAATGGGGGGTCTTGTGAATTTTGTAGCAGTCTGGTTTTACTAAGATTTCATTTTATCTCTTATTTAGAGCCACAGGTCACTATCTCACACCTTGAAGATGTGTCTGTATCTTCAAGAATGTACTTGTTTGTTAGTTTTTAGTTTAAAATCAGTTTAAAATGTCTCTAGGTCTTTTCCTTCTGCTCTCCAAGTCAACATGACCAAAGGCTCATTGTAATGTCAGCATATCATACCTTCTTAATGATAAGTTGCTAAGCAATTTAATTCATGCAAAAATACATGATTTGTATTTTCTTCTGATTCAGACCACATCAGCACCTAGCCTGTAGAGGTATTCAATATCTTTTGAATTAAGTACATGGATGGAAAACTCATCCTAACCTCACATTTCCATTTTGACACTATATTTTATTAAAAGAAAAATAAATATTTTCTTTTTAAAATTTAAATGATTAAATTCAGTTGTCGCCCAGTCATGTCTGACTCTTTGCAACCCCATGAACCATAGCACGCCAGGCCTCCCCCGTCCATCACCAACTCCTGGAGTCCACCCAGACCCATGTCCATCAAGTCAGTGATGCCATCCAAACATCTCATCCTCTGTCATCCCTTCTCCTCCTGCCCTCAATCTTTCCCAGCATCAGGGTCTTTCAAATGAGTCAGCTCTTCGCATCAGGAGGCCAAAGTATTGGAGTTTCAGTTTCAACATCAGTCCTTCCAATGAACACTCAGGACTGATCTCCTTTAGGATGGACAGATTGGATCTCCTTGCAGTCCAAGGAACTCTCAAAAGTCTTCTCCAACACCACAGGCTTTGACCAGATTAGTTTCTTATGGTAAAATGCATACATTAATACATTGAAAAGTTTTTTTTTAAATAAACATTTTATCATAAAATGTTTAAATCTAGAGAAGACTTTGTGAATTAAAATTTAGATGAAATTGCATGTTTTCTATTTGATTACAGTGTCCTGGACTCAAGACTAATCCTCTTTTCTTAACTAAATCAAACAAAAAGCTCATAAAAGTACAATGATTTTTTCCCCATTTTCTCCAAAAATAGTCAAAATACTAACTGTTGTGTTGTTCAGTCACTAAACACGTCTGACTCTTTGTGATCTCATGGACTATAGCACTCCAGATTCCCCTGTCCTTCACTATCTATTTCCCAGAGTTTGCTCAAATTCGTGTCCACTGAATCTGTCGTGCTGTCTATCTTATCCTCTGCTGCCCCTTCCTCCTCTTGCCTTCTATCTTTCCCAACATCAAGGTCTTTTCCAATAAGTCAGCTCTTCGTGTCATGTGGCAAAAGTATTGGCACTTCAGCATCAGTCCTTCCAGTGAATATTCAGGGTTAATTTCCTTTAGGATGGACTGATTTGATCTCTTTGCAGCCCAAGGAACTTCAAGAGTCCTCTCCAGCACCACAGTTTGAAAGCGTCATCAAGCACCCAGCTTCAGCACCCAGCTTTCTTTATGGTCCAACTCTCGCATCCATACCTGATGGCTGGAAAAACCATAGCTTTGACTATATGGACATTTGTCAGCCAAGTGATGTCTGTATTTTAATACACTGTCTAGGTTTCTCATAGCTTTCCTTCCAAGGACAAGCGTCTTTTAATTTCCTGGCTGCAGTCACTGTCTGCAGGGATTTTGGAGCCCAAAGAATTAAGATCTGTCACTGCTTCTACTTTTTCCTTTTGTTTGCCATGAAGTGATGGGTGGGACTGGCTGCCATGATCCTAGGTGTTTTTTTTTTTTTCTTTCTAATACTGAGTTTCAAGCCAGCTTTTTCATGCCCTTCTTTCACCTTCAAGAGGCTCTTTATGGAGAAGGAAATGGCAACCCACTCCAGTATTCTTGCCTGAGAAATCTCATGGACAGAGGAGCTTGGCGGGCTACAGTCCATGGGGTCGCAAAAAGGAGTCAGACACAATTTAGCGACTAAACAAATCGCCCTATACCAGGCTTGGTTTCCAGCAATTTAATCAATGCTTACGTTTGACTTAAAATAAATTTGAAATTAGTCCAACTCACAATGTTAAAAAAAAAAAAAAAAAAGAGGCTCTTTAGTTCCTCTTCACTTTCTGCCATTAGAGTGGTATCTGCATATCTGACATTGCTGACATTTCTCCTGACAATCTTGATTCCAGCTTCTGATACATCTAGCCTGGCATTCTGCATGTTGTACTTTACATACAAGTTAAATAAGCAGGGTGACAATATACAGCCTCGTCATATTCCGTTCCCAAATTTGAACCAGTCCATTGTTCCATGTCTGGTTCTAACTGTTGTTTTTTGACCTGCATAGAAGTTTCTTAGGAGACAGGTAAGATGGTCTGGTATTCCCATCTCTAAAATTTTCCACAGTTTGTTGTGATCCACAAAGTTTACTTGCCTAGAAAATTTCATGAACAGAGGAGCCTGGCGGGCTACAGTCCAAAGGGTTGCAAAGAGTCAGACCCAACTGAGCATGCATGCATACACGCACTCAAAGGCTTTAGCATAGTCAATAAAGTCGAAGTAGATTTTTTTTTTTTTTCTTCCTGGAATTCTCTTCCTTTCTCCATGATCCAACAAATGCAGGCAATTTGAGCTCTGGTTCTTCTGCCTTTTCCAGCTTGTACATCTGGAAGTTCTCAGTTCACATACTGCTGAGGCCTAGCTTGAAGGATTTGAAGCATAACCTTGCTAGCATGTAAAATAAGCACAACCATATAGTTGTTTGAACATTCTTTGGCACTGTCTTTCTTTGGGATCGGAATGAAACCTGACTTTCTGAAGTCACTGACCTGTGGCCACTGCTGAGATTTCGAAATTTGCTGGCATATTGAGTGCAGCACTTTAACAGTACCATCTTTTAGGTTTTTAAATAGCTCAGCTGGAATTATGCCACCTCCACTAACTTTGTTCATAGTAATGCTTCCTAAGGCCCGCTTGACATCACACTCCAGTATGTCTGGCTCTAAATGAGTGAGCTCACCATTGTGGTTATCCAGGTCATTAAGACCTTTCTTAAAGTTCTTCTGTGTATTCTTGCCACCTCATTTAATGTCTTCTGCTTCTGTTAGGCCCTTAACTGTTTTTGTCCTTTATCCTGCCCATCTTTGCATGAAATGTTCCCTTGGTATCTCTAATTTTCTTGATGAGATCTCCAATCTTTCCTGTTGTTTTCCTACTAACTAAATAATATTAATTTTGTAAATTTAGCTTGTTAAACCTCTATGATGTGAAAATAATTGTTCATTTAAGAAAAGGTAGTTTAGAATTTCTGGTTACCAAAGAGGAAGGAGACAGGGTATGAGAGTGGGGAGGTCCAGATTAGGAATATTGGATTAACAGATAAAAACTAAATGGCAATCCACACCAGTATTCTTCCTGGGAAATCTCACGGACAGAGGAACCTTGTTGGGTATAGTCCACGGATCACAGGGATTGGATGCAACTTAGTGACTAAACCACCACCACCACATAAAATGCAGACTTATACCCAGTATCTTGGAATGACCTATAAAACCTCAAACCCGAATCACTATAATGTGTACCTGAAATTGTGCTTCCCTGGTGGCTCAGTGGTAAAGAATCTGCCTGCCAATGACAGAGATATGGGTTTGATCCCTGGGTCAGGAAGATCCCCAGGAACAGGAAATGGCAACTCACCCCAGTATTCTTGCCTGAGAAATCCCATGGACAGAGAACATTGGTGGGCTATAGTCCATGGCATTGCAAAATTTGGACACAACTTGGAGACTAAACAACAACAACACATTTGAAACTAACATAACATTGTAAATCAACTATACTTCAATAAAGAAAGAGAGAAAGAAAAGACAGCTTCTTAGTAGAATCCAACAAGTAGGATGAAGTTTTGATTGATTGCGTCACTGATCTTAAGGAAATGACTATGATTTTTCACTTGTTTAGCTATATATCCTATTGACAAAGAACTACGTGGGAAAATATATAACTGCAAGAGAATAAAATATGTTGATAGATTTTAGGTTGTAATTTTGAACATGATTTTTTTTTTTTCCCCTACAGGAACTAAGCCATTTATATTGTGTTTGGTTACTAGGAGAGCCTTGAGAATCTTACTTAATTTAAAAAGTACTTAAAATCACTTGAAGTGCAAGTAATAACACCACTCCCTAACTGTCACTTTTGACAGCAGTTTACCGTGAAACAGCCTGATTTTCACTAGAGCTGTTAAGAGCCAAACGCCATTGCAGAAACAGTGAGCTGAAAGATTCTCTTTCAGCCAATCTTATTTGATAAGTGAGAAAACTGTAGGTTGAAGAGGTAAACTTTACTCAAGGGGGCGGTTAATAGAGACAAAAGCTCAGTAGGCAGCTTTCAGCCTAGATCTTTTGTGACTGTATTACATGGCTAAGGACTACTTGAATTGAGTTATATATATATATATTTTTTTGCACCATCTTCTGAGTGGTAAAAATCATTATTTTTCCTGGAATTATAAAATACAAGACTGGAGTATATCAAAGCTCCATGATAATTGACAAATATTTATTCAGAAACATTTATTATTATTGTCAGGTTTTGTGAAGGATAGAAAGGCATGTCAGACCCTCTCCTGCCCTATCCAGTGGAGAATCATTTTCCTCAGATTTGAAAAAAATTAAGGATACTGCCTAAAATATCCTCTATCTACTCCGTATCAGTGGATGAAATTTTTAATCTCTATAATAATGTACACAACTAAGGCTAAAATATGTTTTCAATGTGATTTATTTTTCTTCCTTTTGCATCCCTTTGATTATTTGGACCTGACTTTTAAAACAATGAAATAGGTTCTCTTTATTGCATCTCCTTTACATAGCTCTGTTAACCATTTTCTGAAATCTGGCAAAATAGTGCAGATAAGCATACAGTAGTGTGGGAAAAATATTTTAAAGCAATCAAGAATATTTTATCAATAATATTAGTTTATCTTTTTCCTTCTCATGCTTAATTACTGCATACTTTGCAATATATAAAAAATTTTAATTCCATTTAATTCCAGTGGAAATCTGTCAACTGCCTTCAGAGATTTCTTAATAGGAAATCTAATAGGAATTCATTTGGAAATGTGAAACATAAAAGACTCAGTGATATTCTCCTACCAAAGCAAGACTGACTTTTGAACAGAGCCTCTGGGAAAAAGAAATTTTAAAAAATTCACAAAGTCTTCTCTTTCTAATTCTAGATAAACAGATTGGGATAATCTTTAGGATCATAATTAATGTC
Source organism: Bison bison bison (assembly GCF_000754665.1). Classification (NCBI taxonomy): domain Eukaryota; kingdom Metazoa; phylum Chordata; class Mammalia; order Artiodactyla; family Bovidae; genus Bison; species Bison bison. Next base: position 5,870,828 of record NW_011494810.1, on the reverse strand, counting down.
ATACTAACTTTAAAAAGGCATACACAAAGGATGCTAGTTATCTTTTAAGTTAACCACTTAAAATATTTTTCAAATTCTAGTAAGAGCAAGTGATAGTAAAATAAATCCTTATATTCAATATTAAAATTTTCACTTTAGTAATTTTCTTTTAGATACATTTATTCTCTCCTAATGACAACTATAAATTAATATTAACTTGAAAAACTTATTGCCTGTTTCTACAGACATCAACTAACTTGTCCATATTAATTAGCTGACTGTTTTTTAATCATGCATAAGTGAGTTGTTTAAATTAACCATAATATGTTGAGAGAGGAAACCATATAATTAGGAGGCAAAATGAGATTCCTTTAAACCCAGTTGTCAGTTGACATAAAAAGTAAAAGATTATGATTGTTTTAATTTTATTATTAAAACCCATGGAAGAGCAGAACATACCCCTTTTAGCTGTTAGACTGTTTTCTCTTAGGTCTCCACAGGATCATCAAAACAGCCTCTTCCTCAAACAAGAGAGAGCAATTGAAGGTGGTATCATGTATAATGTCTAAGGTAGTTCAAGAAAGGTGTTTCTGTATGAAGTGGAATGGACAGATCCTGATTGCAATTGTGCAGATTTTTAGATGTAATAATTTAGGACTCGTGGACACAGCCAGGAGAGAGCTTTAAAATAAACCTTCAAGATGAAACTGTTGCTTGATAAACCCAGCTGAACAATCTGTTGTCTGCAAAGGGACTATTACTCTGATGAGGCCTACTGGAGTGGCTCAGGTAAATAGGTTGCCTGAAATTTCCTGAAATAAACAAAAGTTATTTGTAATTTCATCTTTCTGGGACAGACATTAATATTATTAGAATTTGCATCAATAAACTTGAAGTTCTATTTTCTAATTAGTTGATTACTATCTAATAGTTGTCATCACTAATAAAGATTATCTAATAAGATCTATACCAGATATATGTATATATGGAGACATGTTAACCAAATGAAAGACTACAAATAACTGCACATAGTCACAGATACAGATTTATTTATGGTTTGGGTGGAACAGTGTGGTCAAATTTTGAACAAATAAAAGAACTTAAAGTTTTTGCCACCCCCCGCCCCACCTTAGAATCTTTTAGCCACTAGAAAATGTGAAATGAAGAATTATCCCTGTTGGTCACTTGAAAAGTGATTTTCTTTGGCCCAGGTTGAAAACCTGAAGTTAGCTAGGTGGCAGGACAAGAAGCGGGTATAATATAAATCTTCAGTTTTTATTTTAAGCATTGAGCAGCAGCATTCAGCAAGTCTATGACTTAATATTATGTGTTTAATGTTATGTGCTGCACCACCTGTAGCAACGTAGATGTGTTTGTTTAAAGGTTTATGGATAACTGTGACCCCTTCTCTTTTCTCCTGCTCTCTGTTCATATTTATGGTGATATATGAGGTTCTCCTTGGCATAGCAAAAGCTTTCAGAAACCTAGTTGCATTCTTTTTGGTCAAAGTCTGAATGCCTTTACAAAACAAAACAAAGAATCTGTCTTGACTATTTATCTTCCTGCAGTTTGATTGCACAATTCTTTCCAGTTTTTTCTGTGGCTTGCTCATGGTCTGATCAGAGAAGAATACATCAATATAAAATATTGTATAAACTAAGTAATGTTAATTGGATGGAAATTCACCTTCAAATGGAGCAGCAGTGGGATACAAAGCTTACCAAGTCAACAAAGGCAGATTTTGAGAGCTCCTGATATTCCCTGCCAAGGAGTTACTTTGCCAAGCCTTTACTATGTGGCTTTATATGTCACTGTATTATCTAAATAGTTAAGACGTAGAAAATAACTATCAAATTATCTAACAGAAATTAGGAAGTTACATAATAGTTGTTAATATATTCAACAGATGTTTCTTATATGTTTGCTTGATGATTTGAACAAAATCTCTCTACAACCCACAGGACTTATTGGGAAAAATGATCAGTCTGAAAGACAGCAAAAAAGTTACTGAGAAATTAACTGTTAGCCTGTGGTACCACCATTAATGAAAGATGATGCTGTGAAAGTGCTGCACTCAATATGCCAGCAAATTTGGAAAACTCAGCAGTGGCCATAGGACTGAAAAAGGTCAGTTTTCATTCCAATCCCAAAGAAAGGCAATGCCAAAGAATGCTCAAACTACTGCACAATTGCACTCATCTCACATACTAGTAAAGTAATGCTCAAAATTCTCCAAGCCAGGCTTCAGCAATACATGAACTATGAACTTCCAGATGTCCAAGCTGGTTTTAGAAAAGGCAGAGGAACCAGAGGTCAAATTGCCAACATCCACTGGATCATGGAAAAAGCAAGAGAGTACCAGAAAAACATCTATTTCTGCTTTATTGACTATGCAAAAGCCTTTCACTGTGTGGATCACAATAAACTGTGGAAAATTCTGAAAGAGATGGGAATACCAGACCACCTGACCTGCCTCTTGA